>NC_139994.1:22669983-23244980 GCF_964263955.1 Coregonus lavaretus
CTACGACAACTGCAACTGCAGTACTTACTACAACAACCACAACTGTAGCTCCTATAACCACTACAACGGTAGCACCTACAACAACAACTGTAGCTCCTACGGCAACAAATGTAGCTCCTACTACCACTACAATTGCAGCACCTACTACGATAACCACTGCAACTCCTACTACAACAACTGTAGCTCCTACGGACACTACAACAGTAGCACCTACAACGACAACTGAAGCTCCGCCGACAACAACTGCAGTTCCTACGACCACTACACCTGCAGTACCTACTACAATAAACACAACTACAGCTCCTACTACAACAACTGTAGGTCCTACGACCACCACACCTGCAGCATCGACTATGGCAACTACAACTGCTGCTCCTATGACAACAACATCTACAGCTCCTACTACAACATCGGTAGCTTCTACACCAACTACAACAGCTTTAGCTCCTACAACAAATACTGTAGCTCCTACGACCTCTACAACTGCAGCACCTACTACGACAACTGCAGCACCTACTACGACAGCTGCAGCACCTACGACAACTGCAGCTCCTACGACAACTGCAGCTCCTACGACAACTGAAGAACCTACGACAGCTGCAGCTCCTACGACAACTGAAGCTCCTACGACAGCTGCAGCTCCTACAACAACTGAAGCTCCTACGACAAATGAAGCTCCTACGACAACTGCAACTGCAGTACTTACTACAACAACCACAACTGTAGCTCCTATAACCACTACAACGGTAGCACCTACAAAAACAACTGTAGCTCCTACGGCAACAAATGTAGCTCCTACTACCACTACAATTGCAGCACCTACTACGATAACCACTGCAACTCCTACTACAACAACTGTAGCTCCTACGACCACCACACCTGCAGCATCGACTATGGCAACTACAACTGCTGCTCCTATGACAACAACATCTACAGCTCCTACTACAACATCGGTAGCTCCTACACCAACTACAACAGCTTTAGCTCCTACAACAAATACTGTAGCTCCTACGACCTCTACAACTGCAGCACCTACTACGACAACTGCAGCACCTACTACGACAGCTGCAGCACCTACGGCAACTGCAGCTCCTACGACAACTGCAGCTCCTACGACAACTGAAGAACCTACGACAGCTGCAGCTCCTACGACAACTGAAGCTCCTACGACAGCTGCAGCTCCTACAACAACTGAAGCTCCTACGACATCTGAAGCTCCTACGACAACTGCAACTGCAGTACTGACTACAACAACCACAACTGTAGCTCCTATAACCACTACAACGGTAGCACCTACAACAACAACTGTAGCTCCTACGGCAACAAATGTAGCTCCTACTACCACTACAATTGCAGCACCTACTACGATAACCACTGCAACTCCTACTACAACAACTGTAGCTCCTACGGACACTACAACAGTAGCACCTACAACGACAACTGAAGCTCCGCCAACAACAACTGCAGTTCCTACGACCACTACACCTGCAGTACCTACTACAACAAACACAACTACAGCTCCTACTACAACAACTGTAGGTCCTACGACCACCACACCTGCAGCATCGACTATGGCAACTACAACTGCTGCTCCTGTGACAACAACATCTACAGCTCCTACTACAACATCGGTAGCTCCTACACCAACTACAACAGCTTTAGCTCCTACAACAAATACTGTAGCTCCTACGACCTCTACAACTGCAGCACCTACTACGACAACTGCAGCACCTACTACGACAGCTGCAGCACCTACGACAACTGCAGCTCCTACGACAACTGCAGCTCCTACGACAACAAAAGAACCTACGACAGCTGCAGCTCCTACGACAACTGAAGCTCCTACGACAGCTGCAGCTCCTACAACAACTGAAGCTCCTACGACAACTGAAGCTCCTACGACAACTGCAACTGCAGTACTTACTACAACAACCACAACGGTAGCTCCTATAACCACTACAACGGTAGCACCTACAACAACAACTGTAGCTCCTACGGCAACAAATGTAGCTCCTACTACCACTACAATTGCAGCACCTACTACGATAACCACTGCAACTCCTACTACAACAACTGTAGCTCCTACGGACACTACAACAGTAGCACCTACAACGACAACTGAAGCTCCGCCGACAACAACTGCAGTTCCTACGACCACTACACCTGCAGTACCTACTACAATAAACACAACTACAGCTCCTACTACAACAACTGTAGGTCCTACCACCACCACACCTGCAGCACCGACTATGGCAACTACATCTGCTGCTCCTATGACAACCACATCTACAGCTCCTACTACAACATCGGTAGCTTCTACACCGACTACAACAGCTTTTGCTCCTACAACAAATACTGTAGCTCCTATGACCTCTACAACTGCAGCACCTACTACGACAACTGCAGCACCTACTACGACAGCTGCAGCACCTACGACAACTGCAGCTCCTACGACAACTGAAGCTCCTACGACAACTGAAGCTCCTACGACAGCTGCAGCTCCTACGACAACTGAAGCTCCTACGACAACTGAAGCTCCTACGACAACTGCAACTGCAGTACTGACTACAACAACCACAACTGTAGCTCCTATAACCACTACAACGGCAGCACCTACAACAACAACTGTAGCTCCTACGGCAACAAATGTAGCTCCTACTACCACTACAATTGCAGCACCTACTACGATAACCACTGCAACTCCTACTACAACAACTGTAGCTCCTACGGACACTACAACAGTAGCACCTACAACGACAACTGAAGCTCCGCCAACAACAACTGCAGTTCCTACGACCACTACACCTGCAGTACCTACTACAACAAACACAACTACAGCTCCTACTACAACAACTGTAGGTCCTACGACCACCACACCTGCAGCATCGACTATGGCAACTACAACTGCTGCTCCTGTGACAACAACATCTACATCTCCTACTACAACATCGGTAGCTCCTACACCAACTACAACAGCTTTAGCTCCTACAACAAATACTGTAGCTCCTACGACCTCTACAACTGCAGCACCTACTACGACAACTGCAGCACCTACTACGACAGCTGCAGCACCTACGACAACTGCAGCTCCTACGACAACTGCAGCTCGTACGACAACAGAAGAACCTACGACAGCTGCAGCTCCTACGACAACTGAAGCTCCTACGACAGCTGCAGCTCCTACAACAACTGAAGCTCCTACGACAACTGAAGCTCCTACGACAACTGCAACTGCAGTACTTACTACAACAACCACAACTGTAGCTCCTATAACCACTACAACGGTAGCACCTACAACAACAACTGTAGCTCCTACGGCAACAAATGTAGCTCCTACTACCACTACAATTGCAGCACCTACTACGATAACCACTGCAACTCCTACTACAACAACTGTAGCTCCTACGGACACTACAACAGTAGCACCTACAACGACAACTGAAGCTCCGCCGACAACAACTGCAGTTCCTACGACCACTACACCTGCAGTACCTACTACAATAAACACAACTACAGCTCCTACTACAACAACTGTAGGTCCTACGACCACCACACCTGCAGCATCGACTATGGCAACTACAACTGCTGCTCCTATGACAACAACATCTACAGCTCCTACTACAACATCGGTAGCTTCTACACCAACTACAACAGCTTTAGCTCCTACAACAAATACTGTAGCTCCTACGACCTCTACAACTGCAGCACCTACTACGACAACTGCAGCACCTACTACGACAGCTGCAGCACCTACGACAACTGCAGCTCCTACGACAACTGCAGCTCCTACGACAACTGAAGAACCTACGACAGCTGCAGCTCCTACGACAACTGAAGCTCCTACGACAGCTGCAGCTCCTACAACAACTGAAGCTCCTACGACAACTGAAGCTCCTACGACAACTGCAACTGCAGTACTTACTACAACAACCACAACTGTAGCTCCTATAACCACTACAACGGTAGCACCTACAAAAACAACTGTAGCTCCTACGGCAACAAATGTAGCTCCTACTACCACTACAATTGCAGCACCTACTACGATAACCACTGCAACTCCTACTACAACAACTGTAGCTCCTACGACCACCACACCTGCAGCATCGACTATGGCAACTACAACTGCTGCTCCTATGACAACAACATCTACAGCTCCTACTACAACATCGGTAGCTCCTACACCAACTACAACAGCTTTAGCTCCTACAACAAATACTGTAGCTCCTACGACCTCTACAACTGCAGCACCTACTACGACAACTGCAGCACCTACTACGACAGCTGCAGCACCTACGGCAACTGCAGCTCCTACGACAACTGCAGCTCCTACGACAACTGAAGAACCTACGACAGCTGCAGCTCCTACGACAACTGAAGCTCCTACGACAGCTGCAGCTCCTACAACAACTGAAGCTCCTACGACATCTGAAGCTCCTACGACAACTGCAACTGCAGTACTGACTACAACAACCACAACTGTAGCTCCTATAACCACTACAACGGTAGCACCTACAACAACAACTGTAGCTCCTACGGCAACAAATGTAGCTCCTACTACCACTACAATTGCAGCACCTACTACGATAACCACTGCAACTCCTACTACAACAACTGTAGCTCCTACGGACACTACAACAGTAGCACCTACAACGACAACTGAAGCTCCGCCAACAACAACTGCAGTTCCTACGACCACTACACCTGCAGTACCTACTACAACAAACACAACTACAGCTCCTACTACAACAACTGTAGGTCCTACGACCACCACACCTGCAGCATCGACTATGGCAACTACAACTGCTGCTCCTGTGACAACAACATCTACAGCTCCTACTACAACATCGGTAGCTCCTACACCAACTACAACAGCTTTAGCTCCTACAACAAATACTGTAGCTCCTACGACCTCTACAACTGCAGCACCTACTACGACAACTGCAGCACCTACTACGACAGCTGCAGCACCTACGACAACTGCAGCTCCTACGACAACTGCAGCTCCTACGACAACAAAAGAACCTACGACAGCTGCAGCTCCTACGACAACTGAAGCTCCTACGACAGCTGCAGCTCCTACAACAACTGAAGCTCCTACGACAACTGAAGCTCCTACGACAACTGCAACTGCAGTACTTACTACAACAACCACAACTGTAGCTCCTATAACCACTACAACGGTAGCACCTACAACAACAACTGTAGCTCCTACGGCAACAAATGTAGCTCCTACTACCACTACAATTGCAGCACCTACTACGATAACCACTGCAACTCCTACTACAACAACTGTAGCTCCTACGGACACTACAACAGTAGCACCTACAACGACAACTGAAGCTCCGCCAACAACAACTGCAGTTCCTACGACCACTACACCTGCAGTACCTACTACAACAAACACAACTACAGCTCCTACTACAACAACTGTAGGTCCTACGACCACCACACCTGCAGCATCGACTATGGCAACTACAACTGCTGCTCCTGTGACAACAACATCTACATCTCCTACTACAACATCGGTAGCTCCTACACCAACTACAACAGCTTTAGCTCCTACAACAAATACTGTAGCTCCTACGACCTCTACAACTGCAGCACCTACTACGACAACTGCAGCACCTACTACGACAGCTGCAGCACCTACGACAACTGCAGCTCCTACGACAACTGCAGCTCGTACGACAACAGAAGAACCTACGACAGCTGCAGCTCCTACGACAACTGAAGCTCCTACGACAGCTGCAGCTCCTACAACAACTGAAGCTCCTACGACAACTGAAGCTCCTACGACAACTGCAACTGCAGTACTTACTACAACAACCACAACTGTAGCTCCTATAACCACTACAACGGTAGCACCTACAACAACAACTGTAGCTCCTACGGCAACAAATGTAGCTCCTACTACCACTACAATTGCAGCACCTACTACGATAACCACTGCAACTCCTACTACAACAACTGTAGCTCCTACGGACACTACAACAGTAGCACCTACAACGACAACTGAAGCTCCGCCGACAACAACTGCAGTTCCTACGACCACTACACCTGCAGTACCTACTACAATAAACACAACTACAGCTCCTACTACAACAACTGTAGGTCCTACGACCACCACACCTGCAGCATCGACTATGGCAACTACAACTGCTGCTCCTATGACAACAACATCTACAGCTCCTACTACAACATCGGTAGCTTCTACACCAACTACAACAGCTTTAGCTCCTACAACAAATACTGTAGCTCCTACGACCTCTACAACTGCAGCACCTACTACGACAACTGCAGCACCTACTACGACAGCTGCAGCACCTACGACAACTGCAGCTCCTACGACAACTGCAGCTCCTACGACAACTGAAGAACCTACGACAGCTGCAGCTCCTACGACAACTGAAGCTCCTACGACAGCTGCAGCTCCTACAACAACTGAAGCTCCTACGACAACTGAAGCTCCTACGACAACTGCAACTGCAGTACTTACTACAACAACCACAACTGTAGCTCCTATAACCACTACAACGGTAGCACCTACAAAAACAACTGTAGCTCCTACGGCAACAAATGTAGCTCCTACTACCACTACAATTGCAGCACCTACTACGATAACCACTGCAACTCCTACTACAACAACTGTAGCTCCTACGACCACCACACCTGCAGCATCGACTATGGCAACTACAACTGCTGCTCCTATGACAACAACATCTACAGCTCCTACTACAACATCGGTAGCTCCTACACCAACTACAACAGCTTTAGCTCCTACAACAAATACTGTAGCTCCTACGACCTCTACAACTGCAGCACCTACTACGACAACTGCAGCACCTACTACGACAGCTGCAGCAACTACGGCAACTGCAGCTCCTACGACAACTGCAGCTCCTACGACAACTGAAGAACCTACGACAGCTGCAGCTCCTACGACAACTGAAGCTCCTACGACAGCTGCAGCTCCTACAACAACTGAAGCTCCTACGACAACTGAAGCTCCTACGACAACTGCAACTGCAGTACTGACTACAACAACCACAACTGTAGCTCCTATAACCACTACAACGGTAGCACCTACAACAACAACTGTAGCTCCTACGGCAACAAATGTAGCTCCTACTACCACTACAATTGCAGCACCTACTACGATAACCACTGCAACTCCTACTACAACAACTGTAGCTCCTACGGACACTACAACAGTAGCACCTACAACGACAACTGAAGCTCCGCCAACAACAACTGCAGTTCCTACGACCACTACACCTGCAGTACCTACTACAACAAACACAACTACAGCTCCTACTACAACAACTGTAGGTCCTACGACCACCACACCTGCAGCATCGACTATGGCAACTACATCTGCTGCTCCTGTGACAACAACATCTACAGCTCCTACTACAACATCGGTAGCTCCTACACCAACTACAACAGCTTTAGCTCCTACAACAAATACTGTAGCTCCTACGACCTCTACAACTGCAGCACCTACTACGACAACTGCAGCACCTACTACGACAGCTGCAGCACCTACGACAACTGCAGCTCCTACGACAACTGCAGCTCCTACGACAACAGAAGAACCTACGACAGCTGCAGCTCCTACGACAACTGAAGCTCCTACGACAGTTGCAGCTCCTACAACAACTGAAGCTCCTACGACAACTGAAGCTCCTACGACAACTGCAACTGCAGTATTGTCTACAACAACCACAACTGTAGCTCCTATAACCACTACAACGGTAGCACCTACAACAACAACTGTAGCTCCTACGGCAACAAATGTAGCTCCTACTACCACTACAATTGCAGCACCTACTACGATAACCACTGCAACTCCTACTACAACAACTGTAGCTCCTACGGACACTACAACAGTAGCACCTACAACTACAACTGAAGCTCCGCCGACAACAACTGCAGTTCCTACGACCACTACACCTGCAGTACCTACTACAATAAACACAACTACAGCTCCTACTACAACAACTGTAGGTCCTACCACCACCACACCTGCAGCACTGACTATGGCAACTACATCTGCTGCTCCTATGACAACCACATCTACAGCTCCTACTACAACATCGGTAGCTTCTACACCGACTACAACAGCTTTTGCTCCTACAACAAATACTGTAGCTCCTATGACCTCTACAACTGCAGCACCTACTACGACAACTGCAGCACCTACTACGACAGCTGCAGCACCTACGACAACTGCAGCTCCTACGACAACTGAAGCTCCTACGACAACTGAAGCTCCTACGACAGCTGCAGCTCCTACGACAACTGAAGCTCCTACGACAGCTGCATCTCCTACGACAGCTGCAGCACCTACGACAACTGCAGCTCCTACGACAACTGAAGCTCCTACGACAACTGAAGCTCCTACGACAGCTGCAGCTCCTACGACAACTGAAGCTCCTACGACAGCTGCATCTCCTACGACAACTGCAGCTCCTACGACAACTGCAGCTCCTACGACAACTGCAGCTCCTACGACAACTGAAGCTCCTACGACAGCTGCAGCTCCTACGACAACTGAAGCTCCTACAACAACTGAAGCTCCTAAGACAACTGCAGCTCCTACGACAACAACTGTAGCTCCTACTACCACTACATCTGCAATACCTACTTTAACAACCACAACTACAGATCCCACTACAAAAACTGAAGCTCCTACGACAACAACAATAGCAGCCCCTACGACAACAACTGCAGCTCTTACTACAACAATTGTAGGTCCTTCGACTACTACAAAAGAAGAAACTACACTGACAACTGTATCTTCTTCGACAACTGCAGCTCCTACAACTGCAGCTCCTACGACAACAACTGTAGCTCCTATGACAACCACACCAGCAGTACCAACTACAATTACCACAAATACAGCTCTTACTACAACACCTACAGTTCTTACGGCCATTACAACTGCAGAACCTACTACGACAACCACTGTAGCTCCTACGGCAACAAATGTAGCTCCTACTACCACTACAATTGCAACACCTACTACGATAACCACTGCAACTCCTACTACAACAACTGTAGCTCCTACGGACACTACAACAGTAGCACCTACAACGACAACTGAAGCTCCGCCAACAACAACTGCAGTTCCTACGACCACTACACCTGCAGTACCTACTACAACAAACACAACTACAGCTCCTACTACAACAACTGTAGGTCCTACGACCACTACACCTGCAGTACCTACTACAACAAACACAATTACAGCTCCTACTACAACAACTGTAGGTCCTACGACCACCACACCTGCAGCATCGACTATGGCAACTACAACTGCTGCTCCTATGACAACAACATCTACAGCTCCTACTACAACATTGGTAGCTCCTACACCAACTACAACAGCTTTAGCTCCTACAACGAATACTGTAGCTCCTACGACCTCTACAACTGCAGCACCTACTACGACAACTGCAGCACCTACTACGACAGCTGCAGCACCTACGACAACTGCAGCTCCTACGACAACTGCAGCTCCTACGACAACTGAAGAACCTACGACAGCTGCAGCTCCTACGACAACTGAAGCTCCTACAACAGCTGCAGCTCCTACAACAACTGAAGCTCCTACGACAACTGAAGCTCCTACGACAACTGCAACTGCAGTACTGTCTACAACAACCACAACTGTAGCTCCTATAACCACTACAACGGTAGCACCTACAACAACAACTGTAGCTCCTACGGCAACAAATGTAGCTCCTACTACCACTACAATTGCAGCACCTACTACGATAACCACTGCAACTCCTACTTCAACAACTGTAGCTCCTACGGACACTACAACAGTAGCACCTACAACGACAACTGAAGCTCCGCCGACAACAACTGCAGTTCCTACGACCACTACACCTGCAGTACCTACTACAATAAACACAACTACAGCTCCTACTACAACAACTGTAGGTCCTACCACCACCACACCTGCAGCACCGACTATGGCAACTACATCTGCTGCTCCTATGACAACAACATCTACAGCTCCTACTACAACATCGGTAGCTTCTACACCGACTACAACAGCTTTTGCTCCTACAACAAATACTGTAGCTCCTATGACCTCTACAACTGCAGCACCTACTACGACAACTGCAGCACCTACTACGACAGCTGCAGCACCTACGACAACTGCAGCTCCTACGACAACTGAAGCTCCTACGACAACTGAAGCTCCTACTACAGCTGCAGCTCCTACGACAACTGAAGCTCCTACGACAGCTGCAGCTCTTATGACAACTGCAGCTCCTACGACAACTGCAGCTCCTACGACAACTGCAGCTCCTACGACAACTGAAGCTCCTACGACAGCTGCAGCTCCTACAACAACTGAAGCTCCTACGACAACTGAAGCTCCTACGACAACTGCAACTGCAGTACTGACTACAACAACCACAACTGTAGCTCCTATAACCACTACAACGGTAGCACCTACAACAACAACTGTAGCTCCTACGGCAACAAATGTAGCTCCTACTACCACTACAATTGCAGCACCTACTACGATAACCACTGCAACTCCTACTACAACAACTGTAGCTCCTACGGACACTACAACAGTAGCACCTACAACGACAACTGAAGCTCCGCCAACAACAACTGCAGTTCCTACGACCACTACACCTGCAGTACCTACTACAACAAACACAACTACAGCTCCTACTACAACAACTGTAGGTCCTACGACCACCACACCTGCAGCATCGACTATGGCAACTACAACTGCTGCTCCTGTGACAACAACATCTACAGCTCCTACTACAACATCGGTAGCTCCTACACCAACTACAACAGCTTTAGCTCCTACAACAAATACTGTAGCTCCTACGACCTCTACAACTGCAGCACCTACTACGACAACTGCAGCACCTACTACGACAGCTGCAGCACCTACGACAACTGCAGCTCCTACGACAACTGCAGCTCCTACGACAACAGAAGAACCTACGACAGCTGCAGCTCCTACGACAACTGAAGCTCCTACGACAGTTGCAGCTCCTACAACAACTGAAGCTCCTACGACAACTGAAGCTCCTACGACAACTGCAACTGCAGTATTGTCTACAACAACCACAACTGTAGCTCCTATAACCACTACAACGGTAGCACCTACAACAACAACTGTAGCTCCTACGGCAACAAATGTAGCTCCTACTACCACTACAATTGCAGCACCTACTACGATAACCATTGCAACTCCTACTACAACAACTGTAGCTCCTACGGACACTACAACAGTAGCACCTACAACGACAACTGAAGCTCCGCCGACAACAACTGCAGTTCCTACGACCACTACACCTGCAGTACCTACTACAATAAACACAACTACAGCTCCTACTACAACAACTGTAGGTCCTACCACCACCACACCTGCAGCACTGACTATGGCAACTACATCTGCTGCTCCTATGACAACCACATCTACAGCTCCTAATACAACATCGGTAGCTTCTACACCGACTACAACAGCTTTTGCTCCTACAACAAATACTGTAGCTCCTATGACCTCTACAACTGCAGCACCTACTACGACAACTGCAGCACCTACTACGACAGCTGCAGCACCTACGACAACTGCAGCTCCTACGACAACTGAAGCTCCTACGACAACTGAAGCTCCTACGACAGCTGCAGCTCCTACGACAACTGAAGCTCCTACGACAGCTGCATCTCCTACGACAGCTGCAGCACCTACGACAACTGCAGCTCCTACGACAACTGAAGCTCCTACGACAACTGAAGCTCCTACGACAGCTGCAGCTCCTACGACAACTGAAGCTCCTACGACAGCTGCATCTCCTACGACAACTGCAGCTCCTACGACAACTGCAGCTCCTACGACAACTGCAGCTCCTACGACAACTGAAGCTCCTACGACAGCTGCAGCTCCTACGACAACTGAAGCTCCTACAACAACTGAAGCTCCTAAGACAACTGCAGCTCCTACGACAACAACTGTAGCTCCTACTACCACTACATCTGCAATACCTACTTTAACAACCACAACTACAGATCCCACTACAAAAACTGAAGCTCCTACGACAACAACAATAGCAGCCCCTACGACAACAACTGCAGCTCTTACTACAACAATTGTAGGTCCTTCGACTACTACAAAAGAAGAAACTACACTGACAACTGTATCTTCTTCGACAACTGCAGCTCCTACAACTGCAGCTCCTACGACAACAACTGTAGCTCCTATGACAACCACACCAGCAGTACCAACTACAATTACCACAAATACAGCTCTTACTACAACACCTACAGTTCTTACGGCCATTACAACTGCAGAACCTACTACGACAACCACTGTAGCTCCTACGGCAACAAATGTAGCTCCTACTACCACTACAATTGCAGCACCTACTACGATAACCACTGCAACTCCTACTACAACAACTGAAGCTCCTACGGACACTACAACAGTAGCACCTACAACGACAACTGAAGCTCCGCCAACAACAACTGCAGTTCCTACGACCACTACACCTGCAGTACCTACTACAACAAACACAACTACAGCTCCTACTACAACAACTGTAGGTCCTACGACCACCACACCTGCAGCATCGACTAAGGCAACTACAACTGCTGCTCCTATGACAACAACATCTACAGCTCCTACTACAACATCGGTAGCTCCTACACCAACTACAACAGCTTTAGCTCCTACAACAAATACTGTAGCTCCTACGACCTCTACAACTGCAGCACCTACTACGACAACTGCAGCACCTACTACGACAGCTGCAGCACCTACGACAACTGCAGCTCCTACGACAACTGCAGCTCCTACGACAACTGAAGCTCCTACGACAGCTGCAGCTCCTACAACAACTGAAGCTCCTACGACAACTGAAGCTCCTAGAACAACAGCAACTGCAGTACTGTCTACAACAACCACTACTGTAGCTCCTATAACCACTACAACGGTAGCACCTACAACAACAACTGTAGCTCCTACGGCAACAAATGTAGCTCCTACTACCACTACAATTGCAGCACCTACTACGATAACCACTGCAACTCCTACTACAACAACTGTAGCTCCTACGGACACTACAACAGTAGCACCTACAACGACAACTGAAGCTCCGCCAACAACAACTGCAGTTCCTACGACCACTACACCTGCAGTACCTACTACAACAAACACAACTACAGCTCCTACTACAACAACTGTAGGTCCTACGACCACCACACCTGCAGCATCGACTATGACAACTACAACTGCTGCTCCTATGACAACAACATCTACAGCTCCTACTACAACATCGGTAGCTCCTACACCAACTACAACAGCTTTAGCTCCTACAACAAATACTGTAGCTCCTACGACCTCTACAACTGCAGCACCTACTACGACAACTGCAGCACCTACTACGACAGCTGCAGCACCTACGACAACTGCAGCTCCTACGACAACTGCAGCTCCTACGACAACAGAAGAACCTACGACAGCTGCAGCTCCTACGACAACTGAAGCTCCTACGACAGCTGCAGCTCCTACAACAACTGAAGCTCCTACGACAACTGAAGCTCCTACGACAACTGCAACTGCAGTACTTACTACAACAACCACAACTGTAGCTCCTATAACCACTACAACGGTAGCACCTACAACAACAACTGTAGCTCCTACGGCAACAAATGTAGCTCCTACTACCACTACAATTGCAGCACCTACTACGATAACCACTGCATCTCCTACTACAACAACTGTAGCTCCTACGGACACTACAACAGTAGCACCTACAACGACAACTGAAGCTCCGCCGACAACAACTGCAGTTCCTACGACCACTACACCTGCAGTACCTACTACAATAAACACAACTACAGCTCCTACTACAACAACTGTAGGTCCTACCACCACCACACCTGCAGCACCGACTATGGCAACTACATCTGCTGCTCCTATGACAACCACATCTACAGCTCCTACTACAACATCGGTAGCTTCTACACCGACTACAACAGCTTTTGCTCCTACAACAAATACTGTAGCTCCTATGACCTCTACAACTGCAGCACCTACTACGACAACTGCAGCACCTACTACGAAAGCTGCAGCACCTATGACAACTGCAGCTCCTACGACAACTGAAGCTCCTACGACAGCTGCAGCTCCTACGACAACTGCAGCTCCTACGACAACTGCAGCTCCTACGACAACTGAAGCTCCTACGACAGCTGCAGCTCCTACGACAACTGATGCTCCTACAACAACTGAAGCTCCTAAGACAACTGCAGCTCCTACGACAACAACTGTAGCTCCTACTACCACTACATCTGCAATACCTACTTTAACAACCACAACTACAGCTCCCACTACAAAAACTGAAGCTCCTACAACAACAACAATAGCAGCCCCTACGACAACAACTGCAGCTCTTACTACAACAATTGTAGGTCCTTCGACTACTACAAAAGAAGAACCTACACTGACAACTGTATTTTCTTCGACAACTGCAGCTCCGACAACTGCAGCTAATACGACAACAACTGTAGCTCCTACGACAACTGCAGCTCCTACGACAACTGCAGCTCCTACGACAACTGCAGCTCCTACGACAACTGAAGCACCTACGACAGCTGCAGCTCCTACGACAACTGAAGCTCCTACGACAGCAGCTGCACCTACGACAACTGAAGCTCCTACGACAACTGAAGCTCCTACGACAGCTGCAGCTCCTACAACAACTGAAGCTCCTACGACAACTGAAGCTCCTAAGACAACTGCAGCTCCTACAACAACTGAAGCTCCTACGACAACTGAAGCTCCTACGACAACTGCAACTGCAGTACTTACTACAACAACCACAACTGTAGCTCCTATAACCACTACAACGGTAGCACCTACAACAACAACTGTAGCTCCTACGGCAACAAATGTAGCTCCTACTACCACTACAATTGCAGCACCTACTACGATAACCACTGCAACTCCTACCACTACACCTGCAGTACCTACTACAATAAACACAACTACAGCTCCTACAACAAATACTGTAGCTTCTATGACCTCTACAACTGCAGTACCTACTACGACAACTGCAGCACCTACTACGACAGCTGCAGCACCTACGACAACTGCAGCTCCTACGACAACTGAAGCTCCTACGACAACTGAAGCTCCTACGACAACTGAAGCTCCTACAACAACTGAAGCTCCTAAGACAACTGCAGCTCCTACGATAACATCTGTAGCTCCTACTACCACTACACCTGCAGTACCTACTACAACAAACACAACTACAGCTCCTACTACAACAACTGTAGGTCCTACGACCACCACACCTGCAGCATCGACTATGGCAACTACAACTGCTGCTCCTGTGACAACAACATCTACAGCTCCTACTACAACATCGGTAGCTCCTACACCAACTACAACAGCTTTAGCTCCTACAACAAATACTGAAGCTCCTACGACCTCTACAACTGCAGCACCTACTACGACAACTGCAGCACCTACTACGACAGCTGCAGCACCTACGACAACTGCAGCTCCTACGACAACTGCAGCTCCTACGACAACTGCAGCTCCTACGACAACTGAAGCCCCTACGACAGCTGCAGCTCCTACGACAACTGAAGCTCCTACGACAGCAGCAGCACCTACGACAACTGAAGCTCCTACGACAACTGAAGCTCCTACGACAACTGAAGCTCCTACGACAGCTGCAGCTCCTACAACAACTGAAGCTCCTATGACAACTGAAGCTCCTAAGACAACTGCAGCTCCTACCACAACAACTGTAGCTCCTACTACCACTACATCTGCAATACCTACTTTAACAACCACAACTACAGCTCCCACTACAAAAACTGAAGGTCCTACGACAACAACAATAGCAGCCCCTACGACAACAACTGCAGCTCTTACTACAACAGTTGTAGGTCCTTCGACTACTACAAAAGAAGAACCTACACTGACAACTGTATCTTCTTCGACAACTGCAGCTCCTACAACTGCAGCTCCTACGACAAAAACTGTAGCTCCTATGACAACCACATCAGCAGTACCAACTACATTTACCACAAATACAGCTCTTACTACAACACCTACAGTTCTTACGGCCATTACAACTGCAGAACCTACTACGACAACCACTGTAGCTGCTACGGCAACAAATGTAGCTCCTACTACCACTATAATTGCAGCACCTACTACGATAACCACTGCAACTCCTACAACAACAACTGTAGCTCCTACGGACACTACAACAGTAGCACCTACAACGACAACTGAAGCTCCGCTGACAACAACTGCAGTTCCTACGACCACTACACCTGCAGTACCTACTACAACAAACACAACTACAGCTCCTACTACAACAACTTCAGGTCCTACGACCAGCACACCTGCAGCACCGACTATGGCAACTACAACTGCTGGTCCTATGACAACCACATCTACAGCTCCTACTACAACATCGGTAGCTCCTACACCGACTACAACTGCTTTAGCTCCTACAACAAATACTGTAGCTCCTACGACCTCTACAACTGCAGCACCTACTACGACAGCTGCAGCACCTACGACAACTGCAGCTCCTACGACAACTGAAGCTCCTACGACAACTGAAGCTCCTACTACAGCTGCAGCTCCTACGACAACTGCAAATAAAGTACTTACTACAACAACCACAACTGTTGCTCCTATAACCACTACAACAGTAGCACCTACAACAACAACTGTAGCTCCTACGTCAACAAATGTAGCTCCTACTACCACTACATTTGCATCAACTACTACGATAGCCACTGCAACTCCTACTACAACAACTATAGCTCCTACGGACACTACAACAGTAGCACCTACAACGACAACTGAAGCTCCGCCAACAACTGCAGTTCCTACGACCACTACACCTGCAGTATTTACTACAACAAACACAACTACATCTCCTACTACAACAACTGTAGGTCCTACTACCACCACACCTGCAGCACCGACTATGGCAACTACAACTGCTGCTCCCATGACAACCACATCTACAGCTCCTACTACAATATCGGTAGCTTCTACACCGACTACAACAGCTTTAGCTCCTACAACAAATACTGTAGCTCCTACGACCTCTACAACTGCAGCACCTACTACGATAACCAATGCAACTCCTACTACAACAACTGTAGCTCCTACGGACACTACAACAGTTGCACCTACAACGACAACTGAAGCTCCGCCGACAACAACTGCAGTTCCTACGACCACTACACCTGCAGTACCTACTACAACAAACACAACTACAGCTCCTACTACAACATCGGTAGCTTCTACACCGACTACAACAGCTTTAGCTCCTACAACAAATACTGTAGCTCCTACGACCTCTACAACTGCAGCACCTACTACGACAACTGCAGCACCTACTACGACAGCTGCAGCACCTACGACAACTGCAGCTCCTACGACAACTGCAGCTTCTACGACAACTGAAGCTCCTACGACAGCTGCAGCTCCTACGACAACTGAAGCTCCTACGACAGCCGCAGCTCGTACGACAACTGAAGCTCCTACGACAACTGCAGCTCCTACGACAACTGCAGCTCCTACGACAACTGAAGCTCCTACGACAGCTGCAGCTCCTACGACAACTGAAGCTCCTACGACAACTGAAGCTCCTAAGACAACTGCAGCTCCTACGACAACAACTGTAGCTCCTACTACCACTACATCTGCAATACCTACTTTAACAACCACAACTACAGCTCCCACTACAAAAACTGAAGCTCCTACAACAACAACAATAGCAGCCCCTACGACAACAACTGCAGCTCTTACTACAACAATTGTAGGTCCTTCGACTACTACAAAAGAAGAACCTACACTGACAACTGTATTTTCTTCGACAACTGCAGCTCCGACAACTGCAGCTATTACGACAACAACTGTAGCTCCTACGACAACTGCAGCTCCTACGACAACTGCAGCTCCTACGACAACTGCAGCTCCTACGACAACTGAAGCACCTACGACAGCTGCAGCTCCTACGACAACTGAAGCTCCTACGACAGCAGCTGCACCTACGACAACTGAAGCTCCTACGACAACTGAAGCTCCTACGACAGCTGCAGCTCCTACAACAACTGAAGCTCCTACGACAACTGAAGCTCCTAAGACAACTGCAGCTCCTACCACAACAACTGTAGCTCCTACTACCACTACATCTGCAATACCTACTTTAACAACAACAACTACAGCTCCCACTACAAAAACTGAAGCTCCTACGACAACAACAATAGCAGCCCCTACGACAACAACTGCAGCTCTTACTACATCAATTGTAGGTCCTTCGACTACTACAAAAGAAGAACCTACACTGACAACTGTATCTTCTTCGACAACTGCAGCTCCTACAACTGCAGCTCCTACGACAACAACTGTAAATCCTATGACAACCACACCAGCAGTACCAACTACAATTACCACAAATACAGCTCTTACTACAACACCTACAGTTCTTACGGCCATTACAACTGCAGAACCTACTACGACAACCACTGTAGCTGCTACGGCAACAAATGTAGCTCCTACTACCACTACAATTGCAGCACCTACTACGATAACCACTGCAACTCCTACTACAACAACTGTAGCTCCTACGGACACTACAACATTAGCACCTACAACGACAACTGAAGCTCCGCCGACAACAACTGCAGTTCCTACGACCACTACACCTGCAGTACCTACTACAACAAACACAACTACAGCTCCTACTACAACAACTTCAGGTCCTACGACCAGCACACCTGCAGCACCGACTATGGCAACTACAACTGCTGGTCCTATGACAACCACATCTACAGCTCCTACTACAACATCGGTAGCTTCTACACCGACTACAACAGCTTTAGCTCCTACAACAAATACTGTAGCTCCTACGACCTCTACAACTGCAGCACCTACTACGACAGCTGCAGCACCTACGACAACTGCAGCTCCTATGACAACTGAAGCTCCTACGACAACTGAAGCTCCTACTACAGCTGCAGCTCCTACGACAACTGCAAATAAAGTACTTACTACAACAACCACAACTGTTGCTCCTATAACCACTACAACAGTAGCACCTACAACAACAACTGTAGCTCCTACGTCAACAAATGTAGCTCCTACTACCACTACATTTGCATCAACTACTACGATAGCCACTGCAACTCCTACTACAACAACTATAGCTCCTACGGACACTACAACAGTAGCACCTACAACGACAACTGAAGCTCCGCCGACAACAACTGCAGTTCCTACGACCACTACACCTGCAGTACCTACTACAACAAACACAACTACAGCTCCTACTACAACATCGGTAGCTTCTACACCGACTACAACAGCTTTAGCTCGTACAACAAATACTGTAGCTCCTACGACCTCTACAACTGCAGCACCTACTACGATAACCAATGCAACTCCTACTACAACAACTGTAGCTCCTACGGACACTACAACAGTAGCACCTACAACGACAACTGAAGCTCCGCCGACAACAACTGCAGTTCCTACGACCACCTCACCTGCAGTACCTACTACAACAAACACAACTACAGCTCCTACTACAACAACTGTAGGTCCTACGACCACCACACCTGCAGCACCCACTATGGCAACTACAACTGCTGCTCCTATGACAACCACATCTACAGCTCACACTACAACATCGGTAGCTTCTACACCGACTACAACAGCTTTAGCTCCTACAACAAATACTGTAGCTCCTACGACCTCTACAACTGCAGCACCTAGTACGACAGCTGCAGCACCTATGACAACTGCAGCTCCTACGACAACTGAAGTTCCTACGACAACTGAAGCTCCTACGACAGCTGCAGCTCCTACGACAACTGCAAAAAGCGTACTTACTACAACAACCACAGCTGTAGCTCCTATAACCACTACAAGAGTAGCACCTACAACAACTACTGTAGCTCCTACGTCAACAAATGTAGCTCCTACTACCACTACATTTGCAGCACCTACTACGATAGCCACTGCAACTCCTAATACAACAACTGTAGGTCCTACGACCACCACACCTGCAGCACCGACTATGGCAACTACAACTGCTGCTCCTATGACAACCACATCTACAGCTCCTACTACAACATCGGTAGCTTCTACACCGACTACAACAGCTTTAGCTCCTACAACAAATACTGTAGCTCCTAAGACCTCTAAAACTGCATCACCTACTATGACAACTGCAGCACCTACTACGACAGCTGCAGCCCCTACGACAACTGCAGTTCCAACGACAACTGCAGCTCCTACGACAACTGAAGCTCCTACGACAGCTGCAGCTCCTACGACAACTGCAGCTCCTACGACAACTGAAGCACCTACGACAGCTGCAGCTCCTACGACAACTGAAGCTCCTACGTCAACTCCAGCTCCTACGACAACTGAAGCTCCTACGACAACTGCAGCTACTACGACAACTGAAGCTCCTACGACAACTGCAGCTCCTACGACAACAACTGTAGCTCCTACTTCCACTACATCTGCAATATCTACTTTAACAACCACAACTACAGCTCCCACTACAAAAACTGAAGCTCCTACGACAACAACAATAGCAGCCCCTACGACAAGAACTGCAGCTCTTACTACAACAATTGTAGGTCCTTCGACTACTACAAAAGAAGAACCTACACTGACAACTGTAGCTTCTACACCCACTACAACAGCTTTAGCTCCTACAACAAATACTCTAGCTCCTACGACCTCTACAACTGCAGCACCTACTACGACAGCTGCAGCACCTACGACAACTGCAGCTCCTACGACAACTGAAGCTCCTACGACAACTGCAGCTCCTACCACAACAACTGTAGCTCCTACTACCACTACATCTGCAATACCTACTTTACCAACCACAACTACAGCTCCCACTACAACAACAATAGCAGCCCCTACGACAACAACTGCAGCTCTTACTACAACAATTGTACGTCCTTCGACTACTACAAAAGAAGAACCTACACTGACAACTGTATCTTCTTCGACAACTGCAGCTCCTACAACTGCAGCTCCTACGACAACAACTGTAGCTCCTATGACAACCACACCAGCAGTACCAACTACAATTACCACAAATACAGCTCTTACTACAACACCTACAGTTCTTACGGCCATTACAACTGCAGAACCTACTACGACAACCACTGTAGCTCCTACGGCAACAAATGTAGCTCCTACTACCACTACAATTGCAGCACCTACTACGATAACGACTGCATCTTCTACTACAACAACTGTAGCTCCTACGGACACTACAACAGTAGCACCTACAACGACAACTGAAGCTCCGCTGACAACAACTGCAGTTCCTACGACCACTACACCTGCAGTACGTACTACAACAAACACAACTGCAACTCCTACTACAACAACTGTAGGTCCTACGACCACCACACCTGCAGCACCGACTATGGCATCTACAACTGCTGCTCCTATGACAACAACATCTACAGCTCCTACTACAACATCGGTAGCTTCTACACCGACTACAACAGCTTTAGCTCCTACAACAAATACTGTAGCTCCTACGACCTGTACAACTGCAGCACCTACTACGACAACTACAACACCTACTACGACAGCTGCAGCACCTACGACAACTGCAGCTCCTACGACAACTGCAGCTCCTACGACAACTGAAGCTCCTACGTCAACTCCAGCTCCTACGACAACTGAAGCTTCTACGACAACTGCAGCTACTACGACAACTGAAGCTCCTACGACAACTGCAGCTCCTACGACAACAACTGTAGCTCCTACTACCACTACATCTGCAATATCTACTTTAACAACCACAACTACAGCTCCCACTACAAAAACTGAAGCTCCTACGACAACAACAATAGCAGCCCCTACGACAAGAACTGCAGCTCTTACTACAACAATTGTAGGTCCTTCGACTACTACAAAAGAAGAACCTACACTGACAACTCTATCTTCTTCGACAACTGCAGCTCCTACAACTGCAGCTCCTACGACAACAACTGTAGCTCCTATGACAACCACACCAGCAGTACCAACTACATTTACCACAAATACAGCTCTTACTACAACACCTACAGTTCTTACGGCCATTACAACTGCAGAACCTATTACGACAACCACTCTATCTCCTACTGCAACAAATGTAGCTCCTACTACCACTACAATTGCAGCACCTACTACGATAACCACTGCAACTCCTACTACAACAACTGAAGCTCCGCCGACAACAACTGCAGTTCCTACGACCACTACACCTGCAGTACCTACTACAACAAACACAACTACAGCTCCTACTATAACAACTGTAGGTCCTACGACCACCACACCTGCAGCACCGACTATGGCAACTACAACTGCTGCTCCTATGACAACAACATCTACAGCTCCTACTACAACATCGGTAGCTTCTACACCAACTACAACAGCTTTAGCTCCTACAACAAATACTGTAGCTCCTACGACCTCTACAACTGCAGCACCTACTACGACAGCTGCAGCACCTACGACAACTGAAGCTCCTACGACAACTGAAGCTCCTACGACAACTGAAGCTCCTACGACAGCTGAAGCTCCTACGACAACTGAAGCTCCTATGACAACTGTACCTCCTACGACAACAAATGTAGGTCCTACGACCACTACAACTGCAGTACTTACTACGACAAAAACAACTACAGCTCTTACTATAATAAATGTAGCTCCTACGACAACCACAACAACAGCACCTACAACAACCACTGCTAATCTTACTACAACAACTACAACTCCTACGACAACCCCAATTGCAGCTCCTACTACAACTGTAGCTCCTACGACCACCACAACTGCAGCACCTACAACGACAACTGTAGCTTTTACACCAACTGAAGCTCCTACGACAACAACTGCAGCTCCCATGATAACCCCAACTGCAGGTCCTACTACAACAACTGGAGCTACTATGACCACTAAAACTACAACAACTCCAGGTCATACAACAACTGCAGCCTCTACATCAAAAACTGTAACTCCTACTACAACAACTGTAGTTCCTACGACAACTGCTACAGCTCTAACTACAATAGCTCCTACGATAACGACAACTGCAGCTCCTACTACAGCAACTGTAGCTCCTACGACCACTACAACTACAGCACCTACTACAACAACTGCATCTCTTACTACAACAACTTTAGGTCCTTCGACCACTACAACTGCAGCTCCTACGACAACCACAACTGCAGCTCCTATGACAACAACTGTAGTTCCTACGACCACTAAAACAGCAGCAACTACAACGACAGCTGTATCTCCTACGACAACTGCAGCACTTACGACAACTGTAGCTCCTATGACCACTACATCTGCAGTACCTACTACAAAAACCACAACTACAACTCCTACTACAACAACTGTAGCTCCTAAGACAGCAACAACAACAACCACAACTGTAGCTCCTACGACCACTACAACTGCAGCACCTACTACGACAACTGTAGCTCCTATGACAGCAACTGTATATCTTACGACCACTACAACTGCAGTACCTACTACGACAACCACAACTACAGCTCCTACTACAACAACTCTAGCACCTACGACAACCATTGCAGCTCCTACCACATCAACCGTAGCTCCTACAACCACTATAACTGCAGCACTTTCAACAACTGCAGCTCCTATTACACCATCTGTAGCTCCTACAACCATTACAACAGCAGCACCTACAACGACAACTGTAGCTGCTACAACAACAACTGTAAATGCTACATCAACAACTGTAGCTCTTCCAACCACTACAACTGCAGTACCTACTACAATAACCACAACTAGAGTTCTTACTACAACAAATGTAGCTCCTACGACCACTACAACTGCAGCACCTTCTACGACAACTTCAACTGCAGCACCTACAATGACAACTGCAGCTCCTTCACCAACTGAAGCTTCTACGACAACTGCAGGTCCTATAACAACAACTGAAGCTCCTACGACAACCACAACTGCAGCTCCTACGACAACCACACCTGCAGCACCCACTACAACAAATGTGGTTCACACAACCACTACATCTGCAGTACCTACTACAACAACCACAACTACAGCTCCTACTACAACAACTGTAGGTCCTACGACCACTACAACTGCCGCACCTACTTCGATAACTACAACTGCATCTCCTACGGCAAACACACCTGCAGCTCCTACTACAGCATCTGTAGCTTCTATGCCCACTACAACTGTCACACCTACTACGATAACTACAACTGCATCTCCTATGACAAACACACCCGCAGCTCCTACTACAGCATCTGTAGCTTCTATTCCTACTACAATAGCAGCACCTACAATGACAACTGTATCTCATACAACAACAACTGTAGTTCCTATGACCAATACAACTGCAGCACCAACTAAGACAACTGCAGCTCTTATGACAACCACAATAGCAGCCCCTACGACAACCACAAATGCAGCTCCTAGGACCACTATAAATGCAGCACCTGCTACGACAACCACAAATGCAGCGTCTATGACAACCACTAGTGCAGCTCCTACTACAACAACAACTGTAGCTTCTACATCCACTACAAGTGTGGTACCTACTACAACAACCACAACTGTAGCTGCTACAACAACAACTGTAGCTCCATCAACCAGTACAACTGCAGTACCTACCACAACAACCACAACTACTGCTATTACTACAACAAATGCAGCTCCTACGACAACCACTGCAGCTCTTACTACAAAAACTGTAGGTCCTGCGACCACTATAAATGCTGCACCTACTACGACAACCACAAGTGCAGCTCCTACTACAACAACTGTAGCTCCTACAACCACTATAACAGCATCATCTGCTACGACAACCACAAGTTCAGCTCCTACTACAACAAATGTAGCTCCTATGACAAATGTGGCTTCTACGACCACTACAAATGCAGAACCTACTCCAACAACCATAACTGCAGCTCCTACCACAACAATAGCAGCTGCAATGAAAACCACAACTGCAGCTCTTAATACAACAATGGCAGCTGCTATGACAACCACAACTGCAGCTTCTTGGACATCTACAGCTGCATCTCCTATGACAACTGCAGCTCTTACGACATACACAACTGCAGCACCTACTACAGCACCTGTACCTCCTACAACCACTACATCTGCAGCCCCTACTACAACACCTGTAGCTCGTACGACCACTATATCTGAAGTACCTATTACAACAACCACAACTGCAGTTCCTAATACAACAACTGTAGCACCTATGACAACCACACCTGCAGCTCCTACGACAAGAACTGTAGCTCCTACGACCACTACAACCGCAGCACTTACTATGACAACTGCTGCTCCTATGACAACTGCAGTTCTAACGACAACAACTTTAGCTTCTATTACAACAACTTTGTATCATACGACTACAAATGGAGGTCCTACGACCACTAAAACTGCAGCTCCTACGACAACCACAACTGCAGCTCCTACGACTACTGCAACTCCTACTAAAACATCTGTAGCTCCTACGACCACTACAACAGTGACTCCTACAATGACAACTGGAGTTCCTACAACAACAACTGTAGGTCCTACAACAACTGTAGCTGCTAAAACAACAAATGTAGCTCCTACGACAACTACAACTGCAGCTCCTACAACAACCACAACTGCAGCTCCTACTACAACAACTGTAGCTCCTACGACCACCACAAAAGCAGCAACTGCAATGACAACTATACCTCCTACAACAACTGCAGCACCTACGATAATTGCAGCTCCTACGACAACTGCAGCTACTACAACAACAACTGTAGCTCCTACAACAGTAACCGTAACTCCTATGACCACTACACCTGCTGTACCTACTACAACAACCACAACTACAGCTCCTACTACAACAATTGTAGGTCCTACGACCACTACAACTGCCGCACCTACTTCGATAACTACAACTGCATCTCCTACGGCAAACACACCTGCAGCTCCTACTACATTATCTGTAGCTTCTATGACCACTACAAGAGCAGCACCTACAATGACAACTGTATCTCCTACAACAACAACAACTGTAGCTCCTGCGACCAATAAAACTGCAGCACCAACTACGACAATTGCAGCTCTTATGACAACCACAACAGCAGCCCCGAAGACAACCACAAATGCAGCTCCTAAGACCACTATAAATGCAGCACCTGCTACGACAACCACAAATGCAGCGTCTATGACATCCACAAGTGCAGCTCTTACTACAACAACTGTAGCTCCTACATCCACTACAAGTTCAGCATATGCTACGACAATCACAAGTTCAGCTGCTACTACAACACATGAAGCTGCTATGACAACTTTAGCGTCTATGACCACTACAATTGCAGAACCTACTCCGACAACCATAACTTCAGCTCCTACTACAACAATGGCAGCCGCTACAAGAACCACAACTGCAGCTCCTATGACAACCACAACTACAGCTCCAACTACAACAATGGCAGCTGCTATGACAACCGCAACTGCAGCTACTACCACATCTACAACTGTAGCTCCTACGATATCCACAACTGTAGTTCCTATGACAACCAAAACTGCACCTACTACGACAACCACAACTACAGCTCCTACTACAACAATGGCAGCTGCTATGACAACCGCAACTGCAGCTACTACCACATCCACAACTGTAGCTCCTACGACATCCACAAATGTAGGTCCTACGAACACTACAACTGCCACACCTACTTCGATAACTACAACTGCATCTCCTACGGCAAACACACCTGCAGCTCCTACTACAGCATCTGTAGCTTCTATGCCCACTAAAACTGTCACACCTACTACGATAACTACAACTGCATCTCCTACGGCAAACACACCTGCAGCTCCTACTACAGCATCTGTAGCTTCTATGCCTACTACAATAGCAGCACCTATAATGACAACTGTATCTCATACAACAACAACTGTAGCTCCTACGACCAATAAAACTGCAGCACCAACTATGACAATTGCAGCTATTATGACAAACACAACAGCAGCCCCGAAGACAACCACAAATGCAGCTCCTAAGTCCACTATAAATGCAGCACCTGCTACGACAACCACAAATGCAGCGTCTATGACAACCACTAGTGCAGCTCCAACTACAACAACAACTGTAGCTCCTATATCCACTACAAGTGTGGTACCTACTACAACAACCACAACTGTAGCTGCTACAACAACAACTGTAGCTCCTTCAACCAGTACAACTGCAGTACCTACCACAACAACCACAACTACAGCTATTACTACAACAAATGCAGCTCCTACGACAACCACTGCAGCTCTTACTACAAAAACTGTAGGTTTTGCGACCACTATAAATGCTGCACCTACTACGACAACCACAAGTGCAGCTCGTACTACAACAACTGTAGCTCCTACAACCACTATAACAGCATCATCTGCTACGACAACCACAAGTTCAGCTCCTACTACAACAAATGTAGCTCCTATGACAAATTTGGCTTCTACGACCACTACAAATGCAGAACCTACTCCAACAACCATAACTGCAGCTCTTAATACAACAATGGCAGCTGCAATGAAAACCACAACTGCAGCTCTTAATACAACAATGGCAGCTGCTATGACAACCACAACTGCAGCTTCTTGGACATCTACAGCTGCATCTCCTATGACAACTGCAGCTCCTACGACATACACAACTGCAGCACCTACTACAGTACCTGTACCTCCTACAACCACTACATCTGCAGACCCTACTACAACACCTGTAGCTCGTACGACCACTATATCTGAAGTACCTATTACAACAACCACAACTGCAGTTCCTAATACAAGAACTGTAGCTCCTACGACCACTACAACTGCAGCACTTACTATGACAACTGCTGCTCCTATGACAACTGCAGTTCTAACGACAACAACTTTAGCTTCTATTACAACAACTTTGTATCATACGACAACAAATGGAGGTCCTACGACCACTAAAACTGCAGCTCCTACGACCACTACAACAGTGACTTCTACAATGACAACTGGAGTTCCTACGACAACAACTGTAGGTCCTACAACAACTGTAGCTGCTAAAACAACAAATGTAGCTCCTACGACAACTACAACTGCAGCTCCTACAACAACCACAACTGCAGCTCCTACTACAACAACTATAGCTCCTACGACCACCACAAAAGCAGCACCTGCAATGACAACTATACCTCCTACAACAAGTGCAGCTCCTACGATAATTGCAGCTCCCACGACAACTGCAGTTACTACAACAACAACTGTAGCTCCTACAACAGTAATTGTAACTCCTATGACCACTACACCTGCTGTACCTACTACAACAACCACAACTACAGCTCCTACTACAACAACTGTAGGTCCTATGACCACTACAACTGCCGCACCTACTTCGATAACTACAACTGCATCTCCTACGGCAAATACACCTGCAGCTCCTACTACATTATCTGTAGCTTCTATGACCACTACAAGAGCAGCACCTACAATGACAACTGTATCTCCTACAACAACCACAACTGCAGTTCCTAATACAACAACTGTAGCTCCTACGACAACCACACCTGCAGCTCCTACGACAAGAACTGTAGCTCCTACGAGCACTACAACTGCAGCACTTACTATGACAACCGCAGCTCCTATGACAACTGCAGTTCTAACGACAATAACTTTACCTTCTATTACAACAACTTTGTATCATACGACAACAAATGTAGGTCCTATGACCACTAAAACTGCAGCTCCTATGACAACCACAACTGCAGCTCATACGACTACTGCATATCCTAATAAAACATCTGTAGATCATACGACCACTACAACAGTGACTCCTACAATGACAACTGGAGTTCCTACGAAAACAACTGTAGGTCCTACAACAACTGTAGCTGCTAAAACAACAAATGTAGCTCCTATGACAACTACAACTGCAGCTCCTACAACAACCACAACTGCAGCTCCTATCACTACAACTGTAGCTCCTACGACCACCACAAAAGCAGCACCTGCAATGACAACTGTACCTCCTACAACAACTGCAGCTCCTACGATAATTGCAGGTCCCACGACAACTGCAGCTACTATAACAACAACTGTAGCTCCTACAACAGTAACTGTAACTCCTATGACCACTACACCTGCTGTACCTACTACAACAACCACAACTACAGCTCCTACTACAACAACTGTAGGTCCTATGACAACAACAACTGTAGCTCCGGTGACCAATAAAACTGCAGCACCAACTACGACAATTGCAGCTCTTATGACAACCACAATAGCAGCCCCGAAGACAACCACAAATGCAGCTCCTAAGACCACTATAAATGCAGCACCTGCTACGACAACCACAAATGCAGCGTCTATGACATCCACAAGTGCAGCTCCTACTACAACAACTGTAGCTCCTACATCCACTACAAGTTCAGCATATGTTACGACAATCACAAGTTCAGCTGCTACTACAACACATGAAGCTGCTATGACAACTTTAGCTTCTATGACCACTACAATTGCAGAACCTACTCCGACAACCATAACTTCAGCTCCTACTACAACAATTGCAGCTCTTATGACAACCACAACAGCAGCCCCGAACACAACCACAAATGCAGTTCCTAAGACCACTATAAATGCAGCACCTGCAACGACAACCACAACTGCAGCTCCTATGACAACCACAACTACAGCTGCTACTACAACAATGGCAGCTATGACAACCACAACTGCAGCTACTACCACATCCACAACCGTAGCTCCTACGACATCCACAAATGTAGGTCGTACGACCACAACAACTGCCGCACCTACTTCGATAACTACAACTGCATCTCCTACGGCAAACACACCTGCAGCTCCTACTACAGCATCTGTAGCTTCTATGCCCACTACAACTGTCACACCTACTACGATAACTACAACTGCATCTCCTATGACAAACACACCTGCAGCTCCTACTACAGCATCTGTAGCTTATATGCCTACTACAATTGCAGCACCTACAACAACAACTGTAGCTCCTACGACCAATACAACTGCTGCACCAACTAAGACAACTGCAGCTCTTACGACAACCACAATAGCAGCCCCTACGACAACCACAAATGCAGCTCCTAGGACCACTATAAATGCAGCACCTGCTACGACAACCACAAATGCAGCGTCTATGACAACCACAAGTGCAGCTCCTACTACAACAACAACTGTAGCTCCTACATACACTACAAGTGTGGTACCTACTACAACAACCACAACTGTAGCTGCTACAACAACAACTGTAGGTCCTTCAACCAGTACAACTGCAGTACCTACCACAACAACCACAACTACAGCTATTACTACAACATATGTAGCTCCTACGACAACCACTGCAGCTCTTACTACAAAAACTGTAGGTCCTGTGACCACTATAAATGCTGCACCTACTACGACAACCACAAGTGCAGCTCCTACTACAACAACTGTAGCTCCTACAACCACTATAACAGCATCATCTGCTACGACAACCACAAGTTCAGCTCCTACTACAACAAATGTAGCTCCTATGACAAATTTGGCTTCTACGACCACTACAAATGCAGAACCTACTCCAACAACCATAACTGCAGCTCCTACCACAACAATAGCAGCAATGAAAACCACAACTGCAGCTCTTACTACAACAAAGGCAGCTGCTATGACAACCATAACTGCAGCTTCTTGGACATCCACAGCTGCATCTCCTATGACAACTGCAGCTCCTACGACATACACAACTGCAGCACCTACTACAGCACCTGTACCTCCTACAACCACTACATCTGCAGCCCCTACTACAACACCTGTAGCTCGTACGACCACTATATCTGAAGTACCTATTACAACAACCACACCTGCAGCTCCTACGACAAGAACTGTAGCTCCTACGACCACCACAACTGCAGCACTTACTATGACAACTGCAGCTCCTATGACAATTGCAGTTCTAACGACAACAAATGTAGCTTCTATTACAACAACTTTGTATCATACGACAACAAATGGAGGTCCTACGACCACTAAAACTGCAGCTCCTACGACAACCACAACTGCAGCTCCTACGACTACTGCAACTCTTACTAAAACATCTGTAGCTCCTACGACCACTACAACAGTGACTCCTACAATGACAACTGGAGTTCCTACGACAACAACTGTAAGTCCTACAACAACTGTAGCTGCTACAACAACAAATGTAGCTCCTACGACCACTACAACTGCAGTTCATACCACAACAACTGTAAGTCCTACGACCACTAGAAATGCAGCACCTACTATGACAACTACAACTGCAGCTCCTACAACAACAACTGTAGCTCCTACTACAACAACTGTAGCTCCTACGACCACCACAAAAGCAGCACCTGCAATGACAACTGTACCTCCTACAACAACTGCAGCTCCTACGATAATTGCAGCTCCCACGACAACTGCAGCTACTACAACAACGACTGTAGCTCCTACAACAATAACTGTAACTCCTATGACCACTACACCTGCTGTACCTACTACAACAACCACAACTACAGCTCCTACTACAGCAAATGTAGCTCATATGACCACTAAAACTGCAGCACCTACTATGATAACTACAACTGCAGCTCTTACAATGACCACACCTTCAGCTCCTACAATGGCATCTATAGCTTCTACGCCCACTACAATTGCAACACCTACTACGATAATTGCAGCTCTTACGATAACTGCAGCTCCTACGACAACCACAAATGCAGCTCCAACAATCGCAACTCCAGCTCTTAAAACCACCACCACCACTGTTGCTTCTACTACGATAATTAATACTGCAGGTCCTACAACCACCACCACAACTGCAGCACCTACAACAACGACTACAACTGCAGCACCTAGAAGTACAACCACAATTGTACTTCCTACCTCGACAACCACAACTGCAACTTATACCTCAACTTCTACAGCTTCAGTGACATCAACAACTAGGTAAGCAAGATAATTTTGTATAATTATTTTATACAATGCAATTAACACTTTGTCAATCAAGGAACCTTTGCAACAATTAACCATGTATATCCATGCTTGTGTCGTTAACTACTGATGTTTTCATAAAAGCATCCCAAAATGTCAGCCTTTCTTTAGAAAAGCTCTTTGTGTACCTCAGTCGGTCGAAAGGCGCGATATAAATCCAATCCATTATTATTAATGTGCTTGCTGAAGGCAAGACCACTAGATTTCTTACATACTTACGCACTTAAACACTTTAAGCTATAAACACGGAACCAACTTTCAAATCTGCAGACGGCCCAAACTTAGATTGCTTTCAAAAATATTTTAGATAGCATTTATACTTTTCGTACTACAACAAAAAACTAATAAAGCAACACATCACGGCACAACGCCTCTCCCCTGTGACCTACTTGTTGTGTGTATGTACTGACATGTATGTTTAACTGACAGATGCACACACACACACACACGTGAATGTTTTTACATGTATGTAAATTGTAAAGTATTTTGTCTGTTATGTATTTTTCGTTATATGTCGGAACCCAGTAAGACTAGCTGTCGCCTAATGGGGATCATAATAAATCAAATCAAACAATATTTCAAATCAGCTCCCAATGGCAATATTAAGGGACATAGACTTACATTTTAGTCATTTAGCAGACGCTCTTATCCAGAGCGACTTACAGTTAATGCATACATATTTATTTTTTTATCTTTTTTCATACCCCCTGTGGGAATCAAACCCACAACCCTGGCGTTGCAAACGCCATGGTCTATCAACTGAGCTACATCCCTGACGGCCGGCTATGACAGAGCCTGGATTCGAACCAGGCTCTCTAGTGGTACAGCTAGCACTGCGATGCAGTGCCTTAGACCACTGCGCCACTCAGGAGATTACATGGGGAACATTTGGCCACGCTACTCCTCCTAAACCGTTTAAGCTATCAACACCAAACCAACGTTGATATGTTCAGACTGACCAAACTTAGATTGCTTTTATACATCTTTTGATACTATTTATACTTGTTGAACTATAACCATTTTAAAGTTGCATAAAACCTCCATAGTCTTTCATGGGAAATATTTGGATTCGCCACTTCTCTTAAACCATTGATGTTACAAAGACCAATGTACAGACTGACCCATCTTTGATAGCTTGTCAAAAGCTTCAAAATCTCTAAAACTTGTATAAACATTAAGCAATTAATTTGCATAAATTAGCATAACACTTCATGGATTCAATGCCAACCATGAGAACGCAGTGGTAAACATTTAAAATGCTGCTGCTCCTTAACCATTTCAGCTACAAATATTTAAAACAGCTTTAACATTTTCAAAACTTTATAAACTATAACAATTGAAATTAGTATAAATTAGCATATAATAACCCACCAAAAATAATAGTAACTCTTGAACCGTTCAATCTAGAGAGACCTAACCAACTTTCAGTCTATCCTATCTTATCATATCATATCAATCAATCAATATTTCCATCTACCTACTTTTTCCAATTACAACCAGTTACTACCATTACTATAACTTATTTCACAACAATAAATACTTTAAGACAAGCTAGCAAGCACACACATTTTCTTTAGGAAATGTACTTTTCCATTTATTATTATTTTCTCTTAGATTTGGCACAGTGGTGGTTTTTGTTAGACTGATGTTCCAGCTCAAAAAACCAGTCCCCACTGAGGATGCTGTCCTTGGTGCCATCAAGAATCAACTGTCTCGTCAATTCAGGACCACTCAAACCACCTACCAGAATGCAACTTATATCAGTGAGTTCAACAAATGAGGCTTATATCATAAAGACATTTATTTCCACTCTATAAAATAATTTCTTAATAAGTAAACATTCAACTGCTCCTGCTATCTAAATTCTACTTGAATGTTTTTCAATGTTGTTGAAACTCCTAAGTTGTAACAGTTCAGGAAATATATTTAAAAAAAGGATATGTATATGTATGTGTGTATATATATATATATATATATATATATATATGTGTGTGTACATATATATGTGTGTGTACATATATATGTGTGTGTATATATATATACATATATTTGTGAGAAAAAAAACATATGGGGGATTGGAAGTGATGCAGACAATTACATTGATGGAAGTTACAATCTATCGGCAATATTAAAGCTGATCTACCCAAAGAAGAAAAAAATAAAAAAAATAAAAAGTTGTAGCAGTTCATTTTGTCTGTTGCTATAGTGACCTTTTTTTTGTGTGCTCACAGAACTTACAGATACTTCATTTGCCATCGACCTTGGTTTCAAAATCACCAATGTAACCCTGGAGTCTCTAAGTAATAGACTCACATTCACCAATGAGACCTACGTCCAGATACAGGATTCAATTAACAGACTAGTAAGATACTGTGCTTCTATACAAAATATACATCCATGGTCATGTTCAGGTCACGATAGTAATTGACAACTTGATGTTTTGTCCCCTTTTAGCTCCATACAATTCTCAGTGAACCAGACGGCAAACAGTTTCCCTTTCCCAAAGCCAACTTCATGTAAGTACAACGTCATGCCCGTGAACCAACCCAGCGTTCTCAACTGCACTCTTTAGAATTTCTGCAGATTTCATACAGCTGCTGTTTGTACAGCTAAACAGGATGAAGGGAACATGTTCAACTCTCACACAAAACCCATTTTTACGTCCACAGCGCTGATGGCACTCAAATCAGGGCAAATGTGATATATGTATACAAAGAGGAAGATGTCAACCTCCCTAGTGGTTTACTACAGGAAGTCTTAAAAGTCTCAGGTATGCTGCTTTTGTCATTTCTATGATTTTTATGACAGTGAGTTATCAAACACCATGTAACGTGTGTAATAATCAATCTCGAAAACACTTATATATCTATGTTATATGACATATTACAAGTTTATATTCCCTCTAAAATATATTTTCATTTATATTCTAGGTCTCCTGACCACCACTGTTGCCCCAACAACAACTACCAGTACCACAAGTGTTGGAGGTTTTCCTGGCTGGGCTTTGGCCATTATCATCCCTTGTGGCATCGCTATCATTCTGGTACCCCTGTGGATCCTGCTATGTGTACGTATAGGCTTGTGTTCACATGTGTACTGTGAAAATAGTTTACAAAGTATTTCATCAAATAAGCTGTTTAATTTCTGCAATGATATTTTGCATGTGAATCATACTTCCCCATTTTTGTTTTGCAGTGCATGCTATGTGGCTGCTGTGCAGCTGTAAGGAGACGCTGGCACAGACGAAGATCTTACAATGTACAGTACACCACCAGAAACGGCCTCTTCTGAGGTGACAACACTAACATCGGTGGGCAACTGTCATCACAAGAACAGCTAATTATCTATCTATCTATATCTGCTAATCAGGACACTTCAGTGGGGACTTTTTTTATCATAAAAATAACATTCATAATAGGCTTAATAGGCCACATGTTTGCTGTGCATTGTATTATTCATCTGATTGTTAATCAAAATTACAGCTGAGCTGAACAGTATGTATGTTTATGTATTTATTAGCTATGTAATTTATGTAGTTTCAAGCTGTGCTGTCCACTGACTGAAACGCTTATCACATATTTATTTAATGTATAATAAGGTAGATTAAAATATTTATTTCCTCTCTTGATTAACTATTAACTAATTAATTTTAAACTGCAATACAGTATTTGTTTCTTCATCGTACAGTTTGACAAATGTAATAAAGACTTTGCAAATCAGTACTGAGTAAAACATTTATGAATAGGTTTGACTCATGAGGGTGATTACAGACAGCACATCTAAACATCAAAGGAAGTCAAGATTGTCTGACCTTGCACCTTACGCTCAGAAATATCTAACACAATTTAATATCTATGTGAAACACAACATTATTAAAGGTCTAGTGCAGTCAAAAACGTGATGTCCTGTGCTTTATATATATTTCCACACTATGAGGTTGAATAGGCGAGAGTGTGGTAAATTGAGCCATTGTTTACATTCAGCATCACTCCATCAAGGGAAATATCGTATTCTTTCTAATAAAGATATCTACGTATATTTCAGGATGTTATGTATCCCTGGAAATAATCAGAATTTCTGTAAACATTTTGAAAACATAGCTTGTCCATGTTGTGGTGTCTTGGCACAATTTACCCTGGGTATGGGTTAAGTTGAGCCACGGGACAGGGTAAATTAAGCCGTCTACACATTTCTGTACTGAATGAAATATTACCACTACCCTTTTAAAACCATGTCTATCTTTATTTCCCAAACACAATTCAACACAATCACTTTTTTAGGGCGGCAGGTAGCTTAGTGGTTAAGAGCGTTGTGCCAGTATCAGAAAGGTCGCTGGTTCTAATCCCTGAGCCGACTAGGTGAAAAAATCTGTCTGTGCCCTTGAGCAAGGCACTTAACCCTATTTGCTCTGGATAAGAGTGTCTGCTAAATGACAAAATATAAATATATAACCCTTGACACCTAACAAACACTTTGTACTTTTCACATAGGCCAGGCCCTGTTCTTACCTCATATCCCAGCGATAATGCATTGCATTACGCCTGGGAAGTAAACACTTCAATTTGCTCAACTTTCCATTGGCTCAACCATTGGCTTACCCCATGGACATTGGCTCAACTTACCCCAAGGCAAACATTTTGACTATGTTAGCCCACACAGCTACAAGGACGCACTTTCATGCTAGGTTTATAATCTCATATTGAAGCTTATAGAGACCCCAACTGATGTACACTTGTGGTCAAAAGTTTTGAGAATGACACAAGTATTGGTCTTCACAAAGTTTGCTGCTTCAGTGTTTTTAGATATTTTTGTCAGATGTTACTATGGTATACTGAAGTATAATTACAAGCATTCCATAAGTGTCAAAGGCTTTTATTGACAATTACATAACGTTTATGCAAAGAGTCAGTATTTGCAGTATTGACCCTTCTTTTTCAAGACCTCTGCAATCCGCCCTGGCATGCTGTCAATTAACTTCTGGGCCACATCCTGACTGATGGCAGCCCATTCTTGCATAATCAATGCTTGGAGTTTGTCAGAATTTGTGGGTTATTGTTTGTCCTCCCGCCTCTTGAGGATTGACCACAAGTTCTCAATGGGATTAAGGTCAGGGGAGTTTCCTGGCCATGGACCCAAAATGTTGATGTTTTGTTCCCTGAGCCACTTAGTTATCACTTTTGCCTCATGGCAAGGTGCTCCGTCATGCTGGAAAAGGGAGTGTTCGTCATCAAACTGTTCTTGGATGGTTGGGAGAAGTTGCTCTCGGAGGATGTGTTGGTACCATTCTTTATTCATGGCTGTGTTCTTAGGCAAAATTGTGAGTGAGCCCACTCCCTTGGCTGAGAAGCAACCCCACACTTGAATGGTCTCAGGATGCTTTACTGTTGGCACGACACAGGACTGATGGTAGCGCTCACCTTGTCTTCTCTGGACAAGGTGTTTTCCGGATGCCCTAAACAATCGGAAAGGGAATTCATCAGAGAAAATGACTTTACCCCAGTCCTCAGCAGTCCAATCCCTGTACCTTTGGCAGAATATCAGTCTGTCCCTGATGTTTTTCTTGGAGAGAAGTGGCTTCCTCGCTGCCCTTCTTGACACCAGGCCATCCTCCAAAAGTCTTTGCCTCACTATGCGTGCAGATGCACTCACACCTGCCTGCTGCCATTCCTGAGCAAGCTCTGCACTGGTGGTGCCCCGATCCCACAGCTGAATCAACTTTAGGAGACAGTCCTGGCACTTGCTGGACTTTCTTGGGCGCCCTGAAGCCTTCTTCACAACAATTGAACCTCTCTCCTTGAAGTTCTTGATGATCCGATAAATGGTTGATTTAGGTGCAATCTTACTAGCAGCAATATCCTTGCCTGTGAAGCCCTTTTTGTGCAAAGCAATGATGACAGCACGTGTTTCCTTGCAGGTAACCATGGTTAACAGAGGAAGAACAACGATTTCAAGCACCACCTTCCTTTTAAAGCTTCCAGTATGTTATTCTAACTCAATCAGCATAACAGAGTGATCTCCAGCCTTGTCCTCGTCAACACTTTCACCTGTGTTAACAAGAGAATCACTGACATGATGTCAGCTGGTCCTTTTGTGGCAGGGCTGAAATGCAGTGGAAATGTTTTTTGGGGATTACGTTCATTTTCATGGAAAAGAGGGACTTTGCAATTAATTGCAATTCATCTGATCACTCTTCATAACATTCTGGAGTGTATGCAAATTGCCATCATAAAAACTGAGGCAGCAGACTTTGTGAAAATTAATATTTGTGTAATTCTCAAAACTTTTGACCACGACTGTATAGAAAAATCTTTAAATGATCTTCTTTGGTTTAGATACAAGCATCATGAAACCTCAAACACAACACATTAATTTGACTTCGTGAAAATCAGTTTTTTGGACCTAAATTGCTTACCACTTTTTCCATGTGGTCTCTTCCTTCACAGACTCCATGACATTATGACCTCTTCCTAAATATTAGGTGAAATTATTAATTTTGTAGGTGGCTCAACTTAACCCACTCTCCGCTAATTCTGTGACATTGTGAAAATTATGATAATGCCCTTTTAGTGTAAGAGCTGTTTGAAAAGACCGCCTGACATTTGAGCATGTTTTGGTGGGATGGAGTTTTGGCCTGCCTGGTAACATCACCAGGTGGTAAATTAGTTGATAAACCAATAAGAAAGAGAGTTCCAAATCTCTCCGCCAATAATGGTGTCACGACTTCCTCCGAAGCTGCCTCCTCTCCTTGTTCAGGCAGGCTTCGGTGTTCGTCGTCACCGGCCTTCTAGCCACTGCCGCTCCATATCTCATCATTCCATTTGTTTTGTCTTGTCTATTACACACACCTGGTTCATATCCCCTCATTAGTACACGTATAAGTGTTCCCTCTGTTTAATGTGAGGAGAGAGTAGCTCGGTTGAGCTACGTGTACGTTGTATTGCCGGGGTATATTTTCCCTGTGTGACTGTTTTGTTCCAGTGCGCCTGTTTGACGCTATCCAGCATTACTCTGTACTACGGAATAAACTCTGTATTCTGTGATTTACCCTCAAGCGCCTGACTCCTTCAAATCACCTCTTACAAATGGCTAGTTTTCAGTTTTCCCCTTCCCACTTAGACCACTCCCAGACAGTCCGAGCAAAATTCTTGCTTGAGAAATTGCTCTTTGCTAAGAAGCTATTTGTGTTTCTTTTTGACCATTTTAATTGAAAACAATCACAGCAAGGTACTTAATTGTTACCCAGAAATGATTTGATATTGAGAACGGCTGAATTGGGCCTTAAAAAAAACAAAAAACTTGTAGGTATTATGGTTGGGCAGTGATAGATAAGGGTGATGCTAGGGGTAAGTCATAACAGTAGCTGCTAGGGGTAAGTCATAACCTACATATGTATTTAGATTGTAGTTAGGTATTGTTGGTAGTTATCGTGGGTTGTTGTATGTAATTATTGTAGGTTAGTATTGTATTCGGCGGCGCCGGGCGTAGCACGAAGCTAGCTGGCTAACCCTCCACCTGGACTAGCTGGCGAGTAGCAATTAGCAACGGTATAGTTAGTTCACGCCTGGGAGTGCCTGTGGTTACACCAGCTGGCTGCCTACAATGATTACATACAATAATTGCCTACTATTCAGCTGTTTTCTAACCTCATGTCTGAACCGTTAACGTTAGGTAGCAAGTGGCTACTGTGCTTGAAATTTAGCTAGCTTGTTGCTACCTGGATAGCTACTGGTAAACAATAGCTGGAACGACCTAGCGAACAGACGCGAACTGGCTGAGTCAATTCAGTGGCTAGCTTTGCACTTGGCTAGCTAACAGTAGCTGCTAGGGGTAAGTCATAACCTACATTTGTGTTTTTTTTTTTTACATATTGATAGCCCGAGTCGTTCAGGGAATTCGGGACATGGGTGACTAGTTAACGTTAGTTTGGCTCTCTCTGTGTGTTCGTGCCGTTCGTGCTGCGCCTAGTTAGCTAGCTGAGTTAGTCTATTCATAGAAAACATTGAACCGCTGTAGTTTACAACAATTATAGTTTCTGAGGTGGAAGTTGGGAGAGTTATATTTGGGAGTTGTGGTGAGGGAGGCCCGCTCTCTCCTTTCCCAGATGTTTAGTTCATTTCATTCCGATCTCCTCTGCATTATTGTAGCCATTTGCTGCAGCCTGTCAACTATGCCTCTGCCTATCCCTGTTCTCTCCTCTCCGCACAGGCTACACAAACGCCTCACACCGCATGGCTGCTGCCTCTCTAACCTGGTGGTCCCTGCACGCACCACTCACCTGGAGTTCCAGGTCTCAGGCAGCCTCTGGAACTGCCGTTCTGCTGCCAACAAGGCAGACTTCATCCCAGCCTATGCTACCCTCCAATCCCTCGACTTCTTGGCGCTGACGGAAACATGGATTACCACTGAAACACTGCTACTCCTACTGCTCTCTCCTCGTCTGACCATGTGTTCTCGCATACCCCGAGAGCATCTGGTAAGCGGGGTGGTGGCACAGGAATCCTCATATCTCCCAAGTGGACATTCTCAATTTTTCCCCTAACCCATCTGTCTATCTCCTCATTTGAATTCCATGCTGTCACAGTCACTAGCCCATTTAAGCTTAATATCCTTGTCATCTATCGCCCTCCAGGTTCCCTTGGAGAGTTCATCAATGAGCTTGACGCCTTGATAAGCTCCTTTCCTGAGGATGGCTCACCCCTCACAGTTCTGGGGGATTTCAACCTCCCTACGTCTACATTTGACTCATTTCTCTCTGCCTCCTTCTTTCCACTCCTCTCCTCTTTTGACCTCACCCTCTCACCGTCCCCCCCTACTCACAAGGCAGGCAATACGCTTGACCTCATCTTTACTAGATGCTGTTCTTCTACTAATCTCACTGCAACTCCCCTCCATGTCTCCGACCACTACTTTGTATCCTTCTCTCTCTCGCTCTCCTCCAACACTACTCACTCTGCCCCTACACAGATGGTAATGCGCCCTCGCAACCTTCGCTCTCTCTCTCCCGCTACTCTCCCCTCTTCCATCCTATCATCTCTTCCCTCTGCTCAATCCTTCTCCCTCCAATCTCCTGATTCTGCCTCCTCAACCCTCCTCTCCTCCCTTTCTGCATCCTTTGACTCTCTATGTCCCCTATCCTCCCGGCCGGCTCGGTCCTCCCCTCCAGCTCCGTGGCTTGATGACTCATTGCGAGCTCACAGAACAGAGCTCCGGGCAGCTGAGTGGAAATCGAAGAAAACTAGACTCCCTGCGGACCTGGCATCTTTTCACTCCCTCCTCTCTACATTTTCTTCATCTGTTTCTGCTGCTAAGGCCACTTTCTACCACTCTAAATTCCAAGCATCTTCCTCTAACCCTAGGAAGCTCTTTGCCACATTCTCCTCCCTGCTGAATCCCCCCCCCCCCCCCCCCCTCTCCTCCCTCTCTGTGGATGACTTCGTCAACCACTTTGAAAAAAAGGTTGACGACATCCGATCCTCGTTTGTTAAGCCAAATGACACTGCTGGTCCTGCTCACACTGCCCTACCCTATGCTTTGACTTCTTTCTCCCCTCTCTCTCCAGATAAAATCATGCGACTTGTGACGGCAGGCCGCCCAACAACCTGCCAGCTTGACCCTATCCCCTCCTCTCTTCTCCAGACCATCTCCGGTGACCTTCTCCCCTACCTCACCTCGCTGATCAACTCATCCTTGACCGCTGGCTATGTCCCTTCCGTCTTCAAGAGAGCGAGAGTTGCACCCCTTCTCAAAAAACCAACACTCGATCCCTCTGATGTCAACAACTACAGACCAGTATCCCTTCTTTCTTTTCTCTCCAAAACTATTGAGCGTGCCGTCTCCAGCCAACTCTCTTGCTATCTCTCTCAGAATGACCTTCTTGATCCAAACCAGTCAGGTTTCAAGACTGGTCATTCAACTGAGACTGTTCTTCTCTGTGTCACGGAGGCTCTCCGCACTGCTAAAGCTAACTCTCTCTCCTCTGCTCTTATCCTTCTAGACCTGTCTGCTGCCTTTGATACTGTGAACCATCAGATCCTCCTCTCCACCCTCTCCGAGCTGGGCATCTCCGGCGCGGCTCACTCTTGGATTGCGTCCTACCTGACCGGTCGCTCCTACCAAGTGGCGTGGCGAGAAGCTGTCTCCGCACCACGTGCTCTCACCACTGGTGTCCCCCAGGGCTCAGTTCTAGGCCCTCTCCTATTCTCGCTATACACCAAGTCACTTGGCTCTGTCATATACTCACATGGCCTCTCCTATCATTGCTACGCTGACGATACACAACTAATCTTCTCCTTTCCCCCTTCTGATAACCAGGTGGCGAATCGCATCTCTGCATGTCTGGCAGACATATCAGTATGGATGACGGATCACCACCTCAAGCTGAACCCTGGCAAGACGGAGCTGCTCTTCCTCCCGGGGAAGGACTGCCCGTTCCATGATCTCGCCATCACGGTTGACAACTCCGTTGTGTCCTCCTCCCAGAGCGCGAAGAGCCTTGGCGTGACCCTGGACAACACCCTGTCGTTCTCTGCTAACATCAAGGCGGTGACCCGATCCTGTAGGTTCATGCTCTACAACATCCGGAGAGTATGACCCTGCCTTACACAGGAAGCGGCACAGGTCCTAATCCAGGCACTTGTCATCTCCCGTCTGGATTACTGCAACTCGCTGTTGGCTGGGCTCCCTGCCTGTGCCATTAAACCCCTACAACTCATCCAGAATGCCGCAGCCCGCCTGGTGTTCAACCTTCCCAAGTTCTCTCACGTCACCCCGCTCCTCCGCACACTCCACTGGCTTCCAGTTGAAGCTCGCATCTGTTACAAGACCATGGTGCTTGCCTATGGAGCTGTGAGGGGAATGGCACCTCCGTACCTTCAGGCTCTGATCAGTCCCTACACCCAAACGAGGGCATTGCGTTCATCCACCTCTGGCCTGCTGGCTCCCCTTCCTCTGCGGAAGCATAGTTCCCACTCAGCCCAGTCAAAACTGTTCGCTGCTCTGGCACCCCAATGGTGGAACAAGCTCCCTCACGACGCCAGGACAGCGGAGTCACTCACCACCTTCCGGAGACATTTGAAACCCCACCTCTTTAAGGAATACCTGGGATAGGTAAAGTAATCCTTCTACCCCCCCCTTACCCCAACCCACCCCCCCCCCCCTAAAAATAAACAAAATAAAAAAATAAAAAAAACATTGTAAAGTGGTTGTACTACTGGCTATAAGGTGAATGCACCTATTTGTAAGTCGCTCTGGATAAGAGCGTCTGCTAAATGACGTAAATGTAAATGTAAAGCTTGAATTGCCTCCGATGTTCTGAGACAATATGAAAATAGGCTATTTCAAAATGCTTAGAACTATTGCCCTCCGTGATAATGGAAATATATGAATACGGGTAATATTGTGATTCTTGCCATCCCCCAGTGATCAGAGAAAATGAACTATCCCTAACTAAAGGCTACTTAGTGGCTATATGGCAATGGGTCTTACACCTGTCCCCGCCCATGCAGCTCCAGTGGACGACAGCTTCCTTCAACACACGCAATATCGCCTCTCCCACAAATTAACAATTTGCAGCTGTGCTCATTTACATTTTTGTTCTTAGTATATCACCTGCAAAAGTTACTGGCTGCAAAAGTTTAGCTTGCCAAGTCAAACAGTGCCCTCTTAGTAAATCTGGGCCTATATCTGCAGATAAAGGTGGTGTACAGTGAGGGAAAAAAGCATTTGATCCCCTGCTGATTTTGTACGTTTGCCCACTGACAAAGACATGATCAGTCTATAATTTTAATGGTAAGTTAATTTGAACAGTGAGAGACAGAATAACAACAAAAAAATCCAGAAAAACGCATGTCAAAAATGTTATAAATTGATTTGCATTTTAATGAGGGAAATAAGTATTTGACCCCTCTGCAAAACATGACTTAGTACTTGGTGGCAAAAACCTTGTTGGCAATCACAGAGGTCAGATGTTTCTTGTAGTTGGCCACCAGGTTTGCACACATCTCAGGAGGGATTTTGTCCCACTCGTCTTTGCAGATCTTCTCCAAGTCATTAAGGTTTCGAGGCTGACGTTTGGCAACTCAAACCTTCAGCTCCCTCCACAGATTTTCTATGGGATTAAGGTCTGGAGACTGGCAGGACCTTAATGTGCTTCTTCTTGAGCCACTCCTTTGTTGCCTTGGTCGTGTGTTTTGGTTTATTGCCATGCTGGAATACCCATCCACAACCCATTTTCAATGCCCTGGCTGAGGGAAGGAGGTTCTTACCCAAGATTTGACGGTACATGGCCCCGTCCATTGTCCCTTTGATACGGTGAAGTTGTCCTGTCCCCTTAGCAGAAAAACACCCCCAAAGCATAATGTTTCCACCTCCATGTTTGACGGTGGGGATGGTGTTCTTGGGGTCATAGGGAGCATTCCTCCTCCTCCAAACAGGGCGAGTTGAGTTGATGCCAAAGAGCTCGATTTGGTCTCATCTGACCACAAAACTTTCACCCAGTTCTGCTCTGAATCATTCAGATGTTCATTGGCAAACTTCAGACGGGCCTCTATATGTGCTTCCTTGAGCAGGGGGATCTTGCGGGCGCTGCAGGATTTCAGTCCTTCACGGCGGAGTGTGTTATCAATTGTTTTCTTGGTGACTATGGTCCCAGCTGCCTTGAGATCATTGACAAGATCCTCCCGTGTAGTTCTGGGCTGATTCCTCACCGTTCTCATGATCATTGCAACTCCACAAGGTGAGATCTTGCATGGAGTCCCAGGCCGAGGGAGATTGACAGTTCTTTTGTGTTTCTTCCATTTGCGAATAATCGCACCAACTGTTGTCACCTTCTCACCAAGCTGCTTGGCGATGGTCTTGTAGCCCATTCAGGCCTTGTGTAGGTCTACAGTCTTGTCCCTGAAATTCTTGAAGAGCTCTTTGGTCTTGGCCATGGTGGAGAGTTTGGAATCTGATTGATTGATTGCTTCTGTGGACAGGTGTCTTTTATACAGGTAACAAGCTGAGATTAGGAGCACTCCCTTTAAGAGTGTGCTCCTAATCTCAGCTCGTTACCTGTATAAAAGACACCTGGGAGCCAGAAATCTTTCTGATTAAGAGGGGTCAAATACTTATTTCCCTCATTAAAATGCAAATCAATTTATAACATTTTTGACATGCGTTTTTCTGGATTTATTTGTTGTTATTCTGTCTCTCACTGTTCAAATAAACCTACCATTAAAATTATAGACTGATCATTTCTTTGTCAGTGGGCAAACGTACAAAATCAGCAGGGGATCAAATACTTTTTTCCCCTCACTGTAATTGTAGTTCATAATACCCAGACTGGTCTCATTGACTAGATGTAGCATAGTTAACGTATATCCAGGACACTCAAATTAGTATGATATGTTACGTTTGGTATGGTTACATAAGATACAGTGGGGGAAAAAAGTATTTAGTCAGCCACCAATTGTGCAAGTTCTCCCACTTAAAAAGATGAGAGAGGCCTGTAATTTTCATCATAGTTACACGTCAACTATGACAGACAAATTGAGGAGAAAAAATCCAGAAAATCACATTGTAGGATTTTTTATGAATTTATTTGCAAATTATGGTGGAAAATAAGTATTTGGTCACCTACAAACAAACAAGATTTCTGGCTCTCACAGACCTGTAACTTCTTCTTTAAGAGGCTCCTCTGTCCTCCACTCGTTACCTGTATAAATGGCACCTGTTTGAACTTGTTATCAGTATAAAAGACACCTGTCGACAACCTCAAACAGTCACACTCCAAACTCCACTATGGCCAAGACCAAAGAGCTGTCAAAGGACACCAGAAACAAATTTGTAGACCTGCACCAGGCTGGGAAGTCTGAATCTGCAATAGGTAAGCAGCTTGTATTTTTTATTTTTTTTATTTAAAAAAAAAAAAAAATTAATTTATTTTTTTACTAATTCCCCTTTATTACTTTTCAACCCCACCATCCTTTCCCTACTTGGAGTAAATTAGTGAACAACAACGCCCAGGCCTCTACTTCCGGTCTATACTTACTATCTACACCTTATGGACAGAGTTAATTTTACAGTAATTCTATATCTATATATATATATATATATATATATATATATATATATATATATATATATATATATATATTTATTTATTTTTTTGCTCCTGAACTTCTTCTACTCTCAACCTCTCCGGTCATTTTCATGATGTCCATCCGGTTTGCTTCTAAATGCCATATCTTTCTAACTGTGCTCTTTCCCAAAAGCTCCCAACATACAACCTATATACTTATTATGGACACAGTATGCTTACATTATTAGCTATCTTTGTTATTATTTGTTGTTATTTGTTATTAGTCCCATCCTTCAACTCTATTCAATACCTCCCATCTATCTCTTAACACCATCCATATAGGATTTCTATTTGCCATATATATTTCAACCGTACTGTGATGTTTTACAAAAGTTCTGAACCTTTCTATTCTCATTGCTTCTACAGATTGTGAATTAAAAATAAACATTTTTGCTAAAAGTATTATTATATTATTGACTGATTGACTATGACTTTTCAGATCACCCAGTAATGCTATCTGCAAGGTTAGTTCCAGGTAAATATTGCAATCCTTTAGCCATTCCTGGACCTGTGTCCAAAAACAAGCTACAAATGGACAGAACCAAAACAAATGATCTAATGATTCTATCTCTTCACAGCAAAATCTGCAGAGCTGGGAAGATTGTATCCCCCATATAAATAACATTCTATTGGTAGCAAGAATTTTATATAATAATTTAAATTGAAAGATTCTAATTTTTGAATCCGGTGTCGTTTTGCGTGTCAGTTCATAAACACTATGCCATGGGATCGGTACGTCAAAGATCTCTTCCCAACTATTTTGCAATCTATATGGGACGGCTGTCAATCCTTTGGTCCTTAAGTGAAACTGATATACTTTTTTATTTATCACAGTTTTCCTTAACCAATTATGTTCTTTAATGCAAGGCCGACAGACAAGTTCCTTACTTTCTCCCCCTTCAACTTTCCTCTTCCACTTTTGCGGTAAGGCTGCAATTATTTGGTTGTAATTCTGGGTAGAGCAGACATTTCCATATGTTTTTGTTAGCTGCATGTGCGACATAACTCCACCAGTCCTACCGATGATATCATTTACGAAGATTATACCTTTTTTAAACATTCTGTCAAAAAATAAAGGTTTTTTGTCAATTAGTATATTTGAATTTAACCACAATATTTGTTGCATTATTTGTTCTGTCGTTTCTGGAGGATTAAATTGAAATTGCAACCAACTTTCTATGGCTTGTTTTAGAAATAGTGACATTTGGGAGATTATTTCCTTTTCAAATAACTGAAAGTGAGAGGTTGTAATCTGAATAAAGGGAAAAAGGCCTTTCTTGAACAGTGGGTGAGACAATCTTACTAATTTGCTTGAGAACCAGTTCGGATTTAAGTATAACTTTTGGATGACTGAAGATTTTAGTGATAGGTCTAATGCTTTAATATTTAATAATTTCTGTCCTCCGAATTCATATTCATTATATAAATATGCTCTTTTAATTTTGTCTGGCTTGCCGTTCCAAATAAAATTGAATATTTTTTTCTCATATAATTTAAAAAACTGTTTGCTAGGCGTAGGCAAGACCATAAGCAAATAGGTAAACTGGGATAATACTAAAGAGTTAATCAGGGTGATTTTTCCACAAATTGACAGGTATTTTCCTTTCCATGGTAGTAAGATCTTATCTATTTTTGCTAACTTTTTATTAAAATTTATTGAAGTGAGATCATTTATTTCCTTTGGGATATGTATTCCGAGTATATCTACATCACCATCAGACCATTTTATTGGTAAACTACATGGTAATGTAAAAATTGTATTTTTTAGTGATCCAATACGTAATATAGTACATTTGTCATAATTTGGTTTTAATCCAGAGAGGTTAGAAAATGTATCTAGATCCTCTATGAGGCTGTGGAGGGATTCTAGTTGTGGATCTAAAAGAAAACATGAATCATCTGCGTACAATGACACCTTTGTTTTTAAGCCCTGTATTTCTAATCCTCTGATATTATTATTGGATCTGATTTTAATAGCTAACATCTCGATGGCCACAATAAATAGATATGCCGATAGTGGACAACCTTGTTTCACTCCTCTTGACAGTTTAAAACTTTCTGAGAAATAGCCATTATTTACTATTTTACACCTAGGGTTACTATACATGATTTTGACCCATTTTACAAGAGATTCTCCAAAATTGAAATGCTCCAGGCATTTATATATAAATTCCAGTCGAACTTTATCAAATGCCTTTTCGAAGTCTGCTATGAATAGCAGGCCTGGTTTCCCATATTTTTCATAGTGTTCTATTGTTTCCAATACTTGCCTTATATTATCTCCAATGTATCTTCCATGTAAAAAACCTGTCTGATTAGAATGAATAATATCCGACAATACCTTTTTAATTCTATGCGCTATACATTTTGCTAGGATTTTTGCATCACAACACTGAAGTGTAAGTGGCCTCCAATTTTGTAAATGGACTGGATCTTTATATTTTCCACTTGTATCCTGTTTCAGTAATAATGAGATCAGACCTTCTTCTTGAGTGTCAGATAATCTACCATTTACATAGGAGTGGTTAAAACATGCTAATAACGGTCCTCTTAGTATATCAAAAAAGGTTTGGTATACCTCGATTGGTATGCCATCCAACCCTGGAGTTTTCCCGGACTTAAAGTCTTTAATTGCATCCAGAAGTTCCTCCTCTGTAATTTCACCTTCACATGAGTCTTTCTGTGTGGCTGTTAATTTGACAGTATCAATAGAAAAAAAATCTCTACAATTAGCTTCAGTTAGAGGAGATGGAGGCGACTGAAAAGAAAACATATGCTTAAAATACTTTGTTTCTTCCTTCAAAATATCATTAGGTGAATTATGGGTGACTCCGTCAATTGTAACCAGTTTCATTAAGTTCTTTTTGGTAGCATTCCTATGTTGAAGATTAAAAAAGAATTTTGTGCATTTTTCCCCATATTCCATCCAGTTTGCTTTATTTTTATAATATATTACACTTGATCTTTCTTGAATAAGTTTTTCCATTTCTTTTTGTTTTTCCTCTAATTTATTCTGAGCCTCTATGTTACAGTTTTTATTGCCATCTATCTGTTCTGTTAGACTTTCTATTTCCTTTCTTAGTATAAACTCTTTTGACCTAAATTGCTTTTGTTTTCGAGATGAGTACTGAATTGCATGGCCTCTAAAGGCACATTTAAAGGTGTCCCATACAATAAGGGGATTCGCTGTACCTATGTTATGTTGGAAAAAGTCAGTTATAAATTCCTTTGTTCTAATTATAAATAAATTATCATCTAATAGGCTTTGATTAAATTTCCAATAACCTCGCCCACGTGGAAATTCAGTCAGAGTAATGTATATGCCTATTATATGATGGTCCGACCGCATTCTGTCCCCTATCAACACTTTTTTTACTTTTGGTGCCAACGAGAATGAGATAAGAAAGAAGTCAAGACGACTAGCTTGATTCAGTCTCCGCCATGTATATCTCACTAGATCAGCATATTTAAGCCTCCATATATCTACTAGTTCTAATGTATCCATGACATTCACAATTTCCTTAAGAGCATGTGGGTGATTGTTTGTGGTGTGATTTCCTTTTCGGTCCATTGAGCTATTTAAAACAGTATTATAATCCCCCACCATAATAATATTGTCTTGAGTTGCTTGCAGGCTTGATAATTTATTATATATATTGTCAAAGAATTGTGGATCATCATTATTTGGTCCGTAAAGGTTAATGAGCCATATCTGTTTATGGTCCAATACCATATTTAAAATAATCCATCTACCTTGCGTATCTATTTGGATAATTTGCACATTCGGATCGAAATTACTATTAATTAATATCATCACCCCTTTTGAATTTCTTTGCCCATGGGAGAAGTATATTTCCCCCCCCCCCCCCCATTCTTTTTTCCACGCTACTTCATCTCGAATTGTTGAATGAGTTTCCTGTATACAATAGATATTATATTCCTTCTCTTTGAGCCATGTAAATATTGTTCTTCTTTTGTTATTATCAGCTAAGCCATTACAATTATAACTGGCTATACTTATTTCACCATACACCATAATGAGATACAAGTTTCAAGTCTATTTATCATTATATATGTTTGTAAATTTACCAATAACAAATAGCGTAATGATTGAGTGTCCATATAGCTGTACCGTGATATTTGCATTGCTACGGAGTAACCCTTCAATTGTTCTCCACTAATTCCCCCGCTAAAGCCCCTCCCCATCCCAAGTTGAGCCGTCATCCCAGTGATCAGCATCCCACCCACGTCCCTCCGTATCCCTAAGGCCCCGAGAGGCCAGGACCCATCCATCGAAAACAGCACACAGTGCCACGCACAAAACAGAAGCAGGTTAACCGCCAAAAGCATTTCCAATGCTTTCACCTCTATATATATATATATCTATATAATATTTTTTAAATTATGCATATCCTATTTTCCATCATTATCAATTAATATGCGTAATAATGTCGGCAGTTCACGCATAGGATTCTAACATATAACCAGGATTGCCATTGTATTACATTTAATTCATTGACAAGCAATTATTATCCTAGCAAATAATTCCCGCGGTCCATCCCATACACCCCCCCCCCACAACAGATGCCAGACAAGCACACACGCACATACTCACATACTCCAACACACTCAACCCCCCTCCTCCACAATCCACCATAAAATCCGATACTCAACGGCTGTTATATCCCAGAGCCCAACTCGAGAAATAACTTGATCTACGAGTGCACATACAGTTAAAGCTGATTGAGAAAGCATGCAGATTGAGCAGAAATTGATTTGATTAATCTACTTAATCTATGTCAAGTCCTAGGTGATGGAGATCAGATCCACCCTCTTCACCTGAGACACAAACACTCTGATCCCCTGTTGTAACCATTTTCCCAAGCATCTCCATGCGGTCAGACCTTTGATTATTTTGTGCCACCTGGGCCACAATGATAAACCCCCTCTCTGATTGTCCGAGTGTGACCCCCTCCCCATGGGTTACTGCAGCCAGTGTTGCCAGCACTGCCACTACCTGGGTGGGCGTACCCCACCGGAATCCCCACCGGCTAGGTAAAAGGTCGTCAAGGTTCTCATTAGCAGCTTTGAGAATTTCCTTGTATATTATGCTCTCCCATCAGGGGGCTCTGGCTTTGTAGGACCAACCCTGCCAGGCAGGCTCAGAATCTTGAGGGGGCGGTGCTGCTCAAGTAGGTCTCTGACCGCATTTATTTCTCTGTTTAGGCTGCATATTCACAGCAGGTCCATAAAATAGATGGGAACTTCTCTTTGGTGTATGGGTCGCTCAGGTGGGTGTCCAGGTTATAGGGTTATGGATCTTTCCATCATGATAGGACAATGAATAATTAGATTAGATGTATACTATTTTTAAAAATGTATATCCCTCATCTACACAAAATTGAAAGCTCTCTCTCTCACTACCCCTGTTCATAGACCCCCGGTCGGCACTGGGATATGCAACCATTTCCCTTCTCACTCACTTAACGCCGCACCTTTTCAAACACAAAAATGCACACCACATGGTTGACTGCGGAATAAATGGGCCGAGCGTGCAAACGCACCCGCATCCACATCTGCTGCAAGGGGGAAAGGACGCCAGAGAGAACACAGGACCAACCACAACAACCATCCGACAAAACAACAACCTCCCGCCAAAAAATCCATGTTCTAATTATTTGTATATAAAGATGTATTATTCTGCTTGTTATATCGTTTTATCCATTTATAAAATACTATACTTACTATAAATGTTATTTAATATTACAATCCCTATCATTGCTAGTATCAGGTGCTCCAATATTTGACTCCTCTATTACAACTTTTAGAATAGCCATGGAGTAGTCTTTGTGTCTCTGAACATTTGGTTGTCAATATGTAATTTATCCACCACTAGTGCAACACGTTTCCCTTTTAATCTGTTTTCCTTGAAGATTGGATACAGAACTTTGCGCCTAAGCAGCTTGGTTTGAAGGAATCAACTGTGGGAGCAATTATTAGGAAATGGAAGACATACAAACCACTGATAATCTTCCTCGATCTGGGGCTCCACGCAAGATCTCACCCCGTGGGGTCAAAATGATCACAAGAACGGTGAGCAAAAATCCCAGAACCACACGGGGGGACCTAGTGAATAACCTGCAGAGAGCTGGGACCAAAGTAACATAGCCTACCATCAGTAACACACTACGCCGCCAGGGACTCAAATCCTGCAGTGCCAGACGTGTCCCCCTGCTTATGCCAGTATATGTCCAGGCTCGTCTGAAGTTTGCTAGAGTGCATTTGGATGATCCAGAAGAGGATTGGGAGAATGTCATATGGTCAGATGAAACCAAAATAGAACGTTTTGGTAAAAACTCAACTCGTCGTGTTTGGAGGACAAAGAATGCTGAGTTGCATCCAAAGAACACCATACCTACTGTGAAGCATGGGGGTGGAAACATCATGCTTTGGGGCTGTTTTTCTGCAAAGGGACCAGGACGACTGATCCGTGTAAAAGAAAGAATTAATGGGGCCATGTATCGTGAGATTTTGAGTGAAAACCTCCTTCCATCAGCAAGGGCATTGAAGATGAAACATGGCTCGGTCTTTCAGCATGACAATGATCCCAAACACACAGCCCAGGCAACAAAGGAGTGGCTTCGTAAGAAGCATTTCAAGGTCCTGGAGTGGCCTAGCCAGTCTCCAGGGAGTTGAAAGTCTGTGTTGCCCAGCGACAGCCCCAAAACATCACTGCACTAGAGGAGATCTGCATGGAGGAATGGGCCAAAATACCAGCAACAGTGTGTGAAAACCTTGTGAAGACTTACAGAAAACGTTTGACCTGTGTCATTGCCAACAAAGGGTATATAACAAAGTATTGAGAAACTTTTGTTATTGACCAAATACTTATTTTCCACCATAATTTGCAAATAAATTCATAAAAAATCCTACAATGTGATTTTCGGGAAAAAAAATCTCAATTTGTCTGTCATAGTTGACGTGTACCTATGATGAAAATTACAGGCCTCTCTCATCTTTTTAAGTGGGAGAACTTGCACAATTGGTGGCTGACTAAATACTTATTTTCCCCACTGTAGGTTACTTAAGGCAAAAATGAAAGGAGTGTGGTTGGTCAGGGTGGATGGATGGACGGGTGGGTGTATAACATGAACCCAAAGCTTGCGTGCTTGAATCTCATCACGGACAACTTTAACATTTTAGTTAATTAGCAACTTTGCAATTACTTACTACTTTTTAGCTACTTTGCAAATACTTAGAATGTTAGCTAACCCTTCACCTAACCCTACCCTTAACCCTTTTAGCTAACCCTTCCCCTTCCCCTAACCCTGACCTTAACCCTTTAACCTAAGTCTTAACCTTAACCCCTAACCCCTAGAGCTAGCTAATATTAGCATTAGCCACCTACCTAACGTTAGCCATAACAAACTGGAATTCGTAACATATAACTTTTGCAAATTCGTAACATATTTTATGAATTGCAATTCATAACATATCATAAGAAATGGATGATGGACATCCATAAATTAATACTTACCATATGAAACGTAAGATACAGTATCATACTAAATGGAGTGTCTCGGATTTATGTACAGAATAATACGAAATGCTCTGAGACCACATTGGAATACATGTTGCTGAAATAATGAGACAACTGAGTAATGTTATGTTGTAACCCATCAAAATGCTTAATGCAGGAAATGCATTAGAAAATAATTTGCTTCACAAAAAAACATTGTTGTATTTCCCTCAATGTCTGTTCTATACTTGTTAACAAAAAAACATAAAAGCTTGGTTTGACCCCCACCAAGACCAAAAATATCAAGCAATCATTTGAAATCTTTTATTTAATTTTATTTTTATTAAAGATATGCTCCAGAAATTTGGGGACTTGTAAGTATTTTTTTAAACCTCCCACTTTGGGCTGGATGTGTCAATGTGTAGTTCATACATTCATAATTTATGAGCAGAAATACTCTCTTACTTCAATTAGCCACAAAATCTCTTGTTTGAAGCTGTGCAGCGCCATTTCCCCTACATTTTCCACTACATGCCCAAGCGGGAAAAAAAGTATATTTTAATATATTACAAGTATACTAAAGTATACTTAAATATGCTAAAAAAAAAAAATCTACTTCAAATACGAGATGTATTTTTCTAGTATATCTGAAATATGCTATAAATCTAATATAATTACACTTCAACACACTTATTAAAAGTGTACTTTATATTCATTGTTTTTTCAGTCATTAAGTATACTATTTTTAATTTTTTTTTATTTCACCTTTATTTAACCAGGTAAGCCAGTTGAGAACAAGTTCTCATTTACAACTGCGACCTGGCCAAGATAAAGCAAAGCAGTGCGATAAAAACAACACAGAGTTACATATGGGGTAAAAAACATAAAGTCAAAAATACAACAGAAAATATATATACAGTGTGTGCAAATGTAGCAAGTTATGGAGGTAAGGCAATAAATAGGCTATAGTGCAAAATAATTACAATAGTATTAACACTGGAATGCTAGATGTGCAAGAGATTATGTGCAAATAGAGATACTGGGGTGCAAAAGAGCAAAATAAATAACAATATAGGGATGAGGTAGTTGGGTGGGCTAATTTCAGATGGGCTGTGTACAGGTGCAGTGATCGGTAAGGTGCTCTGACAACTGATGCTTAAAGTTAGTGAGGGAGATAAGAGTCTCCAGCTTCAGAGATTTTTGCAATTCGTTCCAGTCATTGGCAGCAGAGAACTGGAAGGAATGGCGGCCAAAGGAGGTGTTGGCTTTGGGAATGACCAGTGAGATATACCTGCTGGAGCGCAGACTATGGGTGGGTGCTGCTATGGTGACCAATGAGCTAAGATAAGGCGGGGATTTGCCTAGCAGTGATTTATAGATGGCCTGGAGCCAGTGGGTTTGACGACGAACATGTAGTGAGGACCAGCCAACAAGAGCGTACAGGTCACAGTGGTGTGTAGCGTATGGGGCTTTGGAGACAAAACGGATGGCACTGTGATAGACTACATCCAATTTGCTGAGTAGAGTGTTGGAGGCTATTTTGTAAATGACATCGCCGAAGTCAAGGATCGGTAGGATAGTCAGTTTTACGAGGGCATGTTTGGCAGCATGAGTGAAGGAGGCTTTGTTGCGAAATAGGAAGCTGATTCTAGATTTAACTTTGGATTGGAGATTCTTTATGTGAGTCTGGAAGGAGAGTGTACAGTCTAACCAGACACCTAGGTATTTGTAGTTGTCCACATACTCTAGGTCAGACCCGTCAAGAGTGGTGATTCTAGTCGGGTGGGCGGGTGCCAGCAGCGTTCGATTGAAAAGCATGCATTTAGTTTTACTAGTGTTTAAGAGCAGTTCGAGGCTACTGAAGGAGTGTTGTATGGCATTGAAGCTCGTTTGGAGGTTTGTTAACACAGTGTCCAATGAAGGGCCAGATGTATACAAAATGGTGTCGTCTGCGTAGAGGTGGATCTGAGAGTCACCAGCAGCAAGAGCGACATCATTGATATACACGGAGAAAAGTGTCGGCCCAATAATTGAACCCTGTGGCACCCCCATAGAGACTGCCATAGGTCCAGACAACAGGCCCTCCGATTTGACACACTGAACTCTATCTGAGAAGTAGTTGGTGAACCAGGCGAGGCAGTCATTTGAGAAACCAAGGCTATTTAGTCTGCCAATCAGAATGTGGTGGTTGACAGAGTCGAAAGCCTTGGCCAGGTCGATGAAGACGGCTGCACAGTACTGTCTATTATCAATCGCGGTTATAATATCGTTTAGGACCTTGAGCGTGGCTGAAGTGCACCCATGACCAGCTCGGAAACCGGATTGCATAGCGGAGAAGGTACGGTGGTATTCGAAATGGTCGGTGATCTGTTTGTTAACTTGGCTTTCAAATACTTTCGAAAGGCAGGGCAGGATGGATATAGGTCTGTAGCAGTTTGGATCTAGAGTGTCACCCCCTTTGAAGACCATATGTTCACTAAGTTTTAAACTTAAACACACTCATTAAAACTATACATCAATTTCAAACGCTTTAATTATAATTTGGTATATTAATTCAAAATACAGTTGTTTTTAAGTTAAAGCATTTTTTTTCTTCCATGAAACTCTGTGAGTGATCAAGTACACTACAAGTGCCTTGCAAAAGTATTTATACCTCTTGGATTTCTTCAAATTTTATTGTTTTATGAAGTGGGGTTAAAATTGATTTGTCATTTTTTGTCAACAACGAACTCAAAATACTCTGTAATGTCAAAGTGGAAGAATATATATATATATATATATATATATATATATATATATATATATATATATATATATATTTTAGATTAATACAAATTAGATAATTAAAATATAGTCATTGCATAAACCCTTTTTTAGGCAAGCCTAAATTAGTTCAGGAGTAAACAGAGTACATTTTGGCTTAACAAATCACAGAATATTGTTACATGGACGTGTGAAATAATAGGGGTTGACATTATTTTTTTATGACCCTTCCTCTGTCCCCCATTCATACAACATCTGTAAGGTCCCTCAGTCAAGTTTTGAATTTCAAGCACAGATTCAACTACAAAGACCAGGGACCCTTTCGAAAGCCTCATAAAAGTGCAGTGATTGGTAGATTGTTAACAATATCAAATCAGACATTGAATGGCTCTTTAAGCATGGTCAAGTTAATAATTATGCTGTGGATTATATATTAAACCACCCAGATATATCAAAGATACAGTTGTCCTTCTGAACTGACCTGCAGGACAGGAATGAAACTGCTCAGGGATGTTACCATGAGGCCATTGGTGTTTGTAAAACAGTTACAGAGTTCAATGGCTGTGATGGGAGAAAACTGAGGATGGATCAATAACATTGTAGTGACTCCACAATAATTATTTAAATGGCAGAGTGAAAAGAATAATACAAATATACAGAATAAAAAAAACATACATCTTGTATGCAACAAGGCACTGAAGTAATACTGCAAAAAAATGTTTTGGCCTAAATGCAAAGCCTTATGGTTGGGGCAAATCCAACACAACACATCACTGAGTAATTGCCGCCTTATTTTCAAGCATGGTGGTGGCTGCATCATGGTATGAGTATGCTTGACGTTGGCAAATACTGGAGAGTTTTTCCGGATAAAAGAGGAAAACCTGCTTCAGTCTGCTTTACAACAGACACTGGGAGAGGAATTCAACTTTCAGCAGGACAGTAACCTACAACACAAGGCCAAATCTACACTGGAGTTGCTTACCAAGAAGACAGTGTATGTTGACAGAGCTTGAAGAATTATGAAAATAATAAAGGGCTAATATTGCACAATATAAGTGTGTAAAGCTCTTAGAGACTTACCCAAGAAGACTCACAGCTGTAATCGCTGCCAATGACTATATTTCAGTTATTTAATTTATATCAATCTTAAAAATAAAAAAAATAGAAATCTTCCACTTTGACAGAGTATTTTGTGTAGATTGTTGACCAAAAAATACAATTAAATCAATTTTAATCCCACTTTGTAACAATAAAATGTGAAGAAATCCAAGGAGTATGAATAATTTTGCAAGGCAGTGCCAATAATGAGTTTAAGTACTTTCTGAATTCCTGTTCTGAAGAGTGCAGAGAAAGTTGACAATTATAACGATTGTTTATTCCACATAAGGAAACATATAGTCTGGAATATGCATCCTGAGAGTATACTTTTTCATACTTCAAGAAAATATACGTAAGTAGTTTTTCAAAAAAGTATATTTAACTTAAATGTCCACAAAATATATTTAAAGTATACTTTTAAACATTTGCACAAACATTTGCACATTCCCCAGCATCCTTTTTGTAATGAATACTCGGACAGAGTGGTAAGATCCAATCGCAGAATTGCGATGTTTTATTAAAGTACAGACAAGGGAATTGCTTAATCGTGGTCGGGCGAGCTGTGGTCAAAAACCGGGCAAGGCTAAGACAGGCAGAGGTACCAAGGGAGCGGGCGTAGTCGTAGTCGAGGGCACAGGCACAGTATCAGAGTACGGTAATCACTGGGATAGACAAGCAGAGGATTAAGCAATTCGGGGAGTCAAACAACGAAGCACAGGTCGGATACACTGGTAATCAAAAACAACAAACTTTCTCTCTCTCTGAACAAAACGCTTAGCAAGTCACAATGGAACAATACCTCGCACCAACTGAACTTCTGAGCACACCTTATATCCTACTCTAATTACTGACAGGTGTGCTCAGAACTCAGGTGAAACAGATCGAGTCTGATGACTCCCCCTCTCTGTAGATCGGGGGAGTGTCAGACTCTGTCTAGACCCAGCCAAACCCCGATCCCTTATACTTTTCTGCAGCTGAGGTTTTGATTTATAATATGATATTGTTTCTCATATCTAGCTTATTCTAATGTTTTGATTTTGATTTTCAAACTGAATAATGTTGTACTTTTAATTACACATGACATATTACACATTACACATTTTATTAAAATGTTAATTTCTTACCGTAATATGAACAACTAAAGTGTGAAATTGCTGCTCCAGCCACAACTGCTTTAAAAGTAGCAAGTTAACAATAGCTTGGAAGATGTGTTGGTCAATCAAAGTAACCATTACATGTCTAATTATAATAGTTTATGTGGTTGGTTAGCAGAAGTGTATTTGTAAAAGTATACTTCAAACACATTATAAATACACTTCTTTTTTTTTGTAAAGAAAATACAGGAATTCTAATATCATTTTAGTAAAATTCTAATTTATGAGAAATATATATAACATTTACATTTTAGTATACAGTGGGGAGAACAAGTATTTGATACACTGCCGATTTTGCAGGTTTTCCTACTTACAAAGCATGTAGAGGTCTGTAATTTTTATCATAGGTACACTTAAACTGTGAGAGACGGAATCCAAAACAAAAATCCAGAAAATCACATTGTATGATTTTTAAGTAATTAATTTGCATTTTATTGCATGACATAAGTATTTGATACATCAGAAAAGCAGATCTTAATATTTGGTACAGAAACCTTTGTTTGCAATTACAGAGATCATACGTTTCCTGTAGGTCTTGACCAGGTTTGCACACACTGCAGCAGGGATTTTGGCCCACTCCTCCATAAAGACCTTCTCCAGATCCTTCAGGTTTCGGGGCTGTCGCTGGGCAATACGGACGTTCAGCTCCCTCCAAATATTTTCTATTGGGTTCAGGTCTGGAGACTGGCTAGGCCACTCCAGGACCTTGAGATGCTTCTTACGGAGCCCCTCCTTAGTTGCCCTGGCTGTGTGTTTCGGGTCGTTGTCATGCTGGAAGACCCAGCCACGACCCATCTTCAATGCTCTTGCTGATGGAAGGAGGTTTTCACTCAAAATCTCACGATACATGGCCCCATTCATTCTTTCCTTTACACGAACCAAATCGTATTTAACGAGGAAAAGTATAAAAACCACTGCTGTGGTCATCACTATCCTCTTGCAATAGGATCAGCTGGATGGCAAAAACAGTGCTAATAGTACCTCAAAAGTAATATTAATATTTTTTTTTAAATAAAACTATTGACCATGCCAAAAGAGTTGAAAAGGAAAGTTTGGAGTGAGGAAAAGAAGGGTTCAATTCTGGCTTTATTGGCAGAGGGATAGAGTGAGCGTCAGTTTGCTTCCATCCTTAAAATTTCAAAGACGGCGGTTTAAAAGAACAAGGTCAAGCAGCAGACATTGGGGACAACAAAGCTACAGACCGGCAGAGGGCGAAAACGACTCTCTATTGACCGGGATGACCGCCAACTCATTCGAATGTCACTCAACAACCGTAGGATGACATCAAGTGACCTACAAAAAGAATGGCAAACGGCAGCTGGGGTGAAGTGCACGGCGAGGACGATTCGAAACAGGCACCTAGGGGCGGGGCTGAAGTCGTGCAAAGCTAGAAAAAAGCCCTTCATCAATGAGAAGCAAAGAAGAGCCAGGCTGAGGTTTGCAAAAGACCATGATTGGACCGTAGAGGACTGGAGTAAGGTCATCTTCTCTGATGAGTCCAATTTTCAGATTTGCCCAACACCTGGTCATCTGATGGTTAGACGGAGTCCTGGAGAGGCCTACAAGCCACAGTGTCTCGCACCCACTGTGAAATTTGGTGGGTGCTTCAGCAAGGCTGGAATCGGGCAGATTTGTCTTTGTGAAGGATGCATTAATCAAGCCATGTACACGGTTGTCCTGGAAGAAAACTTGCTTCCTTTTGCTCTGACATTGTTCCCCAACTCTGAGGATTGGTTTTTCCAGCAGGACAATGTGCCATGCCACACAACCAGGTCAATCAAGGTATGGATGGAGGACCACCAGATCAAGACCCTGTCATGGCCAGCCCAATCTCCAGACCTGAACCCCATTGAAAACTTCTGGAATGTGATCAAGAGGAAGATGGATGGTCACAAGCCATCAAACAAAGCCGAGCTGCTTGAATTTTTGCACCAGGAGTGGCATAAAGTCACCCAACATCAATGTGAAAGACTGGTGGAGAGCATGCCAAGACGCATGAAAGCTGTGATTGAAAATCAGGGTTATTCCACCAAATATTGATTTCTGAACTCTTCTTAAGTTAAAACATTAGTATTGTGTTGTTTGAAAATGAACATGAACTTATTTTCTTTGCATTATTCGAGGTCTGACAACATTGCATATTATTTGTTATTTTGACCAGTTTGATATATCAATATTTTTTGGGGGAATTTGGGAGAAATGTTATAGAATAAAACAAAACTGATAATTTTGCAGTGGTCTCTTAATTTATTCCGCAGCTGTATATACAGTATACTCTTCATCAGCGCCATGCAATATGTTACATATTCCACTTATATTCAAATAAATATATAATTATCATATGTAGCCACACTCCTTATTTCCTTAAAAAAAGGAAATAAATCCCTTGATTTTGAAGAACAATAGGTAACTCTGTATGTGTACTTAAATTTGCATTCATAAATACTTTATAGCAACTATATTACACCTTTGGACATTAGTCATAAGCTGTCAAGTAGTTTTAAATAGTTATGAGTAATGGCATAAGATGTTATAAAACGAATTATAATGGGTGTTATAGGTTATTGTTCATCCTGTTGTCATTTACTCTGCTATTACTGTCACGTTCGTTGAAGGACGGGTCAGACCAAGGTGCAGCGTGATATGCATACATGTTTATTTAGAACAAATAAACACACGACAAAACAACAAACCAAACGAAACGTGAAGTCCAGAGGCTGAACACAAAACTAGCCTAAACACGGAACAAGATCCCACAACTAAACAGTGCCAATAGGCTGCCTAAGTATGATCCCCAATCAGAGACAACGAGCGACAGCTGCCTCTGATTGGGAACCACACCGGCCAACAGATCTACACATACTAGAAAGAAAACATAGAACTACTAACATAGAAACATTCACACCCTGACTCAACATATAAGAGTCCCCTGAGTCAGGGCGTGACAGTACCCCCCCAAAGGTGCGGACTCCGACCGCACAAACTTTAAATAACAGGGTAGGGGCCGGGTGGACATTCCGCCTCAGAGGCGGATCCGGCTCTGGGCGTGACAACCACATACTCTCCGCCTCCCTGTTGCGCCCCTGGTCTGGTCTGGACCTTGGCGCGCTGCTTCCCCTCTCCTTCCTCCCACGATGTACCAAGCCCTGTCTGGACCCTGGTGTGGGAGACCCCGAACCTGGAGAGGGGCTGCCATCTGGGTCTGGACTGGAGCCGCTGACCGGAGCTGGACCAGGCCCCGGTGGAGCGGACAGCTCAGGCTCCGGACTGGAGCTGCTGACCGGAGCTGGACTGGACCCCGGTGGAGCGGACTGCCCTGGTTCCGGAGTGGATCCGCTGACCGGAGCTGGACTAGACCCCGGTGGAGCGGACTGCCCTGGTTCCGGAGTGGAACCGCTGACCGGAGCTGGACTGGGCACCGGTGGAGCAGACTGCTCTGGCTCCGGAGTGGAGCTGCTGACCGGAGCTGGACCAGGCACCGGTGGAACGGGCACGGGCCGTGCCGGACTGGACACATGCATCACAGGCTTGGTGCGAGGAGCAGGAGTGGGCCAGGCCGGACTGGCGACACGCACCACTGGCTTGGTGCGAGGAGCAGGTACAGGCCGGGCCGGACTGGGAACACGCACCACTGGCTTGGTGCGAGGAGCAGGAACAGGCCGGACCAGACTGGCGACACGCACCACTGGCTTGGTGCGAGGAGCAGGAACAGGCCGGGCCGGACTGGGAACACGCACCACTGGCTTGGTGCGAGGAGCAGGAACAGGCCGGGCCGGACTGGTGACACGCACCACTGGCTTGGTGCGAGGAGCAGGAACAGGCCGGTCCGGACTGGAAACACGCACCACTGGTCTCGTGCGAGGAGCAGGAACAGGCCGGGCCGGACTGGCGACACGCACCACTGGCTTGGTGCGAGGAGCAGGAACAGGCCGGGCCGGACTGGGAACACACACCACTGGCTTGGTGCGGGGAGCAGGAACGGGCCGTACCGGACTGTGGAGGCGGACTGGAGGTCTGGAGTGGAGAGCTGACACAACCCGTCCTGGCTGGATGCCTACTTCCGCACAGTATGTGTGAGGCATTAGCACAGGACGCACTGGGTTGTGCACGCGCACTGGCGATACAGTACGTAGAACCGGCGCAGGATATGCGGGACCGAGGAGGCGTACTGGAGACCAGGAGCGTTGAGCCGGCACACCCTGTCCTGGCTTGATGCCCATCTTCGCACGGCACGTGCGTGGTGCTAGCACAGGACGTACAGGACTGTGCCGGTGCACTGGCGACACAGTACATAGCTCCACATAACACGGAGCCTGCCCAGTCACACGCTTCCTCGCATGAGTACGGGGAATTGGCTCTGCTCTGAAACTAGGCTCCGCCAACCACCCCGTGTGCCCCCCCCCCCCAACATTTTCTTGGGGCTGCTTCTCGGGCTTCCTCCTCGACCGGCGCCCTCCGTGTTGCCGTTGCTCCTCTCCTGCCTGGGCATCTACCTTCGCCCATGGTCCTTTTCCCGCAAATATCTCTTCCCACAACCACATCTTCCCCACCTGTGTCCAGGGTGTTCGGTCCTCCTGGGCACGCTGCTTGGTCCGTGTTTGGGGGGATCTTCTGTCACGTTCGTTGAAGGACGGGTCAGACCAAGGCGCAGCGTGATATGCATACATGTTTATTTACAACGAATAAACACACGACAAAACAACAAACCAAACCAAACGTGAAGTCCAAAGGCTGAACACAAAACTAGCCTCAACACGGAACAAGATCCCACAACTAAACAGTGCCAATAGGCTGCCTAAGAATGATCCCCAATCAGAGACAACGAGCAACAGCTGCCTCTGATGGGGAACCACACCGGCCAACAGATCTACACATACTAGAAAGAAAACATAGAACTACTAACATAGAAACATTCACACCCTGACTCAACATATAAGAGTCCCCTGAGTCAGGGCGTGACAATTACACAATATGCATGAGAACTTATATCATATGTAATTGCTTGCTACATCAGTGTCTACATACCAGATGTTTTAACAGGGTGTTATGTCATTTACCAACCTCTGTGTCACATTACTACATTGAATGGAATGATGGACGACATAACCATGTCATATGCCGTTATAGAGTGTGTGCAGACACTTCAAAGACATGTCTCTACCTTTGATTCTCCCGAACCCATTGAGAAGTTACAGCGATGAGACAAGGTCATAACCACCAATCGGGATAAAAACACAAAATATAATGTATAAAATGGAAGCAAATAGCATTTTACAACAAAATCAGTCGTGACAGCTGTGAAAAAAGGAAGATACGGAGGCTACAGTAACAATGACAGCAATATTATAAAGAAAATGGGTTGTCTGGTAGCTAGCTGCTAGTTAACTAAATAACTAAGTAGATGATGTTGCAATTGCAACATGTAGCTCTACAGGAACAGAGTTGGCGAGCCCTGCTCTTTACAATCCAAGCAATGTGTTTTGTTTGACAGTATAAGTGACATTATTGCCTCTAGCTAGCTAGTCATTCACACCCGTAGGGCCATGACATGAGCACGAGCAGCAACACTGTGTCCCCATCGATGCATAGCTAGCTATCTAGCTAGAGCTTGCTAGCTACAGGAGGAATTTTGAATTATAATGCTGCCTTTGCAGCACATCACGCAATACATTCTCTTTCAGCACACTTTTAAAACAATTACTTTTTCATGTTCATAGACGTTGTTTAACTCAATCTAACAAATGTTCTCTTATCCATGTTCTTTGATGGTTTGCCATGAGCTGATCATCTTGCTTCTCATGTGTTGTTGTTATGTTGGTAAGTCCCACCCTTCTTCCCATTTCATTGCTATGATTCCCTGACACAAGCTCTAAATCACTTTTCAATTGATATGCAAACTGTCTATTTGTTTCAGTGAATCATATAGTTGAAATTTCATGGACAGTTTGGAGATCCAATTAAACGTTTTTTGACGGCTCTTGTGCCAGTGACTCATATCTCTGTAGAAGAAAGGGGAGATTAACACGTTCCAAACCTATACAGCAAACAAAATGGATAATGTTAACGTTTAGCTCGAGTTAAATAAATTGAGATGAAAAGGTAATTGTGTGTAAGTGAAACAGGATGTGTGCAATGTGCTACAGAGTATGTTTTTCCATTTCGCCTGTAGTGAAATTAGCTAGCTAGCCAGCCATCTGTGGGTCAACTACTTAGCTAGCTAACTAGCTGGCTAGCATTTCTTCATAATGTAGTTGTCATTGTTACTGCAGCCTAAACATCTGTCACAAATCAAAGTCAAATAATTTGGCAAGTTATTATTTTGTATATATTTTTTTAATACCTGGTCGTGATCCAATTTATACAATTCAAAATAGTTTATTGTTTCGTTGTCTAAATAAACACATTGTATATACAACTGTGTTCCCATTTTCCCATGTTCCTTTGAGATCCTTTGAATGGTAATGTTTTGTAATTCTCAATACATCCTGTGGTACAAGCACATTCATAGCTGTTTTATAACCCCTCAATTTAATGTCACATAGGTGTGTGTCTGTGCACACTCTATAACGGCATATGACATGGTTATGACACCCATCATTCCATTCAATGTATTAATGTGACACAGAGGTTGGTAAATTATATAACACCGTGTAATAACATCTGGTATGTAGAATCTTATATAGCATAGGTTTTCATGCAAACTGTGTAATAGCAGTTGTTCTTCACAGTTGACATTAGAGCACATGACAACAGGACGAACAGTCGTCTATAGCACCCATTATAACTAGTTTTATAATATCTTATACCGTTACTCATAACTATTTAAAACTACTTATGTCAGTTTATGACGAATGTTATGTGTTTATATGGCTGTTTTAAAGGCTTTATGAATGCATACATAAGGACACCTACAGTAAAGTGTTACCAAACATTACTTATACCTTATTAAGTTTAGCACACTAATTAGCTTTTATTTAATTTTTTTACACAATGGCAAATTTTTTCCTTACAGCGAAATTACATAATAATATTAACATCCTCCACTTAAGTCATTTTCCCTTTTAATATTTGAAGACTTTGGAAATGTATTTAATTGTGTTGTGAGATGTGATAGTAGACTAAGCAACATGCAAAATTGCCTCCATTAAATATTTACAAAGTAAAAAATGTGTAATGTAAACATGAACAAAGAATGAAATACAGTGTATTACATACCCAGGGTGAAAAAAGTAGCTGTCACATTCTGTGTCTTCATTTTGAACTCAGTTGATGCAGTTGTTCTCTGAATAGAAAGAAAAATATCAATTTCATTGACAGGTCATATTAACCACTATTAATGTGACATTGGACTCCATTGAACTTAATGTGGTAAGGAAACATTTGCACTTGAACTAAGGGCTACATTCAATCCGTATCTCGGAAGTTCCGCATTGTAGCACTACTGAAATTAAAAGGTGATTTACGATTGTGACGACAAATGCAGTGTTTAAATCTGTCGGCACCAAGTTATTGTCTCTGGCCCCCTCCCAGTTAGGGGGAGTGATGAGCTATACAACACAGTCTCACAACTCAATCGCTGGTTGAAAACTGTTTTCTGCCCATCCCAAAATATAGAATTTGTAGATCATTGGCCCTCTTTCTGGGACTCACCCACAAACAGGACCAAGCCTGGTCTGCTGAGGAGTGACGGACTTGATCCTAGCTGGAGGGGTGCACTCATCTTATGTCATGAGAATTTCTATCTCTAATTCAACCTAAGCTTGAATCATTACCAGGGGTTGTAAGGCTCTGGTTATAATCATAAATGATTCAAGGTCCACAACCAGCAAGAATGATCTGTATTTTTAATCATGGAGAGCTCTGCAGCCAAAAAACATACATACAGCTTTATACCCCTTGACACAGAAAGGCACTTTGCTCCGCCCACATTTAGGAGGCTTTTTTAAACCCGTTTTCTCAGTCCCCTTCACCCTGGAATGTTTAGTCCCGCCCCCCTCTGTTAGTGGGTTGCCACTACATTATAACTCTAACACCGTTCACACGTTTATACTGTATTTGGGGTGAAATCCTTTAGTCATTATTCTTAAAATACAAATTAATCTATCATCTTATCTATCAACATAGACAGGGCTCTAACTCCTCCAGCTCCACAATGAGATAGGGTGCAGGCCAGGCAGCAGGCTGTTAGCCAGCCTGCCAGCTTAGTGGAGTCTGCCACTAGCACAGTCAGTGTAGTCAGCTCAGCTATCCCCATCGAGACCGTGTCTTTGCCTCGATCTAGGTTGAGCAAAACTAAACATGGCGGTGTTCACTTTAGTAATCTCACTGGAATAAAGACCTTCTCCATTCCTGTCATTATTGAAAGAGATTGTGATATCTCACATCTCAAAATAGGGTTACTTAATGTTAGATCCCTCACTTCCAAGACAGTCATAGTCAATGAACTAATCACTGATCATAATCTTGATGTGATTGGCCTGACTGAAACATTGCTCAAGCCTGATGAATTTACTGTGTTAAATGAGGCCACAACTGCCAGAACCTAGGATCAATGGAGACACTCAAGTTTGTTTTTTTATCCTATATCTCTTGACACATTCATGAAAATAGTCATGGCCTCTAAACCGTCAAGCTGCATATTGGACCCTATTCCAACTAAACTACTGAAAGAGCTACTTCCTGTGCTTGGCCCTCCTATGTTGAACGTAATTAATGGCTCCCTATTGTAGTGTCGAGATAATGATGCTGAGATGCTGTGATGACAAGAAATCCGCTGACACTGTCCTTGATTATAATAGTTTATTACATCGAAGATTTCAGCGTCAATTTACAGACTCCTGCAGACATCTGGAGAACAACTGACCCAATCTCTAATATGTTGTTCCTCCCCGTCCTTTGTCCCAACCATGGTATTTATAATCTGTAACATGATATGGGTGGTTTCCCCATAAACCAATCCCAGGCCTCCACATAACAGACTTCCTCTAACACACCATTTGCAAACATCAGCAAAGTCATAAACTGTTTAGACACTACATATTTCCCCCCTTCAAGACTAATTAAGTCTCAAAAACAAAAAGAATAGGATTATGACAAATAACAATTTCTCTTATTGAGTAACTTTAGCAATAAACCAAAATGTATGGAGAGTAAACACATTTTTCTTATGGAGTGTAAATAAATGTCTATGAAATATGAACAAATCTTTATGGAGTGTGAGAGCGAAAAACCTGTCTGGCAGCTTTCTTTCCAAATATCCATCAATCAATCAAGACAGTAAAATTCTCTCACGGCCCCTCTGCCCCAGGCAACCACTAAGTACTCCAGATCAATTCATAAATCTTTATCAATGCATTTTAAACTATGATGCAATTGAATACACATGAAAGCCTCAGAAAACAAAATACAATCAAAAATGTCCACATTCAGGCTGGTCGACCCATTGGACCCTCCTGTGGATTCTCTCTGTCCCTGCCTAGACCCAATATCCCTAAGCATCCACGAAATAAACAAAAACATCTGAGATCCCCACATGTACCCAACAACAGAAAACATCATTCTTCAAAAATGTATACAGAATACAGACACAAATTATGTATTACACATGCACATATGTCTATATATCATTGCAGACACTGGAATGTAGTCCACTACACTTCATCTCTTCAGCAGTGTTGACTTTCAATGCAATGTCGATGATGGAATCTGAACATTTCCACACCTTCCTTGTTCCACTTCCTCCAGTCCATTCATATTGTCCATGTTTGAGTATTTGAATCCCCTCTACACATTCCCCCATATGCTTCTGGAAGAAAAGAAAACACCAAACAGTATATTTTGCAAAACAACACATGCAAATTAAAACATCAATATCAACAATAATATAAAAATGATATATAAAATGAATCACATTCCATTTCCCCCCTTTGATTCATAAGAAAATACTAAATATCACAATAATATGTAAAAACATGTGAAAAATGATTGGATATTCAAAATGGATATCTATCCATCAATACTCCTTTGAGTATTGACAGAAGGTTAAACCCTCTTATCGTTTCATTTGTAAAACCCTACAAAGTATAGGTAATATTATCAATAAGATCTGCCAAAAATGTTACACCATACCATGGAAAAAGTCCCCACTTCAACGTCGACATGTAACAACATCCTTTCCATCCATAGGGTAAGAATATATATGCTCTTTATCACCACAAACCCCACCAAATATCTCTAAAATTCCCAATAGTCACATTACCAGGCAAAAGCTGATCTTTCGCCATCAAAGTCCTGCTCTTCTTACTAAATGGAACATAAAAAGTTACATTATATTTCTCATTACTAACCTTACGTTCATGCTTACCCAAAGTCATCACAATCTGATATTCCCATAAACATACCCTGTCCATCATATGTTTTATTTGAACAAAAACAGCTTTTAGCCCTCACGGGTTTCACCTCCAATGCTTCAGGAATCGCTGTTAACTGATTTTCCTTCCCATCTAACAAATTCACATAGGGTGATTCATTTAACCAAGAACACTTAAACCTAGGCCTAAACAAATGCTTCGACAACGACATTATTATATCTGTTAATGATTGTTGCTGATACAACAGCCATTATAAAGCATAAGATTGACACATACTTGATAGATTAGCCACCGTCTCTAAGATTCAACCCCATGTGCCTGGTGCTGGAATTCTCAACAGACATGGACCCTCAAGATTCCTCACTGATCTCACAGAATGAGTTAACTGCTGGAACCATAGATTCCTACCTGCCCATCCATCTTTGATTTGCAAAACAGAAGAATCAAATCCATATGCCTTCCATCTAGTTTCTCTCTTCTCTAACGAGTGGTATTGATCAGATATATCTTCTTGTCTTCCATCAAAATTAAAGAACTCATCCTTTACCTCCAGGATAGTATTCTGCACTATTTCAGATGAATCTACATCATTCTCTACTACCATCTGCTCTCCTATTTCAACACTATCCTTACTACCATTCACAGCACTCTCCATCCGTATCATAAACTTCTGAGTCATTCTTACTACATCCTTTAGTTTCAGAAAAGTTGTTGTTTGTGTCCGTTTCACATTTCCAAATTTTTTTATTGCCGTCGTAACATTAATCTCTTTCAAAGTTACTGTTAAAATAGTTGCTTTAGTTGATTTATTAACACTCTTAATTATTTCCAGTGGCAAAGTGACAGATATCCTCTGTGTATTATTTACTGTTGGAGTGGCTACTGTAATATACTGCTCCTTAACTCCTTTGGTGACTGTGGAAGCTTCAACAGACTTTAAATCTTCCATCATAAGCTTCACCTTACGAGTTACATAGCCTTTTAACCAATCATTCTTAACCAGAACAAATTTTAACGCTGGCTCTAAATAAGTACACATATATTCTCCCTTATCTTCATGTAACATTACGCAAAATAAGTGAGCAATCACTCATAACCCTCTTCCACTTCATATCGTTGTACAAAATATACTTCCTTTGACTAGATGAAACAGCTTCTACTTCTGTTCCTAATAACAACACTTCTTCTCCATAATTATCTCTCCACGTGGGAGGAATGTCACCACCCCCACTCCTTCTCTCACATCTACAAGGAAGATGAGCTGTACCACCCATCCTAACCCTAATGACAGTCTTTTCTTCTAAAATTGATGTCGAAGCAATTTTCTGAGGCTCCATTGTAATCAAATGTGATACATTTGTAGCTTTAATAACTGTCAATGTTGAAAGAGTTGAATTGCTTCTCACTGTTGTTGTATTAGGCTGATGTGTTGATGTCATTGTTGTTGATTCATCTATTTTCCCTACAACTTTGAGCTCTTTACTTGTATTTCCATCTATCACCACTAGTGTTACTACATTAACTCTCAGTCCCAACTCTAATCCCTCACTTTCAAACTGTGGATTATAAAAATACATTTATAATCACCTTGATCCTCCTGCTGGGAATTGTACACGTAGAGACTGCAATCACCCTCAATCTTCATTCTTCTCTTATCATTCAGCAACGCATACTTTCTCAATGCAACTGCTCCTAACAGATCTAAACTCCTGCCATATCTATCTTCCCACTGAACTCAAAATGTCCCTTCACCACTGTTCTCTCTCTCGTGCACTAACATTGAAGCTGAGCTGACTTTCCTAGAGTTACTTCAACCCTAGTTTTCATAACTTTTTTAGTCTGACCATTTTTCAAAAACCATTTCACTGATTTATCCATAAAACTCTTTCCCTCTAATTTGAGGATATTTCGATCGGGAAGTCCCCACCTGCTTATGACTTCTTTACACAAAAACGTGGCAATCAATTGAGCATCTTTTAGCTTAGTTGGACATCCTATGCACCTCTTAGTGTAGGAATGTAACCAAGAATAACAGTCACACCCCTGCGAACATTATTTTTCAGACAGATTGTGTACCTGCCTATGACATAGTCAACCTGTTCAAGCAAACATGGTTCCCAAAAACCATACTCCTTTATGATCTTTCTCCTAACCTCCCCCCTTGCAACATTAGCTAACCCATGTGCTTCCTAAATCATCAGACCTAATAGGTCTAGAGGCGTTACTATCAACCCCTCATGGTTTCTCCAAAGACAACAAAGGATTGTTACTCTGAGGATTTTTTATTATTGTCTTCAAAACACCTGCTTTCGAAAATCCTTCAATTTCTGGTTCAATCCCTTGGATTGCTTCATCTTTCAATGGATACTGATTCTTCCAAGGAGGTCTGGCTCCTGGTCGAAGTTCAACTTTCACCGGTTGGGCTGATTTCACAAGTCCAATATCGGTACTGTGTTGAGACGACAAACATTCTTGAACTTGTTGCAACATCTCCTCTTTCATAGGCTCTGAATCCATCTTCACACTGCAAATAGATTAATGTGTCATCCGTACAGCTTATGGCTCTCCTTGTCCTTGAGCCAAAATCATTATTTTGAGAAATCGCTGATCTTCACTCCTCCAAATCCACAAATTCTCTTTCATCAGTAGAAAAACAGCTTTCTCTGCTTCTGTCATCATTTATCCTATTTGCTTCTGCTCATAGCCTTCAAGAACCAACAAGGTCACATGTGGCACATTCTTCTCAATCTCCAATTCTTTATCCAGATAATCGTCTGTGTTTATCTTCATAGCTGCTCCTTGTGGTCCTAAAATTATTCAACATGAGCTGAGTTGAACTTTCTTTGGTTGATGACTCAACCGTTCCTCTGAGTTCGATTGGGCAGCATTCTTGAAATACTTGAGCGTACAATGAAATGGATATTCCAGTAGCCTCGCATCTGGCATATTTTTCCCAATGAATTTCTCCCATATCTTAGCCTGCTTCAAAAAATCTTCACTGAGATTTCCAATCCAGAATACTGTAGAAGAATCCATCTCTGTCATCATCAACAATTGGTAAACCTTTTCCTTTGGCACTTCTACCAGACAGCCATCTGGTGTACATTTTATTGTACAGTTCAACTTACACAATGCATATCTTCCCAACATGCAATAGGTGTATGTTCTGATACCAGTATGGGTATTGTAATTTTCTGATTTTCTTAGCAGAGCTCAATTGGTTCCGTAAGAGGAATCAACTGTTTCACTCCCTCAAATCCCTGTCCTAATTAGTTGATTGGACATAGTGAGATGTGTAACATCTTCAGGCCCAACACAGATAAAAGCAGTTCCGCTATCCACCATCTCTTCCAATGGTCGGTTGTTTATTTTCACCTCAATTGTTGGATATTTTTCCCAGTCCTGATGCTACCAGCTGACACCCCCCTTTCGGATCTTCTGGGCACCCCTAGAATCCTTGCTCCGGGCCCCTATAAGGGTTCACCTGTCCTCCAGATGATCTTGACTGGCCCCTGTATCTTCCTCTGCAATTCCTTCTGGTGTTTCCTCCTGGCCCATTACACTCACAGCAAAGTCACCAACCTGTTCACAATTATAACACACTTCTGAAGATTGCTGGAAGTATGGCTTAAATCTTCCTCCTCTTCCTCTTCCTAAGCCTTCTCGTCCTCTTCCTCTCCAATTCTGTGTCTGTCCAGAAACTGTCGATTGATATGAAACAACTTCTACCACTACTTGTGGCTGGTACACTTGCATTTGGAACTGGTCCAGTTGAAGCTGTAGCAGTGATTGTTGATTTCGGTGCACACTGATTCTGCATAACCAAAGCTTGTTTTTTCTCCTTCTTATTCTCCACCAGTTGTATTTCATTGAGTTTTCTGAGAGTTTCTTGGTCCTGTTCTTTCTGGTTATGTTCCTTTTTCCTGTACAGATCCACTTGATGGGCTATATGATCTATATCTCTTTCTATTTCTTCTGTGCTAGTCATTGTATAATAAAATCATCTTGAACATGAAGCACCTTTAATCTCCAAATCTTTATCGCTTTCTCCATCTTCACTTTCATCAGAGATCGAATCTCTTACTTCTTCTTCCAACTTCCATCACCCCTTCTTTCCTCTCTGGCCAACCTCCATCTGATCACAGGGTCATATCCACCCATGATCTCTTCTGAATCACTCTGATCATCATCTTCAAGTTCCATCCTCCTGAACCTCACTCCACCCTTAGTTTCCAGACATCTTGTTTTCTTCTACTTTTGGAGTTTTGGATTCATCTTTATGGTTGTTTCTGCTTTTCCTCTCTCTATTATACAAGCACTTTCATTATGTTGATGACGTCTGGTTTAAGAGTCCCTTCCACTGGCCATGGTTGTTCAATGTCAGGCCAACGTTTATTCCATTTTCCAGATAACCTTGCAATACCATTAACTAGAGGATTACTATTTTCTACTACATCAACAGGAGTAATTACTTTCATAGTTTTGATGTCCTTTTTCCCCATTGTAACAACTCTTCTATATTCCTTTATTGTGAATTATTTTATTATTATTATTATTTTAAACCAATTAATTTGTAAACCAAAAATACTTTAGACTATGTAGATTATGTTTCCCCCAATTTTTTTTTAAATTAATTAATTAATCAATTAATTAATCAATATATTTATTTATTTTAATTAATTTATTTATTTATTTATTAATTTATTAATTTATTAATTTTTATTTTATTTTATTTTACCAAATTATTGATTAGTGGCAATCTTACCACATCCGATCAGGAAAAGTAAATGAAAGTAGTCAACTTCAGAGCAATCCAAAAAAGAAAGACCTGTAATCCAGCAACACTACAGCACTCATAAACCAATTGCTTAATAAGCACCCAATTACCTTAATTTTACAGAATAATGTCAGTGCTGGATTTCCAACTCAACTCTAATCAAACCAACTCATGCACAAAAAACTCCAATATGCAATTCTTAATTACATCAATTGATCAGTCTGTTGCCAAGTCCCTGTTAAATTGTCACAACATGAAATATGCTAGGCACACACAATATCCTCTATGGGAAGGTACATTTTGTGAACAGAACAGTACTGGCCTTGATTGGACTTGATCCGTGGCAGCACACACTGTCGCGTGACTCACTCGTCAGCACCTTCTCTCTCTCTCTGTCTCCTCCTTCTCGTCTCTCATATCACAGGAGAACAAAGAACACAGACAATAATTTAGTATTTTATGCATTCACTGGGTTATTTCAACCATACAATACCCTTGTAGAAATACCTATGTTCACACTCGCGCTAAGAAATAAGCAAACAGCTTAACTCAGGAATATTATAAATAGCTCAATAACATTTTATTTTATTTATTTTATTATTTAATTATTTATATTTTTAATCCGTCAACATATCTCTCATTTATAAATTCAATAGGTCTCAATCAAATAGTTTCATCGTTAAGCAACAGCCGATTTAACAAACAGAATACTTTATTTGTGTGTAAATCTCCCCCTCCTTCTCTGTCTGCATGTCACAGCAGCTCAGTGCAGGCAGGGGAGTGGCATATTTGCTCTACGTAACTCTAAACTCATAAAATCCCACACATGCGCAGTTCATTCACCAGTGCGATTTCAGAGTGAGAAGAGCTCCCAAGCAGCTCTCTCCAAGCTAAACAACAGAAAGTAGACAGACCAGCTGTCCCTCCGTTATTTCCCCAACACAGACAAACAGTAACACTTAACAGAACTCACAAACCAACACAAAACATAGAACACAAATCCTACTTTGAAGTTTCTTATCTTTACTTATCCTAATCTGCAGATTTATAGTTATTTTCTTATCCATTACAAAACATCTCTATACACTTCTTGAAACTCCTCACTGTAGGCTCATAATCTTTTAACAGTTATTAAATGTTCTCATTTTATAGAGACTCATTTTAACCTTAACGTCCTCCCAGGGGGCTCATATATAGTTAACAATTATTAACGTTCTCACTAACGGAGACTCATAAGATTTTTACCTTAACTTACATATTTCCTTACAAAAAACTAAAACCCCTGTTGTCATAGCCTTAGTCGACACACAGCAGAGACCTCCCCTTTTTTTTCACACACGCACAGGCTCTCTTTCACACACACACACACAATTCAAGAGGAACGTATCCGTTCCTACGGTCCTCTAAAGCATGCGACCGTCGTTCCTTATTTCTCATTGTTCCTACATTTCTGCTACCTCGAGTTTGCAGATATTCAATGAGAGGTTACATCGAACATATACCTTGTCAACTATAAGTCGAGGGGTAACTTGCAACCGAATGTATCTACCACAAATTCCAGTCCCCAGAACTGACCTAGTGAGTTTTCAGGATTTTCGGCCCATCCTAATGATCGCCTCGTTTGAGGGCTTCCATAGATCAACAACGTCCTAATTAGTATACATTTTCCTTAGTTCCTGGCCTTATTCCTTCATTCTATTCAAGCCAAATATCCCTGTGCCAAGTGTTATCAATTCCTATAGACACTCCCCCCTGTTTGCGTTGCTTTCAACGCAAACAAATTTAGAAATTTAGAACGGATTCTCATCACACAGCAAATAACAGCAAAGCGCACACATAGGTCCTTTGACGGTGCAGTCTTTCAACGCACACACACACACAAGCACACAAACTGATCAGCGCCCAAAGTTTGTGAGAAAGCTCACCATATCTGCATGCCTCTTGAGCGGGAGTCAGCTCGGCGCCCATGAATGGAACGCTGAGAAAAGACGCAACACGGCCCAAATTCCTCTTCGCCATTAATGTAGTGTCGAGATAACGATGCTGAGATGCTGTGATGACAAGAAATCCGCTGACACTGTCCTTGATTATAATAGTTTATTACATCGAAGATTTCAGCGTCAATTTACAGACTCCTGCAGACATCTGGAGAACAACTGACCCATTCTCTAATATGTTGTTCCTCCCCGTCCTTTGTCCCAACCATGGTATTTATAATCTGTAACATGATATGGGTGGTTCCCCATAAACCAATCCCAGGCCTCCACATAACAGACTTCCTCTAACACACCATTTGCAAACATCAGCAAAGTCATAAACTGTTTAGACACTACACTATCCACCGGATGTGTACCAAACTCACTAAAAGTGGCAGTAAAAAAGCCTCTGTTGAAAAAGCCAAACCTTGACGTGGAAAATGTAAATGTATATCGAATCTCCCATTCCTCTCAAAATGTATAGAAAAAGCTGTTGCGGCACAACTAACTGCCTTCCTGAATTCAAATAATGTATTCCAAATGCTTCAGTCTGGTTTTAGACCCCATCATAGCACTGAGACTGCACTTGAGAAGGTGGTAAATGACCTTTTAATGGCGTCAGACCAAGGCTCTGCATCTGTCCTCGTGCTCCTAGACCTTAGTGCTGCTTTTGACCCCATCGATCACCACATTGTTTTGGAGAGATTAGAAACCCTAATTCGTCTACACGGACAAGTTCTTGCCTGGTTTAGATCTTATCTGTCAGAAAGATATCAGTTCATCTCTGTGGATGGTTTGTCCTCTGACAAATCAATTGTAAGTTTCGGCATTCCTCAGTGTTCCGTTTTAGGACCACTATTGTTTTCACTATATATTCTACCTCTTGGTGATGTCATTCGGAAATACACTGTCAACTTTCACCGCTATGAGGACGACACACAGCTGTACATTTCGATGAAACATGGTGAAGCCCCAAAATTGCCTACATTTTACATTTACATTTTAGTCATTTAGCAGACGCTCTTATCCAGAGCGACTTACAGGAGCAATTAGGGTTAAGTGCCTTGCTCAAGGGCACATTTACGTCATTTAGCAGACGCTCTTATCCAGAGCGACTTACAAATTGGTGCATTCACCCTTTTTCTTTTATTTTCATTTTCTTCTTTTTCTTTTGGTCTTTTGTATTTTCTTTATTTTTATTTTCTTTTTGTTTTCTTTTTTTTTTTTTTTGGGGGGGGGGGGGGGGGGGGGTAGAAGGATTACTTTATCCTATCCCAGGTATTCCCCTCACTGCTCCATAGGCAAGCACCATGGTCTTGTAACGGATGCGAGCTTCAACTGGAAGCCAGTGGAGTGTGCGGAGGAGGGGGGTGACGTGAGAGAACTTGGGAAGGTTGAACACCAGACGGACTGCGGCATTCTGGATGAGTTGTAGGGGTTTAATGGCACAGGCAGGGAGCCCAGCCAACAGCGAGTTGCAGTAATCCAGACGGGAGATGACAAGTGCCTGGATTAGGACCTGTGCCGCTTCCTGTGTAAGGCAGGGTCGTACTCTCCGAATGTTGTAGAGCATGAACCTGCAGGATCGGGTCACCGCCTTGATGTTAGCGGAGAACGACAGGGTGTTGTCCAGGGTCACGCCAAGGCTCTTCGCACTCTGGGAGGAGGACACAACGGAGTTGTCAACCGTGATGGCGAGATCATGGAACGGGCAGTCCTTCCCCGGGAGGAAGAGCAGCTCCGTCTTGCCAGGGTTCAGCTTGAGGTGGTGATCCGTCATCCATACTGATATGTCTGCCAGACATGCAGAGATGCGATTCGCCACCTGGTTATCAGAAGGGGGAAAGGAGAAGATTAGTTGTGTATCGTCAGCGTAGCAATGATAGGAGAGGCCATGTGAGGATATGACAGAGCCAAGTGACTTGGTGTATAGGGAGAAAAGGAGAGGGCCTAGAACTGAGCCCTGGGGGACACCAGTGGTGAGAGCACGTGGTGCGGAGACAGCTTCTCGCCACGCCACTTGGTAGGAGCGACCGGTCAGGTAGGACGCAATCCAGGAGATGCCCAGCTCGGAGAGGGTGGAGAGGAGGATCTGATGGTTCACAGTATCAAAGGCAGCAGACAGGTCTAGAAGGACAAGAGCAGAGGAGAGAGAGTTAGCTTTAGCAGTGCGGAGAGCCTCCGTGACACAGAGAAGAGCAGTCTCAGTTGAATGACCAGTCCTGAAACCTGACTGGTTTGGATCAAGAAGGTCATTCTGAGAGAGATAGCAAGAGAGTTGGCTAAAGACGGCACGCTCAATAGTTTTGGAAAGAAAATAAAGAAGGGATACTGGTCTGTAGTTGTTGACATCAGTGGGATCGAGTGTTGGTTTTTTGAGAAGGGGTGCAACTCTCGCTCTCTTGAAGACGGAAGGGACATAGCCAGCGGTCAAGGATGAGTTGATCAGCGAGGTGAGGTAGGGGAGAAGGTCACCGGAGATGGTCTGGAGAAGAGAGGAGGGGATAGGGTCAAGCTGGCAGGTTGTTGGGCGGCCTGCCGTCACAAGTCGCATGATTTTATCTGGAGAGAGAGGGGAGAAAGAAGTCAAAGCATAGGGTAGGGCAGTGTGAGCAGGACCAGCAGTGTCATTTGGCTTAACAAACGAGGATCGGATGTCGTCAACCTTTTTTTCAAAGTGGTTGACGAAGTCATCCACAGAGAGGGAGGAGGGGGGGGGGGGTGGGGGGGAGGATTCAGCAGTGAGGAGAATGTGGCAAAGAGCTTCCTAGGGTTAGAGGCAGATGCTTGGAATTTAGAGTGGTAGAAAGTGGCCTTAGCAGCAGAAACAGATGAAGAAAATGTAGAGAGGAGGGAGTGAAAAGATGCCAGGTCGGCAGGGAGTTTAGTTTTCTTCCATTTCCGCTCAACTGCCCGGAGCTCTGTTCTGTGAGCTCGCAATGAGTCGTCAAGCCACGGAGCTGGAGGGGAGGACCGAGCCGGCCGGGATGATAGGGGACACAGGGAGTCAAAGGATGCAGAAAGGGAGGAGAGGAGGGTTGAGGAGGCAGAATCAGGAGATTGGAGGGAGAAGGATTGAGCAGAGGGAAGAGATGATAGGATGGAAGAGGAGAGAGTAGTGGGAGAGAGAGAGCGAAGGTTGCGGCGGCGCGTTACCATCTGTGTAGGGGCAGAGTGAGTAGTGTTGGAGGAGAGCGAGAGAGAAAAGGATACAAAGTAGTGGTCGGAGACATGGAGGGGAGTTGCAGTGAGATTAGTAGAAGAGCAACATCTAGTAAAGATGAGGTCAAGCGTATTGCCTGCCTTGTGAGTAGGGGGGGACGGTGAGAGGGTGAGGTCAAAAGAGGAGAGGAGTGGAAAGAAGGAGGCAGAGAGAAATGAGTCAAATGTAGACGTAGGGAGGTTGAAATCCCCCAAAACTGTGAAGGGTGAGCCATCCTCAGGAAAGGAACTTATCAAGGTGTCAAGCTCATTGATGAACTCTCCAAGGGAACCTGGAGGGCGATAGATGACAAGGATATTAAGCTTAAATGGGCTAGTGACTGTGACAGCGTGGAATTCAAATGAGGAGATAGACAGATGGGTTAGGGGAAAAATTGAGAATGACCACTTGGGAGAGATGAGGATTCCTGTGCCACCACCCCTCTGACCAGATGCTCTCGGGGTATGCGAGAACACATGGTCAGACGAGGAGAGAGCAGTAGGAGTAGCAGTGTTTTCAGTGGTAATCCATGTTTCCGTCAGCGCCAGGAAGTCGAGGGACTGGAGGGTAGCATAGGCTGGGATGAAGTCAGCCTTGTTGGCAGCAGAACGGCAGTTCCAGAGGCTGCCTGAGACCTGGAACTCCAGGTGTGTGGTGCGTGCAGGGACCACCAGGTTAGAGAGGCAGCAGCCACGCGGTGTGAGGCGTTTGTATAGCCTGTGCGGAGAGGAGAGAACAGGGATAGGCAGAGGCATAGTTGACAGGCTGTAGCAGATGGCTACAATAATGCAGAGGAGATCGGAATGAAATGAACTAAACATCTGGGAAAGGAGAGAGCAAGGCCTCCCTCACCAAAAAAAATATAACTCTCCCAACTTCCACCTCAGAAACTATAATTGTTTCACTGAACCACCCGAATAAAACTCTCCCAACTTCCACTTTAGAAATTAGAATTGTTGTAAACTACAGCGGTTCAATGTTTCAAGGACTAGACTCAACTTACTTTATTCAGCTAGCTTACTATGACGCCATAGCTAACTAGCATGCTAGCATCCAATAACACACAGTTTAGCACCAATACTTGGTTACAACAAACTACCAATAGTGTGTTAACACACTAAACAGATAATTTGTGTCCGTGTCTAGTTCTTTCATAACGCAGCAATGATTAAACGTTGGCTAGCTAGCACAAAGATATTGTATTTAGCTACCACAGTACAGCCAGCTGGTAGTGTTGGCTAGCTAGCAATGGCTGCTGTGTTGACTTTGTTTGAAAAACGGCGTCGCTGCGAACGAATGTAGCTGGCTAAAAGGATATTGTATTTAGTTGCTACCGTTGCTAATAGCTACTAGCCAGCTAGTCCAGGAGGTGAGTTAGCTAGCTAGCTTCGTGCTACACCCGGCACCTCCGAATACAAAAGTAACCTACAATAACTACATACAACAACTACCCACAACAGCCCACGATGCCTACCTATAATACCAAATAATATACAGCCCACGATGCCTACCTATAATACCTAACTACAATCGACAAAGCCCAAGCTTTGTATAAAGCCAAACTTACCCAACGCCAGCTAACTGGGTGGCAGACTGCAATCAGTAGCTGTAATTAAGTACAGCAGCTACCAACCACCTAACGTTAATGCCTCGGATAATGAGGTTAGAAAAACAGCTGAATGGTAGGTAGCTAGCTGGCTCAATTACAGGTACTCTTAAGCGTGAAATAACATTGGAAACAACTAACCACAGTTGCTAAAAGTTACCAGTAGCTACCCGCTAGCTAGCTAGCTTTGTTGGTCCAAGTAGTGGGTTAGCTAGCACTCGTGCTTCGCCGGGGTCCGCCGAATACAATACTTACCTACAATAATTACCTACAATAACCTACAATAACCTACAATAACTACCTAAGTAAACTACCTATAATACCTGACTACAATACCTACCTACAATCTAAATACATGGTTTAAGCTTTACTCAACATCATATAAGAAGCCAAGCTTACCGCCTGCTAGAGAAAACACAACCTCTAGCAGGAGGTTGTGTTCTTACTTTTAAACTCAGACAAAACAGAGATGCTGGTTCTAGGTCCCAAGAAACAAAGAGATCTGCTGTTGGATCTGACAATTAATCTTGACGGTTGTACAGTCGTCTCAAATAAAACTTTAAAGGACCTCAGCGTTACTCTGGACCCTGATCTCTCTTTTGATGAACATATCAAGAATATTTCAAAGACTGCTTTTTTCCATCTTTGTAACATTGCAAAAAATCTGAAACCTTTTGTTCAAAAATGATGCAGAAAAGCTAATCCATGCTTTTGTCACTTCTAGATTAGACTACTGCAATGCTCTACTCTCCGGCTACGCGGATATAGCCCTAAATAAACTTCAGTTAGTGCTAAACACGGCTGCTAGAATCCTGACTAGAACCCAAAAATGTGATCATATTACTCCAGTGCTAGCCTCTCTACATCGGCTTCCTGTTAAGGCTAGGGCTGATTTCAAGGTTTTACTGCTAACCTACAAAGCATTACATGGGCATGCTCCTACCTATCTCTCCGATTTGGTCCTGCCGTTCATACCTACACATACGCTACGGTCACAAGACGCAGGCCTCCTTATTGTCCCTAGAATTTCTAAGCAAACAGCTGGAGGCAGGGCTTTCTCCTATATAGCTTTTATGGAATGATCTGCCTATCCATGTGAAAGACGCAGACTCGGTCTCGACCTTTAAGTCTTTACTGAAGACTCATCTCTTCAGTAGGTCCTATGATTGAGTGTAGTCTGGCCCAGGGGTGCGAAGGTGAACGGCAAGGCACTGGAGCGACGAACTGCCCTTGCTGTCTCTGCCTGCCTGCCCCCCCCCTCCCCTTCTCAGCCTACAGTATCGATGCTGCAATAGTCTATGTGCCGGGGGCTAGGGTCAGTCTGTTATATCTGGTGTAATTCTCTTGTCTTATCTGGTGTCCTGTGTGAATTTAAGTATGTTCCCTCTAATTCTTTCTCTTGCCCTCTTTCCCTCCCCTCCCGGAGGACCTGAGCCCTAGGACCATGCCTCAGGATTATCTGGCCTGATGACTCCTGGTTGTCCCCAGTCCACCTGGTCATGCTGCTGCTCCAGTTTCAACTGTTCTGCCTGCAGCTATTGTCTCGACCTCTGAATGCTCGGCTATGAAAAGCCAACTGACATTTCCTCCTGAGGTACTGACCTGTTGCACCCTCTACAACCCTGCTGGTCATCTATGAACGTTTGAACATCTTGAAGAACAATCTGGCCTTAATGGCCATGTACTCTGTAGCTCAATTGGTAGAGCATGGCGCTTGTAACGCCAGGGTAGTGGGTTTGATCCCCGGGACCACCCGTACGTAAAAATGAATGTGCACATGACTGTAAGTCGCTTTGGATAAAAGCGTCTGCTAAATGGCATATTATTTACTCTTATAATCTCAACCCGGCCAGAAGAGGACAGGCCACCCCTCAGAGCCTGGTTCCTCTCTAGGTTTCTTCCTAGGTTCCTGCCATTACATTTATATTACATTTTAGTCATTTAGCAGACGATCTTATCCAGAGCGACTTACAGTTAGTGAGTGCATACATAATTTTTTTATTTTTCATACTGGCCCCACATTCTAGGGAGTTTTTCCTAGCCACCATGCTTCTACATCGGCATTGCTTGCTGTTTGGGGTTTTAGGCTGGGTTTCTGTATAGCACTTTGTGACATCTGCTGATGTAAAAAGGGCTTCATAAATACATTTGATTGATTGATTTACCGTGAACGCATTCTCCGCAAACACAGGAACATTGCCTTTAAATTTTAATTGCGCTGTAGCACAGAACTTCAGTGATACGGACTGAATCTAGGCCTAAATAAGGTATGCCATGTCAAGGGGTGTGAATGCAATCAAGACATCTCAGTTAAATAAATACAAAAATCTAGTTTTCAATAGCTCGTGTAGATAAAATGTGAAAACTTTGCAATGGTGTGAATAATTTCACAATACGCACTATAACTGCTGTAAACATGGATGTATACACCGTGATGAAATTATATAGTATATAAAATCTACATTTGTGTTAATTTTACTGCATCACTTCAATCATGTTACTTCATAAAAGAGGAAAAGTAATTTGACGTTTTCAAACGTTCTGGCAGCGCCCAGAAATTCACTCTGAAACCTATACATATTCTGTGACAGTAATAGGTGCACTTCATCAAAAGTGGATGGGTGTTCTGTTCTGTGTTCACATATAACGCATACATTGCCTTCAGAAAGCATTCACACCCCTTGACTTTTTCAAAATGTTGTTGTGTTAATACAGTATAATGTCAAACTGGAATTATGTTTTTCGATATTATTATAATTCTTTGTTAAAAATGAAAAGCTGAAATGTCTTGAGTCAATAAGTATTCAACCCCTTTGTTATGGCTAGCCTAAATAAGTTCAAGAGTAAAAATGTGCTTAACCTGTCACGTAAGTTGCATAGACTCACTGTGTGCAATAATAGTGTTTAACATGATTTTCAAATTACTACCTCATCTCTGTACCCCACACATACAATTATCTGTAAGGTCCCTCAGTCAAGCAGTGAATTTCAAACACAGATTCAACCACAAAGACCAGGGAGGTTTTCCAACGGCTCGCTAAGAAGGGCACTTATTTGTAGATGGGTAACAAACAAACAAAATCTGACATTGAATAACCCTTTGAGCATGGTGAAGTTATTAATTACACTTTGGATGGTGTATCAATACACCCAGTCATTACAAAGATACAGGCATCCTTCCTAACTCAGTTACCGGACATGAAGGAACCGTTCAGTGACTTTAAAACAGTTACACAATTTAATAGCTGTGATTGGAGAAAACTGAGGATGGATCAACAACATTGTAGTTACTCCACAATACTAATCTAATTGACAGAGATGAAAAGAAGGAAGTCTGTACAGAATAAAACATATTCCAAAACATGCATCCTGTTTGCAACAAGAAACTAAACTAATACTGCAAAATATTTGGCAAAGCAATTAACTTTTTGTCCTGAATACAAAGTCATATTTTGGGGGTAAATCCAATACAACACATTACTGAGTACCACTCTCCATATTTTCAAGCTTAGTGGTAGCTGCACCATGTTATGGGTATGCTTGTAATAGTTAAGGACTGGGGAGTTTTTCAGGATAAAAAAACAAACGAAATAGAGCTAAGCACAAGCAAAATCCTAGAGGAAAACCTGGTTCAGTCTGCTTTCCACCAGACACTGAGAGATTCATTCACCTTTCAGCAGGACAATAACCTAAAACACAAGGCCAACTCTACATTGTAGTTGCTTACCAAGAAGACAGTTAATGTTCCTGAGTGGCCGAGTTGTTTTAACTTAAATCTTCTTGAAAATCTATGGCAAGACCAAAACAATTTGTCTAGCAATGATCAACAACCAATTTGACAGAGCTTGAAGATTTTTGAAAATAATAGTAGGCAAATGTTGCACAATCCAGGTGTCGGAAGCTCTCTGAGACGTACCCAGAAAGACACACAGCTGTAATCGTTGGCAAAGGTGATTCTAACTTGTATTGACTCAGGGGGTTGAATACCTATCTAACCAAGATATATTAGTGTTTTATTTTTCATGAATTACCGAGTATTTTGTGTAAATCGTTGACAAAAAAATTACAATTACATCCATTTTAATCTCACTTTGTAACAACAAAATGTGGAAAAGTCAAGTAGTGTGTCACAAATACAGCCGAGGCTGCCCCTCCTCCTTGCTCGGGCAGGCTTCGGCGTTCGTCGTCACCGGAGTACTAGCTGCCACCGATTGATGTTTCTGTGATACACTAGTCTTGTCTTTTTTATTCACACCTGTTACCCATTATGCTTATTTGTTTCCCTATAATTACCTCTGTTTTCCCTCCTGGGTTTGTGTGTGATTGTCCTTTGTTTTACGTCGTTTGGTGAGCTGTTGTTCTGCTCTTCCCTGCTTGGAGGGCTATGGATCGAGTGGTGAACACCATGGATCGATGGGAGAGAGGTGGGTTTTCTACACTTCCTCCTCCTCCATTTTCTCCCCCATCAAGACCATCAAACCCTGGATCCAGTGGAATTCGTCTCTCGCTCCCGAGGGAATATGATGGGACAGCTGCCGTGTGTAAGGGTTTCCTGCTCCAGGTGGAGCTCTACCTGGCAACCATCCACTCGGCTCCCTCGGGATACGAGAGCATGTCCGCCCTCATCTCCTGTCTGTCGGGAAGAACCCTGGAATGGGCCAACGTGGAGTGGGGTGGAATAGACGCTGAGTCCGTACGTTCCAAGGATTTTACCCGCAGTTTCCGGGCAGTATTCGATCATCCGCCGGAGGGGAGAGCGGCGGGGGAGCATCTGTTTCACCTCAGACAGGGAAGGAGGAGCGCACAGGACTTCGCCCTGGATTTCAGGACACTGGCAGCCAGCGCGGGATGGAATGAGAGGGCCCTGATTGACCACTACCGATGCAGTCTACGGGAGGACGTTCGTAGAGAGCTGGCCTGCAGGGACTCTAATCTAAACCTGGACCAGCTGGTAGATTTATCGATCTAGCTGGATAACCTGTTGGCCACCCGCGGACGTCTGGATCAGGGTCCGTCTAGTCCATCCACCAGCACTTCCGACTCCACTCCTATGGAGCTTGGAGGTGCTGATGTGGAGAGACCCGGCAAGGGGGTGGTCTCCTGCACCAACTGTGGCCGCAAAGGACACACTGCGGGCCGGTGCAGTAGAGGACCCTCATGGAATCGAGGCAGCAGGCAGGGCCCTGGTGGACCATCCCAGGTGAGTAGGCACCCAACTCACCCAGAGCTCCCTGTTGCTCACATGATGGTCAATGTAAATTTCCCTGGGTTTTCCCCACATTCCCAGCATAAGGCGCTCGTAGATTCCGGCGCAGCTGGGAATTTTATGGATAGGCTGGTTGCGCATAGATTAGGGATTCCTATATTGCCTGTAGATGTACCCTTCCCCATACGTGCCCTAGATAGTCGCCCTTTAGGGTCGGGTATGATTAGGGAGGTCACAGTTCCACTCTGGATGGAGATGCAGGGGGGTCATGAGGATAGAATTAGTCTCTTCCTTATCGATTCTCCTGCGTTTCCTGTGGTGCTGGGGCTTCCCTGGCTAGCCACCCATGACCCCAGGATTTCATGGCAACAGAGGGCTCTTAAGGGATGGTCACCTCAGTGCTCGGGAAGGTGTGTAGGTGTTTCCGTAGGGGCAACTACAGTGGAGAGTCCAAACCATGTCTCCACAATGCACATTCCCTCAGAATATGCCGATTTGGCTCTCCCTTCTGTAAAAAGAAGGCGACTCAATTACCACCCCATCAACGAGGGGATTGTGCGATAGATCTCCGGGAGGGTGCTGCACTTCCCAGGAGTCACGTGTATCCTCTGTCACAGGAGGAGACGGTGGCTATGGAGACATATGTCACCGAATCTCTGGGACAGGGATACATTCGGCCCTCCACTTCCCCTGCCTCCTCAAGTTAATTTTTTGTGAAGAAGAAGGATGGAGGTTTATGCCCGTGCATTGACTATCGAGGTCTAAATCAGATAACCGTAAAATACAGCTATCCTCTACCTCTCATAGCTAGAATGACGGAGTCATTGCACGGGGCGCGCTTCTTCACAAAATTGGACCTCAGGAGCGCGTACAATCTGGTCCGTATCCGGGAAGGGGACGAGTGGAAGACGGCATTTAGTACCACCTCTGGTCACTATGAGTACCTTGTCATGCCATACGGGTTGATGAATGCTCCCTCAGTCTTTCAATCCTTTGTCGATTAGATTTTCAGGGATCTGCACGGACAGGGTGTAGTGGTGTATATAGATGGTATTCTCATCTACTCCGCTACATGCGACGAGCATGTGTCCCTGGTGCGCAAGGTGCTTGGTAGACTGTTGGAGCATGACCTGTACGTTAAGGCTGAGAAACGTCTGTTCTTCAAACAGTCCATCTCTTTCTTAGGATACCGCCTGTCAGAGTCAGGGGTCGAGATGGAGTGTGACCGCATTTCAGCCATGCGTAATTGGCTGACTCCTACCACGGTAAAGGAGGTGCAGCGATTTTTGGGGTTTGCCAACTACTACCGGAGATTTATCCGGGGCTTTGGCCAGGTAGCAGCTCCCATAACCTCTTTGCTGAAGGGCGGACCGGTGCGCCTGCAGTGGTCAGCTGAGTTGGACAGCGCTTTTGGTCAGCTGAAGGCGCTGTTCACCTCGGCTCCCGTGCTGGCTCATCCGGATCCTTCCTTGCAATTCACAGTCGAGGTGGACGCGTCCAAGGCTGGGATAGGAGCTGTACTGTCTCAGTGCTCAGGTACGCCTCCCAAACTCCGCCCCTGTGCTTTCTTTTCGAAGAAGCTCAGCCCGGCGGAGCAAAACTATGATGTGGGGGACCGGTAGCTGTTAGCTGTTGTGAAAGCTCTTAAGGTGTGGAGACATTGGCTTGAGGGGGCAAAACACCCTTTTCTCATTTTGACTGACCACCGCAATCTGGAGTTCATATGGGCAGCGAGGAGACTGAACCCTTGTTAGGCAAGGTGGGCCATGTTTTTCACGCGTTTTGTGTTCACCCTATTGTACAGACCAGGTTCCCAGAATGCTAAGGTAGATGCTCTGTCCCGGCTGTATGACTCAGAGGAGCGGACCAGGGATCCCACTCCCATACTTCCGGCTTCTTGTATGGTGGCACCGGTGGTATGGGAGGTTGACGCGGACATCAAGCGGGCGTTACGCACGGAGCCCAGTCCCCCCCAGTGTCCAATGGGTCGTGTGTACATTCCGTCTGAGGTTCGAGATCGTTTGATCTATTGGGCTCACACGTCACCCTCTTCTGGCCATCCTGGCATCGGTCGGACAGTGCGCTGTCTTAGTGGGAAGTACTGGTGGCCTACCTTAGCTCAGGACGTGAGGGTTTATGTTTCTTCCTGTTCGGTGTGCGCCCAGTGAAAGGCACCTAGACACCTGCCCAGAGGGAAATTATAACCTCTCCCCGTTCCACAACGGCCGTGGTCACACCTATCGGTGGACTTTGTTATGGATCTTCCTCCGTCACAAGGTAACACCACGATCCTGGTCATTGTGGATCGGTTTTCTAAGTCCTGTCGTCTCATTCCTTGGCCCGGTCTCTCAACTGCCCTACAGACCGCGGAGGCCCTGTTTACACACGTCTTCTGGCATTACGGGGTACCTGAGGATATAGTGTCTGATCGGGGTCCCCAGTTTACATCAAGGGTCTGGAAGGCGTTCATGGACCATCTGGGGGTCTCGGTCAGCCTGACCTCAGGGTTTCACCCCGAGAGTAATGGGCAGGTGGAGAGAGTAAACCAGGATGTGGGTAGGTTTCTGAGGTCATATTGCCAGGACTGAGGTCAGTTTACATCCCCTGGGCAGAGATGGCACAAAATTCCCTCTGCCACTCCTCCACCTACCTGGCTCCCTTTCAGTGTGTACTAGGTTACCAGCCTGTCCTGGCACTATGGCATCAGAGCCAGATCGAGGCACCTGCGGTGGATGAATGGTTTCGGCGCTCGAGGACACATGGAACGCTGCCCATGTACGCCTGCAAAGGGCTATCAGGAGACAGAAGGCGAGTGCCGACCGCCACCACAGTGAGGCTCCGGTGTATGCACCGGGGGATTGGCTCTGGCTCTCAACCCGAAACCTGCCCCTTCGCCTGCCCTGCCGGAAGCTGGGTTGGCGGTTTGTGGGGCCCTTTAAAGTCCTGAGGAGGTTGAACAAGGTTTGTTATAAGTTACAACTGCCCCCTGATTACCGTATGAACCCCTCGTTCCATGTGTCTCTCCTCAGTCCGGTGGTAGCTGGTCCGCTCCAGGAGTCTGAGGTGCGGGAGGTTCCTCCACCCCCATTGGACATCGAGGGTGCACTGGCGTACTCGGTCCGTTCTATTCTGGATTCGAGGTGTCCGGTGGGAGGCCTGCAGTATATTGTGGAGTGGGAGGGGTACGGTCCGGAGGAACGGAGCTGGGTTCCCAGGAGGGACATCCTCGACCCCTCCTTGTTAAGGGTTTTCCATCATCGTCATCCGACTCGCCCTGCTCCGCGTCCTCCTGGCCGTCCCCGAGGCCGCGCTTCGGGGGGGGGGGGGGGGGGTACTGTCACGAATACAGCCGAGGCTGCCCCTCCTCCTTGCTCGGGCAGGCTTCAGCGTTCGTTGTCACCGGAGTACTAGCTGCCACAAATCGATGTTTCTGTGTTACACTAGTCTTGTCTTTATTATTCACACCTGTTACCCATTATGCTTATTTGTTTCCCTATAATTACCTCCGTTTGCCCTCCTGGGTTTGTGCATGATTGTCCTTTGTTTTACGTCGTTTGGTGAGCTGTTGTTCTGCTCTTCCCTGCGTGGAGTGTTTGTTATGGTTTACTTTTGTTTTAGTAAATCCATTCATTTCTCAGTTGTGTGTCCTGCGCCTGATTCCATTTCACCACTTCACCCAGACGCAGTGGCGGCTCCTGAAAAAATTCTCAGGGGGGGCAATTTTTCTGATGATTTAGGTGACCTACACACATTTTAAAAAAGATATGTCCAGCAACAACATGAAGACAGGGGCAGCATATAAGTCAATACCAGAAGCATTTATTGACTGATCTCAAAAGTGTTGGCTTACCAGGGTTGGTGGAGCCCTCAGTTTCATCTTTGCCTCGCAAAGCTAACTCAAACACTCCGCAAAACTTCACACACTGGATTAGCCGGCTGAGGATGTGGCGGTTCTTGCTAATGTCGTAGTAAATATATTTGTTATAGTGAATATGGAATATGATATCTTGAGTAAAATGTTGTGCTAAGATCTATTTAGGTCAGGAGCTGGTTATAAGTTCTGTTCCTATCCAATAACAATGGACAAAAGGGTCCTATCTTGTCAGCCTTGTCAGTTTCAGTTCTCCAGTAAACTTGTGATTATCAACACTAACCTCATCGTTGTGGCGGCGGACAGCTAGCCTGTATCCCTCATCCAGTTGAGTGGGAATGTTCACTCTCCCCAAAGCAGACAATCTCAAACAGCTATCCATGTGGGTCTTAGACAGCTCATGTTTCTTAATCTTTCCTGAAAGATGGTGCATGTCCGTTACACACCAGTCGCTGTCCAAGCGGTGCTGTCTGCCGTGCCGCCTTCAGGGTGAAAGAGTAAGCAGGGGGTAGCAGAAGACTGCATTAGCTACATCGCAGCCTGCTAGCCAGGTTTTTCGTTCGTACCAATTTTTGGAAAATCCTCGGGTGTAGGACTTCCCCCCTTTAGTAGAAACCTGTTGAATTATTAAATTTGGTCTGGGAGGTCCTAATTGTTTCGTTGCCAATTTATCTTCATTTGTTCGCCGACAAAAAGGAACTTCTTTCAAAGACACAATCGAGTTGCACTGAAGCCTAGCCATTTTGATAGAAGTAGTGAATTGATTGACGCTGCTACCCGCTCTTTTCTTAGTTACGTTCATGGTTATATGTTACGTATGACGAAAGCGCGTAAGTGCAAGCCCTCAGAAACCCATAGAGATTGTATTGAAAGCTCTGATATTTGAAAAAAATAGATTTTACATGGGAGTCTATGACAGACTTCTGGGCGATTTTCAACCTGACTGAAATCGCCCCAAAAGGGGGGGGGGGCATTTGAAGCACGACTTTAGCCTGATTGGACATTTAGTGGCACTGTGGCAGATCAGACGTCTAGATTACAACACTGATAACTACTGTTGCCGTGATATAATTGATTAGAAAAAAAATCCCTTCCTTTTCCCGTTTGGCAGTGCGTCGCCCATATCGCCCTATTGAACACACCGCCCCTGCCCAGACGTTGACATAGTGTGAATACTTTCTGAAGGCAATACATTAATATTATTCAAGAATGAATTTGCCTCTGATAAAAACAATCGCAATATGCCTCTATTCTAAAAGCTAATTATCTGTCTATAATTTTCTGTAACTTTTCATAATGTGTACTGTCATGCCAATGTATTTGTACTTACTAGTTATACCACTTCAGGGCTGTTCTGATTCCACATGTCTTGTCTTGCAGGTGACAAAAATATTTTTTGGAAGCACAAAAGATAATATGAAAAAGTGAGGGACAAAAGATGGGCAGGTGAATCGATGTGGGAGGTCTTTAGGAAAATACCATCTTAGTTTCTTCCTCAGATACTAACTCGGTATTGAAAACTGGTCAGGTGAAATCTAGTCAGGTGTTCTGATGCTACTAATTGCTTCAAGCCTTGCAGGTGACATAGTTATTTGGGAGGGACAAAATATATAAAAAAAGGGTGAGCCAAAATATGGCCTGCTGAATCTGTGTGTGAATACAGCTGGGGCTTGGAGGCAAAGCAGCTGGAAGAGTGGGACACATCCAACAACATGCTCTTGAATAGGAAAAGGTCTGTGGAAATTCTGATATGTTTTTCAAGAGACCCTCCACAACCTTCACCATTCATCCTAGGAGGACAGGAAGTAGCAGTGGTAACAATGCCAAGTATCTTGGGTTTTATCGAGACTCTAACCTCAGTGGTGACACACATGTGGAGCAGTCAGTGAGGAAGGCCTCAAAATGCCTGCACTTTTTGACTGTTCTTGCCAGAAATTACCTACCCACTGAAGATCTGGTCACAGGCCTTGTCTGGAATACAGTGGAGTGCTGTTAGTTGGATGCAACAAAAAGCAGAAGGCCCAACTACACAGGGTGCAGATGAGGGCCTTGATGATCAACTCCAGAGGTGGAGCAGTCCAACCACAGCTCCAGTCACTGCAGAGCAAGCGGAATATTTCTGTCTGTCATAAAACCCTTTTGTGGGGGAAAAGCCATTCTGATTGGCGGGGCCTGACTCCCCAGTAGGTGGGCCTGGCTGTCAAGTTGGTGGGCCTATGCCCTCCCAGGCCCACCCATGGCTGCACCCCTGCCCAGTCATGTGAAATCTATAGAATAGATCCTAATTCATTTATTTCAATTGACTAATTTCCTTATATGAACTGTAGCCTTCATTTCTCAGAACAAGAATAGACTGACGAGTTTCAGAATAAATGTCTTTGTTTCTGGCCATTTTGAGCCTGTAATCGAACCCACAATTGCTGATGCTCCAGATACTCAACTAGTCTCAAGAAGGCCAGTTTTATTGCTTCTTTAATCAGCACAACAGTTTTCAGCTGTGCTAACATAATTGCAAAAGGTTTTTCTAATGATCAATTAGCCTTTCAAAATGATAAACTTGGATTAGCAAACACAACGTGCCATTGGAACACAGGACTGATGGTTGCTGATAATAGGCCTCTGTACGCCTATGTAGATATTCCATTAAAAATCAGCCGTTTCCAGCTAAAATAGCCATTTAAAACATTAACAATGTCTACACTGTATTTCTGATCATTTTAATGGCCAAAAAAAAAATGTTTATTTCGAAAACAAGGACATTTCTAAGTGATCCCAAACTTTTGAACGGTAGTGAATATATATATATATATATATTTTTTTTGACATTTAACCCCTTTTTTGGGGTAGGCACAAAATGACTTTCATACTTCCATTCATTTTATAAAACCGGTACCGGTTGCCTTCAGACGAGTCCTGTGACACTTGTGGGGGTCATAGAGTGAAACGGAGAACACCATCGTGTACGTGAGATTCTCCCATTTCCAAAGTGGGGTCACATTAGTTTGTAGGCCACGCTACAAACAGAAGTTGGCACATCGGCAGTACCGACTTCAGACGAGTCCCCTAACACTTGTGGGGGTTGTAGAGCAAAACAGAGACCATCGTGAGAGTTTCCTCTTTCCATAGACTGGTCATAATAGGTTCGGACGCTACAGACGTTTTCCTGAGAAGACCGATTTTCGGGATGTCTCATGGTCTGACAAAGAAGGCTCTAGCTCTGCCAACTTTCACCGCAGATGCTGAAGTGCGATATGCTCATCAATCCAGAATTACTTCAGCCATTTTAGACTTAAATATCTTCAGTGACTCTCATAAATCCATTTTTGAACACTGGTTCCCATTGATGGGTTTAATACACAGAGATAACAACCCTAGGCATTCATGACGTAAAACTGTGTAATTGTACCTCTCACAGGGAAAGATATTCCCCTCTGAAGAGAAACACAACATCATTTGCGTTGAAAATGTCATCGTCATGTGTGAAAGAATGCATTGTCGAGTCCAATCCAAATAGTTTAGGATTGATGGGTAGTGTATCTGTTTACACAACCTTTTGTTAAAATGTTCTTATGTCTGAGAGAAAGAAACGACTTAGGTCATGACATTTAAAGCCAACATAATCTCACACAATCACTGCTTTTTTCTACGTTTGTCCCCCATTTTCTTTTTTATATAACAATTTAAAAAGAGATTCTCCGACACTTTTGTATACATTTTGGCAGTAGTTCTGAAATTAGTGCTCATGAGCCAAACGTGGTCCCCGAAAATTGCGTACTATGATACATATGTGCAGATATGTGCACCATGTCATTGCTCTCTCTCTATCTGGCTCTGCTGTGTGTCATCTTGCTAGCTGTCACTCAAATGGCTAGGGGTTGAAACTCAAATTGCTAGGTGGCCACCCAAGCAGGATTATAATTTTTTTCAATATACAGTGGGGGAAAAAAGTATTTAGTCAGCCACCAATTGTGCAAGTTCTCCCACTTAAAAAGATGAGAGAGGTCTGTAATTTTCATCATAGGTACACGTCAACTATGACAGACAAATTGAGAAAAAGAAATCCAGAAAATCACATTGTAGGATTTTTTATGAATTTATTTGCAAATTATGGTGGAAAATAAGGATTTGGTCACCTACAAACAAGCAAGATTTCTGGCTCTCACAGACCTGTAACTTCTTCTTTAAGAGGCTCCTCTGTCCTCCACTCGTTACCTGTATTAATGGCACCTGTTTGAACTTGTTATCAGTATAAAAGACACCTGTCCACAACCTCAAACAGTCACACTCCAAACTCCACTATGGCCAAGACCAAAGAGCTGTCAAAGGACACCAGAAACAAAATTGTAGACCTGCACCAGGCTGGGAAGACTGAATCTGCAATAGGTAAGCAGCTTGGTTTGAAGAAATCAACTGTGGGAGCAATTATTAGGAAATGGAAGACATACAAGACCACTGATAATCTCCCTCGATCTGGGGCTCCACGCAAGATCTCACCCCGTGGGGTCAAAATGATCACAAGAACGGTGAGCAAAAATCCCAGAACCACACGGGGGGACCTAGTGAATGACCTGCAGAGAGCTGGGACCAAAGTAACAAAGCCTACCATCAGTAACACACTACGCCGCCAGGGACTCAAATGCTGCAGTGACAGACGTGTCCCCCTGCGTAAGCCAGTACATGTCCAGGCCCGTCTGAAGTTTGCTAGAGTGCATTTGGATGATCCAGAAGAGGATTGGGAGAATGTCATATGGTCAGATGAAACCAAAATATAACTTTTTGGTAAAAACTCAACTCGTCGTGTTTGGAGGACAAAGAATGCTGAGTTGCATCCAAAGAACACTATACCTACTGTGAAGCATGGGGGTGGAAAAATCATGTTTTGGGGCTGTTTTTCTGCAAAGGGACCAGGACGACTGATCCGTGTAAAGGAAAGAATGAATGGGGCCATGTATCGTGAGATTTTGAGTGAAAACCTCCTTCCATCAGCAAGGGCATTGAAGATGAAACGTGGCTGGGTCTTTCAGCATGACAATGATCCCAAACACGCCGCCCGGGCAACGAAGGAGTGGCTTTGTAAGAAGCATTTCAAGGTCCTGGAGTGGCCTAGCCAGTCTCCAGATCTCAACCCCATAGAAAATCTTTGGAGGGAGTTGAAAGTCTGTGTTGCCCAGCGACAGCCCCAAAACATCACTGCTCTAGGGGAGATCTGCATGGAGGAATGGGCCAAAATACCAGCAACAGTGTGTGAAAACCTTGTGAAGACTTACAGAAAACATTTGACCTGTGTCATTGCCAACAAAGGGTATATAACAAAGTATTGAGAAACTTTTGTTATTGACCAAATACTTATTTTCCACCATAATTTGCAAATAAATTCATTAAAAATCCTACAATGTGATTTTCAGGATTTTTTTTTCTCATTTTGTCTGTCATAGTTGACGTGTACCTATGATGAAAATTACAGGCCTCTCTCATCTTTTTAAGTGGGAGAACTTGCACAATTTGTGGCTGACTAAATACTATTTTTCCCCACTGTACTTAAAATCTACTTTAACATATTTTAAGTGCATTTAAAATGATCTATATTTAAAATGATCTATAATTGGAACAATTTTAAATACATTTAATTAATTTAATGTCCATTTCATTTGTATTTTATTAGCATTTAAGTATATTACATACACTTACAATTATCTAAATTGGGACACTTAAGTATATGCTTAGTAGATTAGATGAAGAGCAAAACAATATATACTTTGAATCCACTTTAAGCACATGTATATTTCTCATGAATTAGAATTACACTAAAGTGGTACTAGAATTCCTGTACTTTCTTTAAAAAAAGGTTATTTTTAATGTGTTTCAAGTATACTTTTACAAATACACTTCTACTAACTAACCACATCAGCTATTGTAATTAGCCACATAATGGTTACTTTGATTGACCAAGGCATCTTCTCAGACAATACTAAGATGCTACTTCCAGAGCCGTTGTGGCTGGAGCAGCCATTTCACTCTTTAGTTGTTCATATTACGGTAATAAATTAACATTTCATAAAAATTTGTATTGTGTAATATGTCATGAGTAATTAAAAGTACAACATTATTCAGTTTGAAAATGAAAATGAAAACATTTGAATAAGCTAAATATGAGAAACAATATCATATTATAAATCAAAACCTCAGCTGCAGAAAAGGATGCAGGATGCACAGTTTTGAGCGCATTCGTTTTTGAAAGTATACATTAAATATATTTTGTGGAAATTTAAGTTAAATGTACTTTTTTGAAAAACTACTTACGTACAGTGAGGGAAAAAAGTACCCTGCTGATTTTGTACGTTTGCCCACTTTCAAAGAAATGATCAGTCTATAATTTTAATGGTAGGTTGATTTGAACAGTGAGAGAAAGAATAACAACAAAAGAATCCAGAAAGATGCATGTCAAAAATGTTATAAATTGATTTGCATTTTAATGAGGGAAATAAGTATTTGACCCCCTCTCAATCAGAAAGATTTCTGGCTCCCAGGTGTCTTCTATACAGGTAACGAGCTGAGATTAGGAGCACACTCTTAAAGGGAGTGCTCCTAATCTCAGCTTGTTACCTGTATAAAATACACCTGTCCACAGAAGCAATCAATCAATCAGATTCCAAACTCTCCACAATGGCACAGACCAAAGAGCTCTCCAAGGATGTCAGGGACAAGATTGTAGACCTACACAAGGCTAGAATGGGCTACAAGACCATCGCCAAGCAGCTTGGTGAGAAGGTGACAACAGTTGGTGCGATTATTCCCAAATGGAAGAAATACAAAACAACTGTAGATCTCACCTCGTGGAGTTGCAATGATCATGAGAACGGTGAAGAATCAGCCCAGAACTACACGGGAGGATCTTGTCAATGATCTCAAGGCAGCTGGGACCATAGTCACCAAGAAAACAATTGGTAACACACTACGCCGTGAAGGACTGAAATCCTGCAGCGCCCACAAGGTCCCCCTGCTCAAGAAAGCACATATACATGTCCGTCTGAAGTTTGCCAATGAAAATTTTCATGATTCAGAGGAGAACTGGGTGAAAGTGTTGTGGTCAGATGAGACCAAAATTGAGCTCTTTGGCATCAACTCAACTCGCCGTGTTTGGAGGAGGAGGAATGCTGCCTATGACCCCAAGAACACCATCCCCACCGTCAAAAATAGAGGTGGAAACATTATGCTTTGGGGGTGTTTTGCTGCTAAGGAGACAGGACAACTTCACCGCATCAAAGGGACGATGGACGGGGCCATGTACCGTCAAATCTTGGGTGAGAACCTCCTTCCCTCAGCCAGGGCATTGAAAATGGTTTGTGGATGGGTATTCCAGCATGACAATGACCCAAAACACATGGCCAAGGCAACAAAGGAGTGGCTCAAGAAGAAGCATATTAAGGTCCTGGAGTGGCATAGCCACTCTCCAGACCTTAATCCCATAGAAAATCTGTGGAGGGAGCTGAAGGTTCGAGTTGCCAAACGTCCGGCTCGAAACCTTAATGACTTGGAGAAGATCTGCAAAGAGGAGTGGGACAAAATCCCTCCTGAGATGTGTGCAAACCTGGTGGCCAACTACAAGAAACGTCTGAGCTCTGTGATTGCCAACAAGGGTTTTGCCACCAAGTACTAAGTCATGTTTTGCAGAAGGGTCAAATACTTATTTCCCTCATTAAAATGCAAATAAATTTATAACATTTTTGACATGCGATTTTCTGGATTTTTTTGTTGTTATTCTGTCTCTCACTGTTCAAATAAACCTACCATTAAAATTATAGACTGATCATGTCTTTGTCAGTGGGCAAACGTACAAAATCAGCAGGGGATCAAATACTTTTTTCCCTCACTGTAATTATGAACTTGACCATGCTTAAAGAGCTATTCAGTGTCTGATTTGATATTGTTAACAATCTACCAATCACAGCCCTTTTATGAGGCTTTCGAAAGGGTCCCTGGTCTTTGTAGTTGAATCTGTGTTTGAAGTTCAAAACTTGACTGAGGGACCTTACAGATGTTGTATGTATGGGGGACAGAGGAAGGGTCATAAAAAAATAATGTCAACCCCTATTATTTCACACAAATCCATGTAATATGTTCTGTGATTTGTTAAGCCAAAATTACTCTGTTTACTCCTGAACTAATTTAGGCTTTCCTAAACAAAGGGGCTGAATACTTGACTATATTTTAGTTATTTAATTTGTATTAATTAAAAAATATATATTTTTCCACTTTGACATTACAGAATATTTTGAGTTCATTGTTGACAAAAAATGACACTTCAATTTTAACCCCACTTCGTAACACAATAAAATGTGAAGAAATCCAAGACGTATAAATACTTTTGCAAGGCACTGTATACTTGTAGTGACTTGATCACTCACAGAGTTTCATGAAAATAAGTGCTTTAACTTAAAAACAACTGTATTTTGAAATAATATACTAAATTATAATTAAAGCGTTTGAAATTGACGAATAGTTTTAATGAGTGTGTTTAAGTTTCAAACTTAGCGAACATACAAGTATTCATCCCCCTTGGCGTTTTTTCCTATTTTGTTGCTTTACAACCTGTAATTTAAATGGTCAGAATGATGGATGGCGCTGAATACAGGGAAATTCTTGAGGGAAACCTGTTTCAGTCTTCCAGAGATTTGAGACTGGGACGGAGGTTCACCTTCCAGCAGGATAATGACCCTAAGCATACTGCTAAAGCAACACTTGAGTGGTTTAAGGTGAAACATTTAAATGTCTTGGAATGGCCAAGTCAAAGCCCAGACCTCAATCCAATTGAGAATCTCTAGTATGATTTAAAGATTGCTGTACATCAGGGGAACCCATCCAACTTGAAGGAGCTGGAGCAGTTTTGCCTTGAAGAATGGCCAAAATCCCAGTGGCCAGGCTTATAGAGACATACCCAGAGAGATTTGCAGCTGTAATTGCTGCAAAAGGTGGCTCTACAAAGTATTAACTTTGGGGGGGGGGGGGGGGGGGGGTGAATAGTTATGCACGCTCAAGTATTTTTTTGGTCTTATTTCTTGTTAGTTTTACAAAACACGTTGTGTAAATGAAATGATACAGTCCCCCCCGCCCCACCCCCCCCCCCCACAAAATCCAGGTTGTAAGGCAACAAAATAGGAAAAATGCCAAGGGGTGAATACTTTCGCAAGCCACTGTATAGTATACTTAAAGAGGGAAAAAACAATTAATATAAAGTACACTTTTAATAAGTGTGTTGAAGTGTAATGATATTATATTTATAGTATACTTCAGATATACTAGAAAAATACATCTCGTATTTGAAGTATATTATTTGAATTTTTAGTGTATTTAAGTATACTTCAAATATATTAAATTACACTTTTCTTTTGCTTGGGCAAGTAGGGGAAAATGTAGGGGAAATGGTGCTGCACAGCTTCCAGAAAGCAGTCGCTTTCAAACAAGAGATTTTGTGGCTAATTGAAGTAAGACAGTCATTCTTCTCATAGATTATGAATGTATGAACTACACATTGACACATCCAGCATTAAGCATTTTGAGGGGTTACACGATATTTACATTGAACATAAGATTACTCAGTTGTATCATTATTTCAGCAACAGGTATTCCAACATGGTCTCAGAGCATTTCGTATTATTCTGTACATAAATCCGAGAAACTCCATTTAGTATGATAATGTATCTTACATTTCATACGGTATGTATTAATTTATAGATATCCATCATCCATTTCTTATGATATGTTATGAATTACAATTCGTAAAATATGTTACGAATTTGCAAAACGTACAATATGTTAAGAATTTTTGCAGGTGAATTACTAAGAACAAAAATGTAAATGAGCAAATCAGCAAATTGTTAATTTGTGGGAGAGGCGATATTGCCTGTGTTGAAGGAAGCTGTCGTCCACTGGAGATGAATGGGCAGGGATAGGTGTAAGACCCATTGCCATATAGCCGCTAAGTGGCCTTTAGTTAGGGATAGTTCATTTTCTCTGATCACAGGGGGATGGCAAGAATCACAATATTACCCGTATTCATATATTTCCATTATCACGGAGGGCAATAGTTCTAAGCATTTTGAAATAGCCTATTTTCAAATTGTCTCAGAACAACATCGGAGGCAATTCAAGCATCACCCTTCTCTATCACTGCCCAACCATAATTCCTTCAAGTTTTTGTTTTTATCTCAATATCAAATAATTTATGAGTAACACTTAAGTACCTTATTGTGATTGTTTTCAATTAAAATGGTCAAAAAGAAACAAAAATAGCTTCTTAGCAAAGAGCAATTTCTCAAGCAAGAATTTTGCTCGGACTGTTTGGGAGTGGTCTATGTGGAGAGGGGAAAACTGAAAACTGAAAACTAGCCATTATTGGCAGAGAGGTTTGGAACTCTCTTTCTTATTGGTCTATCAACTAATTTACCACCTGGTGATGTTACCAAGCAGGCCAAAACTCCATCCCACGAAAACATGCTCAAATGTCAGGCGGTCTTTTCAAACAGCACTTACACTAAAAGGGCATTATCATTTTATTAGCGGAGAGTGGGTTAAGTTGAGCCACCTACAAAATTAATAATTTCACCTAATATTTAGGAAGAGGTCATAATGTCATGGAGTCTGTGAAGGAAGAAACCACATGGAAAAAGTTGTAAGCAAGTTAGGTCCAAAAAACTGATTTTCACGAAGTCAAATTAATTTGTTGTGTTTGAGGTTTCATGATGCTTGTATCTAAACCAAAGTAGATCATTTAAAGATTTTTCTATACATCAGTTGGGGTCTCTATAAGCTTCAATATGAGATTATAAACCTAGCATTTAATTGCATCCTTGTAGCTGTGTGGGCTAACATAGTCAAAATGTTTGCCTTGGGGTAAGTTGAGCCAATGGTTGAGCCAATGGAAAGTTGAGCAAATTGAAGTGTTTACTTCCCAGGTGTAATGCAAGGCATTATCACTGGGATATGAGGTAACAACAGGGCCTGGCCTATGTTAAAATTGTTTTTAAAAAGTACAAAGTGTTTGTTAGGTGTTAAGACTGGGTTACAATAGTGATTGTGATTGTGTTGAATTGTGTTTGGGAAATAAAGATAGACATGGTTTTAAAAGGGTAGTGGTAATATTTCATTCAGTACAGCAATGTGTAGACGGCTTAACTTACCCTGTCCCGCAGTGCAATTTAACCCATACCCAGGGTAAGTTGTGCCAAGACACCACAACATGGACAAGCTATGTTTTCAAAATGTTTACAGAAATTCTGATTATTTCCAGGGATACATAACATCCTGAAATATATGTAGATATCTTTATTAGAAAGAATATGATATTTCCCTTGATGGAGTGATGCTGAATGTAAACAATGGCTCAATTTACCACACTCTCGCCTATTCAACCTCATAGTGTGGAAATATATATAAAGCACAGGACATCATGTTTTTGACTGCACTAGGCCTTTAATAATGTTGTGTTTCACATAGATATAAAATTGTGTTAGATATTTCTGAGCGTAAGGTGCAAGGTCAGACAATCTTGACTTCCTTTGATGTTTAGATGTGCTGTCTGTAATCCCCCTCTTGAGTCAAACCTATTAAAAAATGTTTTACTTAATACTGATTTCCAAAGTCTTTATTACATTTGTCAACCTGTATGATGAAGAAACAAGTACTGTATTGCAGTTTAAAATAAATTAGTTCATAGTTAATCAAGAGAGGAAATAACAAAACTGAAAATAAATATTTATTTTCTATGTTGTAGAATAATAGTGAAGACGTCAAAACTATGAAATAACACAATCATGTAGTAACCAAAAAAGTGTTAAACAAATCTAAATATATTTGAGATTTTTCAAGTAGTCACCATTTGCCTTGATGACAGCTTTGCACACTCTTGACATTCTCTCAACCAGCTTCATGAGGTAGCTAGTCACCTGGAATGCATTTCAATTAACAGGTGTGCCTTCTTAAAAGTTAATTTGTGGAATTTCTTTCATTCTTAATGCATTTGAACATATCAGTTGTGTTGTGACAAGGTAGGGGGGGTATACAGAATTTAGCCCTATTTGGTAAAAAAACAAGTCCATATTATGGCAAGAACAGCTCAAATAAGCAAAGAGAAACGACAGTCCATCATTACTATAAAATATATTTTGATTTGTTTAACACTTTCTTGGTTACTACATGATTCCATATGTGTTATTTCATAGTTTTGATGTCTTCACTATTATTCTACAACGTAGAAAATAGTACAAATAAAGAAAAAACCTTGAATGAGTAGGTGTTCTAAAACTTTTGCCCGGTAGTGTACATACTGTTCAGATCAGCTGTAATTTTGATTAACAATCAGATGTATAATACAATGCACAGCAAACATGTGGCCTATTAAGCCTATTATGAATGTTATTTTTATGATAAAAAATGTATGCAAGTCCCCACTGAAGTCTCCTGATTAGCAGATATAGATAGATAGATAATTAGCTGTTCTTGTGATGACAGTTGCCCACCGATGTTAGTGTTGTCACCTCAGAAGAGGCCGTTTCTGGTGGTGTACTGTACATTGTAAGATCTTCGTCTGTGCCAGCGTCTCCTTACAGCTGCACAGCAGCCACATAGCATGCACTGCAAAACAAAAATGGGGAAGTATGATTCACATGCAAAATATCATTGCAGAAATTAAACAGCTTATTTGATGAAATACTTTGTAAACTATTTTCACAGTACACATGTGAACACAAGCCTGTACGTACACATAGCAGGATCCACAGGGGTACCAGAATGATAGCGATGCCACAAGGGATGATAATGGCCAAAGCCCAGCCAGGAAAACCTCCAACACTTGTGGTATTGAAAGGAATGGTCAGCAAAAGGGTAGGAAGTGGTGTGGTGCTGGTAGTTGTTGTTGGGGCAACAGTGGTGGTCAGGAGACCTAGAATATAAATGAAAATATATTTTGGAGGGAATATAAACTTGTAATATGTCATATAACATAGATATATAAGTGTTTTCGAGATTGATTATTATACACGTTACATGGTGTTTGATAACTCACTGTCATAAAAATCATAGAAATGACAAAAGCAGCATACCTGAGACTTTTAAGACTTCCTGTAGAAAACCACTAGGGAGGTTGACATCTTCCTCTTTGTATACATATATCACGTTTGCCCTGATTTGAGTGCCATCAGCGCTGTGGACGTAAAAATGGGTTTTGTGTGAGAGTTGAACATGTTCCCTTCATCCCGTTTAGCTGTACAAGCAGCAGCTGTATGAAATCTGGAGAAATTCTAAAGAGTGCAGTTGAGAACGCTGGGTTGGTTCATGGGCATGACGTTGTACTTACGTGAAGTTGGCTTTGGGAAAGGGAAACTGTTTGCCGTCTGGTTCACTGAGAATTGTATGGAGCTAAAAGGGGACAAAAAAACATCAAGTTGTCAATTACTATCGTGACCTGAACATGACCATGGATGTATATTTTGTATAGAAGCACAGTATCTTACTAGTCTGTTAATTGAATCCTGTATCTGGACGTAGGTCTCATTGGTGAATGTGAGTCTATTACTTAGAGACTCCAGGGTTACGTTGGTGATTTTGAAACCAAGGTCGATGGCAAATGAAGTATCTGTAAGTTCTGTGAGCACACAAAAAAAAGGTCACTATAGCAACAGACAAAATTAACTGCTACAACTTTTTTTTTTTTTTTGGGTAGGTCAGCTTTAATATTGCAGATAGATTGTAACTTCCATCAATGTAATTGTCTGCATCACTTCCAATCCCCCATATGTTTTTTTTCTTCTCACAAATATACAGTGAGGGAAAAATGTATTTGATCCCCTGCTGATTTTGTACGTTTGCCGACTGACAAAGACATGATCAGTCTATAATTTTAATGGTAGGTTTATTTGAACAGTGAGAGACAGAATAACGTCAAAAATTTTATAAATTGATTTGCATTTTAATGAGGGAAATAAGTATTTGACCCCTCTGCAAAACATGACTTAGTACTTGGTGGCAAAACCCATGTTGGCAATCACAGAGGTCAGACGTTTCTTGTAGTTGGCCACCAGGTTTGCACACATCTCAGGAGGGATTATGTCCCACTCCTCTTTGCAGATCTTCTCCAAGTCATTAAGGTTTCGAGGCTGACGTTTGGCAACTCGAACCTTCAGCTCCCTCCACAGATTTTCAATGGTATTAAGGTCTGGAGACTGGCTATGCCACTATAGGACCTTAATGTGCTTCTTCTTGATCCACTCCTTTCTTGACTTGGCCGTGTGTTTTGGGTCATTGTCATACTGGAATACCCATACACAAACCATTTTCAATGCCCTGGCTGAGGGAAGGAGGTTCTCACCCAAGATTTGACGGTACATGGCCCCGTCCATCGTCTCTTTGATGCGGTGAAGTTGTCCTGTCCCCTTAGCAGAAAAACACCACCAAAGCATAATGTTTCCACCTCCATGTTTGACGGTGGGGATGGTGTTCTTGGGGTCATAGGCAGCATTCCTCCTCCTCCAAACACGGCGAGTTGAGTTGATGCCAAAGAGCTCCGTTTTGGTCTCATCTGACCACAACACTTTCACCCAGTTCATTGGCAAACTTCAGACGGGCCTGTATATGTGCTTTCTTGAGCAGGGGGACCTTGCGGGTGTTGCAGGATTTCAGTCCTTCACAGCGTAGTGTGTTACCAATTGTTTTCTTGATGACTATGATCCCAGCTGCCTTGAGATCATTGACAAGATCCTCCTGTGTAGTTATTGGCTGATTCCTCACCATTCTCATGATCATCTCACGAGGTGAGATCTTGCATGGAGCCCCAGGCCGAGGGAGATTGACAGTTCTTTTGTGTTTCTTCCATTTGCGAATAATCGCACCAACTGTTGTCACCTTCTCACCAAGCTGCTTGGCGATGGTTTTGTAGCCCATTCCAGCCTTGTGTAGGTCTACAATATTTTCAATGACATCCTTGGGAGCTCTTTGGTCTTGGCCATGGTGGAGAGTTTGGAATCTGATTGATTGATTGCTTCTGTGGACAGGTGTCTTTTATACAGGTAGCAATCTCAGCTCGTTACCTGTATAAAAGACACCTGGGAGCCAGAAATCATTCTGATTGAGAGGGGGTCAAATACTTATTTCCCTCATTAAAATGCAAATCAATTTATAACATTTTTGACATGCGTTCTTCTGGATTTTTTTGTTGTTATTCTGTCTCTCACTGTTCAAATAAACTTACCATTAAAAAATAGACTGATAATTTCTTTGTCAGTGGGCAAACTTACAAAATCAGCAGGGGATCAAATACTTTTTTAGTCAGCCACCAATTGTGCAAGTTCTCCCACTTAAAAAGATGAGAGAGGCCTGTAATTTTCATCATAGGTACACGTCAACTATGACAGACAAAATGAGGAAATAAAATCCAGAAAATCACATTGTAGTATTTTTAATGAATTTATTAGCAAATTATGGTGGAAAATAAGTATTTGGTCAATAACAAAAGTTTCTCAATACTTTGTTATATACCCTTTGTTGGCAATGACAGAGGTCAAACGTTTTCTGTAAGTCTTCACAAGGTTTTCACACACTGTTGCTGGTATTTTGGCCCATTCCTCCATGTAGATCTCCTCTAGAGCAATGATGTTTTGGGGCTGTCGCTGGGCAACACGGACTTTCAACTCCCTCCAAAGATTTTCTATGGGGTTGAGATCTGGAGACTGGCTAGGCCACTCCAGGACCTTGAAATGCTTCTTACGAAGCCACTCCTTCGTTGCCCGGGCGGTGTGTTTGGGATCATTGTCATGCTGAAAGACCCAGCCACGTTTCATCTTCAATGCCCTTGCTGATGGAAGGAGGTTTTCACTCAAAATCTCACGATACATGGCCCCATTCATTCTTTCCTTTACACGGATCAGTCGTCCTGGTCCTTTGCAGAAAAACAGCTCCAAAGCATGATGTTTCCACCCCCATGCTTCACAGTAGGTATGGTGTTCTTTGGATGCAACTCATCATTCTTTGTCCTCCAAACACGACGAGTTGAGTTTTTACCAAAAAGTTCTATTTTGGTTTCATCTGACCATATGACATTCTTCCAATCCTCTTCTGGATCATCCAAATGCACTCTAGAAAACTTCAGACGGGCCTGGACATGTACTGGCTTAAGCAGGGGGACACGTCTGCCACTGCAGGATTTGAGTCCCTGGCGGCGTAGTGTGTTACTGATGGTAGGCTTTGTTACTTTTGTCCCAGCTCTCTGCAGGTCATTCACTAGGTCCCCCCGTGTGGTTCTGGGATTTTTGCTCACCGTTCTTGTGATCATTTTGACCCCACGAAGTGAGATCTTGCGTGGAGCCCCAGATCGAGGGAGATTATCAGTGGTCTTGTATGTCTTCCATTTCCTAATAATTGCTCCCACAGTTGATTTCTTCAAACCAAGCTGCTTACCTACTGCAGATTCAGTCTTCCCAGCCTGGTGCAGGTCTACAATTTTGCTTCTGGTGTCCTTTGACAGCTCTTTGGTCTTGGCCATAGTGGAGTTTGGAGTGTGACTGTTTGAGGTTGTGGACAGGTGTCTTTTATACTGATAACAAGTTCAAACAGGTGCCATTAATACAGGTAACGAGTGTAGGACAGAGGAGCCTCTTAAAGAAGAAGTTACAGGTCTGTGAGAGCCAGAAATCTTGCTTGTTTGTAGGTGACCAAATACTTATTTTCCACCATAATTTGCAAATAAATTCATAAAAAATCCTACAATGTGATTTTCTGGATTATTTTTTCTCAATTTGTCTGTCATAGTTGACGTGTACCTATGATGAAAATTACAGGCCTCTCTCATCTTTTTAAGTGGTGGCTGACTAAATACTTTTTTCCCCACTGTATATACATATATATATATATATATATATATATATATATATATATATACACATACACACACACACACACACACACACACATATATACATACATACATACATACATACATACATATACATATCCTTTAAAAAATATATATTTCCTGAACTGCCACAACTTAGGAGTTTCAACAACATTGAAAAACATTAATAGTATTTAGATAGCAGGAGCAGTTGAATGTTTTCTTATTAAGAAATTATTTTATAGAGTGGAAATAAATGTCTTTATGATATAAGCCTCATTTGTTGAACTCACTGATATAAGTTGCATTCTGGTAGGTGGTTTGAGTGGTCCTGAATTGACGAGACAGTTGATTCTTGATGGCACCAAGGACATCATCCTCAGTGGGGACTGGTTTTTTGAGCTGGAACATCAGTCTAACAAAAACCACCACTGTGCCAAATCTAAGAGAAAATAATAATAAATGGAAAAGTACATTTCCTAAAGAAAATATGTGTGCTTGCTAGCTTGTCTTAAAGTATTTATTGTTGTGAAATAAGTTATAGTAATGGTAGTAACTGGTTGTAATTGGAAAAAGTAGGTAGATGGAAATATTGATTGATGGATATGATAGGATAGGATAGGATAGGCTGAACATATGAAAGTTGGTTAGGTCTCTCTAGCTTGAACGGTTCAAGAGTTACTATTATTTTGGGTGGGTTATTATATGCTAATTAATACTAATTTAAATTGTTATATTTTATAAAATTTTGAAAATGTTAAAGCTGTTTTAAATATTTGTAGCTGAAATGGTTAAGGAGCAGCAGCATTTTAAATGTCTACCACTGCGTTCTAATGGTTGGCATTGAATCCATGAAGTGTTATGCTAATTTATGCAAATGAAATGTGTTACCGTTTTAGAGAATTTGAAGCTTATGACAAGCTATCTAAGATGGGTCAGTCTGTACATTGGTCTTTGTAATGTCAATGGTTTAAGAGAAGTGGCGAATCCAAATATTTCCCATTAAAGCCTATGGAGCTTTTATGCAACTATAAAATGGTTATAGTTCAACAAGTAAAAATAGTATCAAAAGATGTATAAAAGCAATATAAGTTTGGTCAGTCTTAACATTTCAACGTTGGTTTGGTGTTGATAGCTTAAACGGTTTAGGAGGAGTAGCGTGTCCACATTTTCCCCATGTAAGTCTATGTCCCTTTTATTGCCATTGAAATGCATTGGGAGCTGATTTGAAATATTGTTTGATTTGATTTATTGGGATCCCCAGTAGCCAATGCCAATGGCGACAGCTAGTCTTACTGGGTTCCGACATGTTACAAAAAATACATTACAGACAAAATACTTTATGTGTGTGTGTGTGTGTTTGTGTGCATCTGTCAGTTACACATACAAGTCACATACACATGCTCAATTGGTAGAGCATGGCGCTTGTAACGCCAGGGTAGTGGGTTTGATACCCAGGACCACCCATACGTAAAAAATTTATGCGCACATGACTGTAAGTCACTTTGGATAAAAGCGTCTGCTAAATTGCATATTATTTATATTATTTAAGTCAGTACATACACACAACAAGTAGGTCACAGTGGAGAGGCATTGTGCAATGAGGTGTTGCTTTATTTGTTTTCTGTTGTAGAACAAAAAGTACAAATGCTATCTAAAATGTTTTCTCAAGCAATTTAAGTTGGGGCCGTCTCCACATTTGAAATTTGGTTCCGTGTTTATAGCTTAAAGTGTTTAAGTGCTAGAGCGGGCTAAATAAATCAAATAATTAGAAGAAGTATGTAAGAAATCTAGTGGTCTTGCCTTCAGCAAGCACATTAATAATAATGGTTTGGATTTATATAGCGCCTTTCGACCGACTGAGGTACTCAAAGAGCTTTTTTAAAGAAAGGCTGACATTTTGGATGCTTTTATGAAAACATCAGTAGCCAACAACACAAGCAAGGATATACATGGTTCATTGTTGCAAAGGTTCCTTGATTGACAAAGTGTTAATTGAATTGTATAAAATAATTATACAAAAATATCTTGCCTACCTAGTTGTTGTTGTCACTGAAGCCGTAGAAGTTGAGGTATAAGTTGCAGTTGTGGTTGTCGAGTTAGGAAGTACAATTGTGATTGTACTTGTAGGTGCTGCAGTTGTAGTCGTTGTTTTAGGAGCTGCAGTTGTGGTGGTGGTTGTAGGACCTGCAGTTTTAATTGTAGTAGTTGAAGCAACAGTGGTGGTGGTGGTTTTAAGAGCTGGAGTTGCGATTGTTGGAGCTGCATTTGTAGTTGTCATTATGGCAGCTGAAGTTTTGGTTGTCGTAGTAGAAGCTACAGTTGTGGTGGTTTTAAGAGCTGGAGTTGCGATTGTTGGAGCTGCATTTGTAGTTGTCATTATGGCAGCTGAAGTTTTGGTTGTCGTAGTAGAAGCTACAGTTGTTCTGGCTGCTGTAGGAGCTCTGGTGATTGTTGTAGTAGGAGCTGCAGTTGTAGATGTAGTTGGAGAGTTAGTGGTTGTCGTGTTAGGAGCTATAGTTGTGGTTGTTGTATGGTCTACAGTTGTTAACGTAGTAGGAGCGGAATTTGTGGTTTTCATAGTAGGAGCTGCAGCTGTGAATGTCGAAGGAGCTTCAACTATGGTTGTGGTAGGAGCTTCAGTTGTTAATGTAGTAGGAGGTGAAGTTGTTGTCGTAGTAGGAGCTACAGTTGTTGCTGTAGGAGCTGCAGTTGTGGTTTTCATTGTAGGTGCTGCATTTATAGTGGTCTTAGAACTTACAGTTGTAGCATGAACTGCAATTGTAGTGATCGTAGGAGCTACATTTGTTGTTTTAGCAGCTACAATTGTTGTAGGAGCTACAGTTGTGGTTGTTTTAGTAGGTAATGAAGGTGTGGTTGTTGTAAGAGCTGCAGTTGTAGTTATCATAGTAGGTGCTGCAATTTCAGTGGTCACAGGAGCTTCAGTTTTAGTAGGAGCTGTAGTTGTGGTTGTTGTAGTAGGTACTGCAGGTGTAGTGGTCATAGGAGTTACAGTTATTGTTGTAAGAGCTACAGTTGTTGTTATAGTAGCTGCGGTTGTCGTAGGAGCTGCAATTATCATAGGAGCTGCCGTTGTTGTAGGAGGTACAGTTGTCATTGCAGGTGCTGCTTTTGTGGTGGTTGTAGGAGCTACAGTTGTTGTAGTAGGAGCTGCAGTTGTGGTTGTTGTAGGAGCTGCAGTTGTAATTGTCGTAGTAGGTGCTGCATTTCTAGTGGTCGTCGGACTTACAGTTGTTGTAGTATGAACTGCAGTTGTAGTGGTCGTAGGAGCTACATTTGTTGTTTTAGCAGCTACAGTTGTTGTAGGAACTACAGTTGTTGTCATAGGAGCTACAGTTGTTGTCGTAGGAGCTCCAGTTGTCATTGTAGGTGCTACTGTTGTAGTGGTCATAGGAGCTACAGATGTTTTAGTAGGAGTTGCAGTAGTCGTAGGAGCTGCAGTTTTAGTGGTCGTAGGACCTACATTTGTTGTTGTATGATACAAAGTTGTTGTAATAGAAGCTAAAGTTGTTGTCGTTAGAACTGCAGTTGTCATAGGAGCTGCAGTTGTCATAGTATGTGCTGCAGTTGTAGTGGTCGTAGGAGCTACAGTTCTTGTCGTAGGAGCTGCAGGTGTGGTTGTTGTAGGAGCTACAGTTGTTGTATTAGGAACTGCAGTTGTGGTTGTTGTAATATGTACTGCAGATGTAGTGGTCGTAGGAGCAACAGGTGTTGTAGTAGGGGCTGCAGATGTAGTGATTGTAGGAGCCACAGGTGCTGTAGTAGGTGCTGCAGTTGTCGTAAGAGATGCAGCTGTGGATGTCCTAGAAGCTGCATTTGTGGTTGTCATAGCAGCTGCCATTGTTGTAGTAAGAGCTGCAGTTGTGGTTTTCATTGCAGCTGCTATTGTTGTGGTAGGAGCTGCAGTTATGGTTGTCGGAGTAGGTTCTGCATTTGTAGTGGTCGTAGAAGCCAAAGTTGTTGTAGGAGCTACATGTGTTGTAGTAGGAGCTGCACTTGTGGTTGTCGTAGCAGATGATGCAGTTGTAGTGGTTGTAGGAGCTGCATTTGTAGTTGTTGTAGGGGCTGCTGTTTTGGTTGTCATAGGAGCTGCAGTTGTCGTAAGAGCTGCAGTTGTTGGGGTAGGAGCTGTAGTTATGGTTGTTGTAGTAGGAATTGCAGGTGTAGTTGTCGTAGGAGCTACAGTTATTGTCGTAGGAGCTGCAGTTGTGGTTGTCGTAGTAGCTGCGGCAGTTGTAGTGGTCGCAGGACCTACAGTTTTTGTAGTAAGAGCTGCTGTGGTTGTCGTAGGAGCTACATTTGTTGTAGTAAGAGCTGTAGTTGTGGTTGTTGTAGTAGGTACTGCAGTTGTACTGGTCGAAGGAGCTACAGTTGTTGTAGCAGCTACAGTTGTGGTTGTTGTAGTAGGTACCGCACTTGTTGTGGATGTAGGAGCTACAGTTGCTGTAGTTGTGGTTGTTGTAGTAGGAAGTGTAGTGGTTGGAGGAGCTACATTTATTGTCGTAGGAGCTTCAGTTGTTGTAAAAGCAACAGTTGTCATTGTAGGTGCTGCTGTTATGGTGGTCGTAGGAGCTACAGTTGTAGTAGGAGCTGCAGTGGTGGTTGTCGTAGGATTTGTATTTGTCGTAGTAGGTGCAGTTGTGGTTGTCGTAGCAGCTACAGTTGTTGTAGTAGGAGCTGTAGTTGTGGTTGTCATAGGAGCTTTAGTTGTGGTTCTTGTAGCAGCTGCCATTGTTGTAGTAGGAGCTGAAGTTATGGTTGTCGGAGTAGGTTCTGCTATTGTAGTGGTCCTAGAAGCTAAGGTTGTCATAGCAGCTACATGTGTTGTAGTACGAGCTGAACTTGTGATTGTCAAAGCAGATGCTGAACTTGTAGTGGATGTAGGAGCTACATTTGTTGTAGTAGGAGCTGCACTTGTGGTTGTCATAGATGCTGCATTTGTGGTTGTCGTAGCAGATACTGCATTTATAGTGGTCTTAGGAGCTACATTTGTGGTTGTCGTAGGGGCTGCTGTTGTGGTTGTCATAAGAGCTGCAGTTGTTGTAGTTGGACCTGCAGTTGTGTTGGTCATAGGAGCTACAGTTGTGGATGTCGTAGGAGCTACAGTTGTGGATGTGGTAGTAGCTGCAGTTGCGGTTGTCATAGCAGCTGCCGTTGTTGTAGTAGGAGCTGTAGTTGTGGTTGTCATAGGAGCTTTAGTTGTGGTTCTTGTAGCAGCTGCCATTGTTGTAGTAGGAGGTGAAATTATGGTTGTCGGAGTAAGTTCTGCAATTGTAGTGGTCGTAGAAGCTAAAGTTGTCATTGGAGCTACATGTATTGTAGTAGGAGCTGAACTTGTGATTGTCGTAGCATATGCTGAACTTGTAATGGATGTAGGAGCTACTGTTGTTGTAGTAGGAGCTGCACTTGTGGATGTCATAGACGCTGTACTTGTGGTTGTCGTAGCAGGTGCTGCATTTATAGTGGTCTTAGGAGCTGCATTTGTGATTGTCGTAAGTGCTGTTGTTGTTGTTGTCATAAGAGCTGCAGTTGTCGTAGTTGGTGCTGCAGTTTTATTGGTCGTAGGAGCTACAGTTGTTGTTGTTGTAGGAGATACAGTTGTCATTGTAGGTGCTGCTGTTGTAGTGGGCATAGAAGCTACAGATGCTGTAGTAGGAGCTGCAGGTGTGTTTGCCGTAGGAGCTGCCGTTGTAGATGTTGTAGTATGTGTTGCAGTTGTCTTAGGACCTACAGTTGTTGTAGTAAGAACTGCAGTGGTTCTCGTCAGGGCTGCTGTTGCGGTTGTCTTAGTACCTGCAGTTGTCATTATAGCAGAAGGTTCTTCAGTTGTAATAGTTGTAGGAGCTACAGTTGTCATTGTAGGACTAGGTGCTTCAGTTGTTGTGGTTGTAAGGTAAACAATTGTAGTAAGAGCAGCAGTTGTGGTTGTAGCAGTAGCTGCAGTTGCGGTTGTCATAGGAACTGCAGCTGTGGTTGTCGTAGTAGACGTTGCAGTCGTAGTGGTTGTAGGACCGACAGTTGTAGTAGGATCAGTCATTGTGGTTGTAATATTGGCTGTTGTTTTGGTTGTCGTAGGAGCTGAAGTTATATTTGTAGTAGTGGGTGCTTCAGTTGTAGTAGTCATAGGAACTAAAGTTGTCATTGTAGTAGTAGGTGCTGCAGTTGTACTGGTAGTAGGAAATACAGTTGTTGTCATATGAACTACAGTTGTTGTTGTAGGAGCTGCAGTTCTCATAGGAGCTGAAGTTGTCGTAGGAGCAGCAGTCGTAGGTGTAGTTGTATATGATGCAGTTGCAGTGGTCATGAGAGCTACATTTGTTGTCGTAGAAGCTACAGTTGTGGTCATAGGAGCTACAGTTGTTGTCGTAAGAGCTGCCGTTGTCGTAGGAGCTGCAGTTGTCGCAGGAGCTGCAGTTGTCGTAGAAGCTGCAGTTGTCGTAGAAGATGCAGTTGCCGTAGTAGGTGCTAGAGTTGTGGTTGTCATAGAGGCTGCAGTTGTAGTTGTCCTAGTAGGTTCAACAGTGATAGTAGTCGTAGGAGCTACAGTTGTTGTCGTAGGAGATACAGTTGTTGTCATAAGAGCTGCAGTTGTCGTAGGACGTGCAGTTGTCATAGTAGGTGTTGCATTTGTCATAATATGTGCTGCAGTTGTGGTTGTCGTAGTTGGTTCTGCAGTAGTTACTGCAGTCATAGTTGTCATAGGAACAGCAGGTGTCATAGTAGATTCTGCAGTTGGAGTTGCTGCTGTTGTGGTTGTTGTAGGAGCTACAGTGGTAGTGGGACCTACAGTTGTTGTAGTAGGAGTTGCAGTTGTGGTTGTCGTTGAAGCTATAGTGGTTGTCGTGGTGGATGATGCAGTTGTAGTGGTAGTAGGAACTACAGTATTCGTAGGAGCTACAATTGTTGTAGAAGGAGCTGAGGATGTAGTTGTCGTTGGAGCTGCAGTTGTCGTAAGAGCTGCAGTTGTTGTAGGAGCTGCAGTTGTAGTAGTAGATGCTGCAGTCGTATTGGTCTTAGGAGCTACAGTTGTCGTAGGAGCTACCGTTGTTGACGTAAGAGCTTCTGTTGTCATAGGACCTGCTGTTGTTGTAGGAACTGCAGGTGTCATAGTATGTGCTGCAGCTGTGGTTGTTGTAGGAGCTGCAATTGTAGTGGCCGTAGGAGCTACAGTTGATGTCGTAGGAGCTACATTTGTTGTAGTAGGAGCTGCGGTTGCAGTTGTTGTAGGAGCTCCAGTTGTAGTGGTCGTAGGACCTACAGTAGTTGTCGTAAGAGCTGCAATTGTCATAGGAGCAGCAGTTGTCGTTCTCGTAGTAGATGCTGCAGTCGTAGTGATCGTAGGAGCTACAGTTGTTGTCATAGAAGCTACAGTTGTTGTTGTAAGAGCTGCAGTTTTTGTATGAACTGCAGTTGTTGTAGGAACTGCAGTTGTTGTAGTAGGTGCAGTTGTTGTTCTTGTAGTAGGAGCTGAAGTTGGAGTTGTTGTAGTAGGTGCTGCAGTTGTAGTGGTCGTCGGAACAGCAGTTGTAGTAGGAGCTGCAGTGGTTGTAGTAGTAAGTTCTGAAGTTGTAGTGGTCGTTGTAGCTGCAGTTGTTGTCGTAGGAGCTGGAGTTCTCGTTGTCGAATTAGATGCTGCAGTCAAAGTGGTCGTAGGAGCTACAGTTGTTTTAGTAGGAGCTGCGGTTGTAGTTTTAATAGGAGCTCCATTTGTAGTGGTCTTAGGACCTACAGTAGTTGTCATAAGAGCTGCAGTTGACGTAGGAGCTGCAGTTGTCATAGGAGCTGCAGTTGTAGTAGTAGATGCTGCATGCGTAGTGGTCGTAGGAGCTACAGCTGTAGTAGGAGCTACCGTTGTTGTCGTAGGAGCAGCAGTTGTCGTAAGAGCAGCAGGAGATGTTGGAGCTGCAGTTATCGTAGTAGGTGCTGCAGTTGTCGTAGGAGCTGCAGTTGTCATAGGAGCTGCATTTGTCGTAACAGCTGCAGTTGTCGTAGAAGCTGCACTTGTTGTAGGAACTACAGTTGACATAGTAGGTGCTGTAGTTGTGTTTGTAGTAGGAGATGAAGTTGCAGTTGTTGTAGTAGGTGATGCAGTAGTAATGGTCATAGGAACAGCACTTGTTGTAGTAGAAGCTGCAGTGGTTGTCGTAGTAGGTTCGGCAGTTGTAGTGGTAGTGGGAGCTGCAGTTGTCGTAGGAGCTGCAGTTGTCGCTGTCGTAGTAGATGCTAAAGTTGTAGTGGTTGTAGGAGCTACAGTTGTTGTCGTAGGATCTAAAGCTATTGTAGTAGGACCTGCGGTTGTAGTTGTCGTAGGAGCTGCAGTTGCAATTGTTGTAGTAGGTGCTGAAGTAATATTGGTCGTTGGAGCAGCAGTTGTTGTAGTAGAAGCTGCAGTAGATGTCGTAGTAGATGCTAAAGTTGTAGTGGTTGTAGGAGCTACAGCTGTTGTCGTAGGAGTTAAGGTTATTGTAGTAGGAGCTGTGGTTGTAGTTCTCGTAGGAGCTCCAGTTCTAGTGGTCGTAGGACCTATTGTAGATGTCGTATGATCTGCAGTTGTCGTAGGAGCTTCAACGTTTGTAGGAACTGCAGATGTTGTAATAGGTGCTGTAGTTGTGGTTGTCGTAGGAGCCGTAGTTGCAGTTGTCGTAGTAGATGCTGCAGCTGTTGTGGTCGTCGGAGCTGCAGTTGTTGTCATAGGAGCTGCTGTTGTCATAGTAGATGCTGCAGTTGGAGTGGTCATAGGATCACCAGTTGTAGTGGTCGTAGGACCTAAAGTGCTTTTCATAAGAGCTGCATTTGTCGGAGAAGCTGAACTTGTTGTAGGACCTGCAGTTGTTATATTAAGTGCTGTTGTTGTAGTTATCGTGGTAGGCGCTGTAGTCGTAGTGGTCGTGGGAGTGACATTTGTTGAAGTAGGACCAACAGTTGATGTAGTAGGAGCTACAGTTGTTGTTGTAAGAGCTGTAGTTGTTGTAAGAGCTGCATTTGTCATAAGAGCTGCAGTTGTCGTAGTAGGTGCTGCAGTTGTGATTGTCGTAGGACGTGCAATTGTAGTTGTCGTAGCAAGTTCTGCGGTCGTAGTGGTCGTAGGAGCTACAGTTGATGTCGTAGGACTTACAGTTGTTGTCGTAAAATCTGCAGTTGTCGTAGGAGGTTCAATTTTTGTAGGAAATGCAGATGTCATAGTAAGTGCTGTAGTTGTGTTTGTCGTAGGAGCTGAAGTTGTAGTTGTCGTAGAAGGTTCTGCAGTCGTAGTGGTCGTAGGAGCTACAGTTGAAGTCGTAGTACTTACAGTTGCTGTTGTAAGATCTGCAGTTGTCGCAGGAGCTGCAATTTTTGTAGGAACTGCAGAAGTCATAGTAGGTGCTGTGGTTGTCATAGAAGCTGAAGTTGTAGGTGCTGCAGTAGTAGTGGTTGTAGGAACAGTTGATGTAGTAGAAGCTGCAGTGGATGAAGTAGTAGGTTCTGCATTTGCAGAGGTCGTAGGAGCTGCAGTTTTTGCTGTCGTAGTAGATGCTAAACTTGTAGTGGTTATAAGAGCTACAGTTGTTTTAGTAGGAGCTGCACTTGTAGTTGTCATAAGAGCTGCAGTTATCAGAGAAGCTGCACTTGTTGTAGGACCTTTAGTTGCTATAGTAAGTGCTGAAGTTGCGGTTGTCGTAGGAGCTGCAGTTGGAGTTGTCGTAGTAGATGCTAATGTCGTGGTTGTCATAGGAGTTACATTTGTTGACGTAAGACCAACAGTTGCTGTCGTAGGAGCTACAGTTGTTGTTGTAAGAGCTGTAGTTGTCGTAAAAGCTGCAGTTGTCGTAGGAGCTGTAGTTGCCATAGTACGTGCTGCAGTTTTAATTGTCGTAGGAGCTGCAACTGTAGTTGTCGTACTAGGTTCTGCGGTTGTAGTGGTCGTAGGAGCTACAGTTGATGTCGTAAGATCTGAAGTTGTCGTAGGAGATGTAGTTGTCGTAGTAGGTGCTGCAGTTGTCGTAGTAGGTGCTGCAATTGTTATTGTTGTACGAGCTACAATTGTAGTTGTCGTAGTAGATTCTGCAGTCGTGGTGGCCGTAGGAGCTACAGTTGTTGTAGAAGGAGTTGCAGTTGTCGTAGGAGTCCCAGTTTTATTGGTTGTAGGAACTGAAGTATTTGTCGTAAGAGCTGCAGTTGTCGTAGGAGCTGCAGTTGTCGTGGGAGCTGCAGTTGTCATAAGAGCTGCAGTTGTCGTAAGAGCTGCAGTTGTAGTATGAACAGCAGGAGTCATAGTAGGTTCTGCAGTCGTATTGGCCATAGGACCAACATTTTCTGTAGTAGGAGCTGCGGCTCCAGTTGTAGGTACCGAAGTAGGCGCTGCAAAAGTGGATGTCGGACCAACAGTTGTTGTCGTAGGAGTTACAGCTGTAGTTGTGGTAGAAGCTGCTTTTGTCGTAGGAGCTGTAGTTCTCATCGGAGCTGCTGTTGTCGTATTAGGTGCTGCTGTTGTCGTAGTTGGTGCTGCAGTTGTGGTTGTCGTAGTAGCTACATTTGTTGTAGTAGGAGCAGCATTGGTTGTTGTAGTAGGTTCTGTAGACGTAGTGGACGTAGTTGCTGCAGTTTTATTCATAGGAGCAGCAGTTGTCGCTGTCATAGTAGATGCTGCATTCGTAGTGATCGTAGGACCTACAGTTGTTGTAGTCGGAGTTACAGTTATTGTAGTAATAGCTGCGGTTGTTCTTGTCGTATGATCTGTAGATGTCGTAGGAGCTGTAGTTGTAGTAGCAGATGCTGCAGCTGTAGTGGTCATTGGATCTGCAGTTGTTGTCGTATGAGCTGCAGTTGTCGCTATCATTGTAGATGCTAAAGTTGTAGTGGTTGTAGGATCAGAAGTTGTTGTCATATGAGCTAGAGTTATTGTAAAAGGAGCTGGGGTTGTAGTTGTCGTAGGAACTCCAGTTGTTGTGGTCGTAGGACCTATAGAAGTTGTCGTAGAAGCTGCAGTTGTCATAGAAGCTGCTCTTGATGTAGGAACTGCAGTTGTTATAGTAAGTGTTGCAGTTGCGGTTGTCGTAGGAGATACAGTTGTAGTTGTCGTAGTAGGTTCTGCAGTTGTAACGGTCGTAGGACCGTCAGTTGTTGTCGTAGGAGTCACAGTTGTTGACGTAAGAGCTGTAGTTGTCGTAGGAGCTTCAGATGTCGTAGGAGCTTCAGATGTCGTAGGAGCCGCAGTTATAGTAGGAGCGGCAGTTGAAGTTGTCGTAGTAGATGATGCAGTATTAGTGGTCGTTGAAGCTGCAGTTGTTGTAGTAGGAGCTGCAGTTGTTATTGTCATACTAGATGCTGCACTCGTAGTAGTCGTAGGAGCTCCAGTTGTAGTGGTCGTAGGTCCTACAGTAGTTGTCATAAGAGCTGCAGTTGTCGAAGAAGCTGCACTTGTTGTAGGACCTTCAGTTGTTATAGCAAGTGCTGCATTTGTGGTTGTCGTAGGAGCTGCATTTGTAGTTGTCGTAGTAGGTGATGCAGTTGTAGCGGTCGTTGGACCTAGAGTAGATGTCGTAGGAGCTGCAGTTATCGTAGGAGCTTCAGTTCTCGTTGTAGGTGAGGTAGTTATAGTTGTCTTAGGAGCTGAAGTTGCACTTATTGCAGTAGGTGCTGCAATAGTAGTGGTCGTTAGAACAGCAATTGTTGTCGTGATAGGTTCTGTAGTTGCAGTGGTTGTAGGAGCTGCACTTGTAGTAGTAGATGCTGCTGTCGTGGTGGTCGTAGGAGCTACAGTTGTTGTAGTAAGAGCTGCTGTTGTTGTTGGAGCTGCGGGAGTCGTTGGAGCTGCAGTTGTCGTAGGAGCTGCAGTAGTCATAGCAGGTGATGAAGTTTTCATAGTTGGTTCTGCTGTTGTAGTGGTCGTTGGAACAGCAGTTGTTGTAGTAGATGCTGCAGATGATGTCGTAGTAGGTTCTGCAGTTGCAGTGGTCGTAGGTGCAGTAGTTTTTATCGTAGCAGTTACAGTTATTGTAGGAGCTCCAGTTGCTGTGGTCATAGGTGCTGCAGTTTTTGTCACAGGAGTTGCAGTTGTCGTAGGAGCTGCAGTTGTCGTAAGAGATGCAGTTGTAGTAAGATTTGCAGTTGTTGTAGGAACTGCAGGTGTCGTAGTAGGTGTTGTAGTAGGTGCTGCAGTAGGGGTTGTCGTAGGAGCTGCAATTGTTGTAGGAGCTTCATTTGTCGTAATAGCTGCAGTTGTCATTGAAGCTTCACTTGTTGTAGGAACTGCTGTTCTCATAGGAACTACAGTTGTTATAGTAATTGCTGTAGTTGCGGTTGTCGTAGGAGCTACAGTGGCTGTAGTAAGAGCTGTATTTTGAGCTGCTTTTGTTGTAGGAGCTGCAGTTCTCATAGGAGCTGCAGTTGTCGTTGGAGCTCCAGTTGTTGTGGTCGTGGGACCTACAGTAGTTGTCGTAAGAGCTGCAGTTGTCGTAGGAGCTGCAGTTGTCCTAGAAGCTGCAGTTGTCGTAGAAGCTGCACTTGCTGTAGGAACTGAAGTTGTTATATTTAGTACTGCAGTTCCGGATGTCATAGGATCTGTAGTTGTAGTAGTAGATGCTGAAGTTGTAGCGGTAGTAGGACCATCAGTTGTTGTCGTAGGAGATACAGTTGTTGTCGTAAGAGCTGTAGTTGTTGTAGGAGCTGCAGTTCTCATAGGAGCTGCAGTTGTCGTAGGAGCTGCAGTTGTCATTGTAGATGCTGCAGTCATAGTGGGCATAGGACCTTCAGTTGTTATCGAAGGAGCTACAGTTACTGTAGTAGTAGCTTCGGTTCTACTTGTCGTAGAAGCTCCACTTGTAGTGGTCGTAGGACCTACAGTAGTTGAAGTAGGAGCTACAGTTGTCGTAGAAGCTGCACTTGTTGTAGGAACTGCAGTTGTAGTAGGAACTGCAGTTGCAGTTATCATAGTAGATGATGCAGTTGTAGTGGTCGTAAGAGCTCCAGTTGTAGTGGTCGTAGGACCTACAGTAGTTGTCATAAGAGCTGCAGATGTCGGAGAAGATGCACTTGTTGTAGGACCTTCAGTTGTTATAGCAAGTGCTACATTTGTGGTTGTCGTAGGAGCTGCATTTGTAGTTGTCGTAGTAGGTGATGCAGTTTTAGCGGTCGTTGGACGTACAGTAGATGTCGTAGGAGCTGCAGTTGTCGTAGGAGCTTCAGTTCTCGTAGTATGTGAGGTAGTTATAGTCTTAAGAGCTGAAGTTGCAGTTATTGCAGTAGGTGCTGCAATTGCAGTGGTCGTTGGAACAGCAATTGTTGTAGTGGAAGTTGCAGCGGATGTCGTGGTAAGTTCTGCAGCTGCAGTGGTTGTAGGAGCTGCAGTTGTCATAGAAGCTGCTCTTGATGTAGGAACTGCAGTTGTTATAGTAAGTGTTGCGGTTGCGGTTGTCGTAGGAGATACCGTTGTAGTTGTCGTAGTAGGTTCTGCAGTTGTAGCGGTTGTAAGACCGCCAGTTGTTGTCGTAGGTGTCACAATTGTTGTCGTAAGAGCTGCAGTTGTAGTATGAACAGCAGGAGTCATAGTAGGTTCTGCAGTCGTATTGGCCATAGGACCAACATTTTCTGTAGTAGGAGCTGCGGCTCCAGTTGTAGGTACCGAAGTAGGCGCTGCAAAAGTGGATGTCGGACCAACAGTTGTTGTCGTAGGAGTTACAGCTGTAGTTGTGGTAGAAGCTGCTTTTGTCGTAGGAGCTGTAGTTCTCATCGGAGCTGCTGTTGTCGTATTAGGTGCTGCTGTTGTCGTAGTTGGTGCTGCAGTTGTGGTTGTCGTAGTAGCTACATTTGTTGTAGTAGGAGCAGCATTGGTTGTTGTAGTAGGTTCTGTAGACGTAGTGGACGTAGTTGCTGCAGTTTTATTCATAGGAGCAGCAGTTGTCGCTGTCATAGTAGATGCTGCATTCGTAGTGATCGTAGGACCTACAGTTGTTGTAGTCGGAGTTACAGTTATTGTAGTAATAGCTGCGGTTGTTCTTGTCGTATGATCTGTAGATGTCGTAGGAGCTGTAGTTGTAGTAGCAGATGCTGCAGCTGTAGTGGTCATTGGATCTGCAGTTGTTGTCGTATGAGCTGCAGTTGTCGCTATCATTGTAGATGCTAAAGTTGTAGTGGTTGTAGGATCAGAAGTTGTTGTCATATGAGCTAGAGTTATTGTAAAAGGAGCTGGGGTTGTAGTTGTCGTAGGAACTCCAGTTGTTGTGGTCGTAGGACCTATAGAAGTTGTCGTAGAAGCTGCAGTTGTCATAGAAGCTGCTCTTGATGTAGGAACTGCAGTTGTTATAGTAAGTGTTGCAGTTGCGGTTGTCGTAGGAGATACAGTTGTAGTTGTCGTAGTAGGTTCTGCAGTTGTAACGGTCGTAGGACCGTCAGTTGTTGTCGTAGGAGTCACAGTTGTTGACGTAAGAGCTGTAGTTGTCGTAGGAGCTTCAGATGTCGTAGGAGCTTCAGATGTCGTAGGAGCCGCAGTTATAGTAGGAGCGGCAGTTGAAGTTGTCGTAGTAGATGATGCAGTATTAGTGGTCGTTGAAGCTGCAGTTGTTGTAGTAGGAGCTGCAGTTGTTATTGTCATACTAGATGCTGCACTCGTAGTAGTCGTAGGAGCTCCAGTTGTAGTGGTCGTAGGTCCTACAGTAGTTGTCATAAGAGCTGCAGTTGTCGAAGAAGCTGCACTTGTTGTAGGACCTTCAGTTGTTATAGCAAGTGCTGCATTTGTGGTTGTCGTAGGAGCTGCATTTGTAGTTGTCGTAGTAGGTGATGCAGTTGTAGCGGTCGTTGGACCTAGAGTAGATGTCGTAGGAGCTGCAGTTATCGTAGGAGCTTCAGTTCTCGTTGTAGGTGAGGTAGTTATAGTTGTCTTAGGAGCTGAAGTTGCACTTATTGCAGTAGGTGCTGCAATAGTAGTGGTCGTTAGAACAGCAATTGTTGTCGTGATAGGTTCTGTAGTTGCAGTGGTTGTAGGAGCTGCACTTGTAGTAGTAGATGCTGCTGTCGTGGTGGTCGTAGGAGCTACAGTTGTTGTAGTAAGAGCTGCTGTTGTTGTTGGAGCTGCGGGAGTCGTTGGAGCTGCAGTTGTCGTAGGAGCTGCAGTAGTCATAGCAGGTGATGAAGTTTTCATAGTTGGTTCTGCTGTTGTAGTGGTCGTTGGAACAGCAGTTGTTGTAGTAGATGCTGCAGATGATGTCGTAGTAGGTTCTGCAGTTGCAGTGGTCGTAGGTGCAGTAGTTTTTATCGTAGCAGTTACAGTTATTGTAGGAGCTCCAGTTGCTGTGGTCATAGGTGCTGCAGTTTTTGTCACAGGAGTTGCAGTTGTCGTAGGAGCTGCAGTTGTCGTAAGAGATGCAGTTGTAGTAAGATTTGCAGTTGTTGTAGGAACTGCAGGTGTCGTAGTAGGTGTTGTAGTAGGTGCTGCAGTAGGGGTTGTCGTAGGAGCTGCAATTGTTGTAGGAGCTTCATTTGTCGTAATAGCTGCAGTTGTCATTGAAGCTTCACTTGTTGTAGGAACTGCTGTTCTCATAGGAACTACAGTTGTTATAGTAATTGCTGTAGTTGCGGTTGTCGTAGGAGCTACAGTGGCTGTAGTAAGAGCTGTATTTTGAGCTGCTTTTGTTGTAGGAGCTGCAGTTCTCATAGGAGCTGCAGTTGTCGTTGGAGCTCCAGTTGTTGTGGTCGTGGGACCTACAGTAGTTGTCGTAAGAGCTGCAGTTGTCGTAGGAGCTGCAGTTGTCCTAGAAGCTGCAGTTGTCGTAGAAGCTGCACTTGCTGTAGGAACTGAAGTTGTTATATTTAGTACTGCAGTTCCGGATGTCATAGGATCTGTAGTTGTAGTAGTAGATGCTGAAGTTGTAGCGGTAGTAGGACCATCAGTTGTTGTCGTAGGAGATACAGTTGTTGTCGTAAGAGCTGTAGTTGTTGTAGGAGCTGCAGTTCTCATAGGAGCTGCAGTTGTCGTAGGAGCTGCAGTTGTCATTGTAGATGCTGCAGTCATAGTGGGCATAGGACCTTCAGTTGTTATCGAAGGAGCTACAGTTACTGTAGTAGTAGCTTCGGTTCTACTTGTCGTAGAAGCTCCACTTGTAGTGGTCGTAGGACCTACAGTAGTTGAAGTAGGAGCTACAGTTGTCGTAGAAGCTGCACTTGTTGTAGGAACTGCAGTTGTAGTAGGAACTGCAGTTGCAGTTATCATAGTAGATGATGCAGTTGTAGTGGTCGTAAGAGCTCCAGTTGTAGTGGTCGTAGGACCTACAGTAGTTGTCATAAGAGCTGCAGATGTCGGAGAAGATGCACTTGTTGTAGGACCTTCAGTTGTTATAGCAAGTGCTACATTTGTGGTTGTCGTAGGAGCTGCATTTGTAGTTGTCGTAGTAGGTGATGCAGTTTTAGCGGTCGTTGGACGTACAGTAGATGTCGTAGGAGCTGCAGTTGTCGTAGGAGCTTCAGTTCTCGTAGTATGTGAGGTAGTTATAGTCTTAAGAGCTGAAGTTGCAGTTATTGCAGTAGGTGCTGCAATTGCAGTGGTCGTTGGAACAGCAATTGTTGTAGTGGAAGTTGCAGCGGATGTCGTGGTAAGTTCTGCAGCTGCAGTGGTTGTAGGAGCTGCAGTTGTCATAGAAGCTGCTCTTGATGTAGGAACTGCAGTTGTTATAGTAAGTGTTGCGGTTGCGGTTGTCGTAGGAGATACCGTTGTAGTTGTCGTAGTAGGTTCTGCAGTTGTAGCGGTTGTAAGACCGCCAGTTGTTGTCGTAGGTGTCACAATTGTTGTCGTAAGAGCTGCAGTTGTAGTATGAACAGCAGGAGTCATAGTAGGTTCTGCAGTCGTATTGGCCATAGGACCAACATTTTCTGTAGTAGGAGCTGCGGCTCCAGTTGTAGGTACCGAAGTAGGCGCTGCAAAAGTGGATGTCGGACCAACAGTTGTTGTCGTAGGAGTTACAGCTGTAGTTGTGGTAGAAGCTGCTTTTGTCGTAGGAGCTGTAGTTCTCATCGGAGCTGCTGTTGTCGTATTAGGTGCTGCTGTTGTCGTAGTTGGTGCTGCAGTTGTGGTTGTCGTAGTAGCTACATTTGTTGTAGTAGGAGCAGCATTGGTTGTTGTAGTAGGTTCTGTAGACGTAGTGGACGTAGTTGCTGCAGTTTTATTCATAGGAGCAGCAGTTGTCGCTGTCATAGTAGATGCTGCATTCGTAGTGATCGTAGGACCTACAGTTGTTGTAGTCGGAGTTACAGTTATTGTAGTAATAGCTGCGGTTGTTCTTGTCGTATGATCTGTAGATGTCGTAGGAGCTGTAGTTGTAGTAGCAGATGCTGCAGCTGTAGTGGTCATTGGATCTGCAGTTGTTGTCGTATGAGCTGCAGTTGTCGCTATCATTGTAGATGCTAAAGTTGTAGTGGTTGTAGGATCAGAAGTTGTTGTCATATGAGCTAGAGTTATTGTAAAAGGAGCTGGGGTTGTAGTTGTCGTAGGAACTCCAGTTGTTGTGGTCGTAGGACCTATAGAAGTTGTCGTAGAAGCTGCAGTTGTCATAGAAGCTGCTCTTGATGTAGGAACTGCAGTTGTTATAGTAAGTGTTGCAGTTGCGGTTGTCGTAGGAGATACAGTTGTAGTTGTCGTAGTAGGTTCTGCAGTTGTAACGGTCGTAGGACCGTCAGTTGTTGTCGTAGGAGTCACAGTTGTTGACGTAAGAGCTGTAGTTGTCGTAGGAGCTTCAGATGTCGTAGGAGCTTCAGATGTCGTAGGAGCCGCAGTTATAGTAGGAGCGGCAGTTGAAGTTGTCGTAGTAGATGATGCAGTATTAGTGGTCGTTGAAGCTGCAGTTGTTGTAGTAGGAGCTGCAGTTGTTATTGTCATACTAGATGCTGCACTCGTAGTAGTCGTAGGAGCTCCAGTTGTAGTGGTCGTAGGTCCTACAGTAGTTGTCATAAGAGCTGCAGTTGTCGAAGAAGCTGCACTTGTTGTAGGACCTTCAGTTGTTATAGCAAGTGCTGCATTTGTGGTTGTCGTAGGAGCTGCATTTGTAGTTGTCGTAGTAGGTGATGCAGTTGTAGCGGTCGTTGGACCTAGAGTAGATGTCGTAGGAGCTGCAGTTATCGTAGGAGCTTCAGTTCTCGTTGTAGGTGAGGTAGTTATAGTTGTCTTAGGAGCTGAAGTTGCACTTATTGCAGTAGGTGCTGCAATAGTAGTGGTCGTTAGAACAGCAATTGTTGTCGTGATAGGTTCTGTAGTTGCAGTGGTTGTAGGAGCTGCACTTGTAGTAGTAGATGCTGCTGTCGTGGTGGTCGTAGGAGCTACAGTTGTTGTAGTAAGAGCTGCTGTTGTTGTTGGAGCTGCGGGAGTCGTTGGAGCTGCAGTTGTCGTAGGAGCTGCAGTAGTCATAGCAGGTGATGAAGTTTTCATAGTTGGTTCTGCTGTTGTAGTGGTCGTTGGAACAGCAGTTGTTGTAGTAGATGCTGCAGATGATGTCGTAGTAGGTTCTGCAGTTGCAGTGGTCGTAGGTGCAGTAGTTTTTATCGTAGCAGTTACAGTTATTGTAGGAGCTCCAGTTGCTGTGGTCATAGGTGCTGCAGTTTTTGTCACAGGAGTTGCAGTTGTCGTAGGAGCTGCAGTTGTCGTAAGAGATGCAGTTGTAGTAAGATTTGCAGTTGTTGTAGGAACTGCAGGTGTCGTAGTAGGTGTTGTAGTAGGTGCTGCAGTAGGGGTTGTCGTAGGAGCTGCAATTGTTGTAGGAGCTTCATTTGTCGTAATAGCTGCAGTTGTCATTGAAGCTTCACTTGTTGTAGGAACTGCTGTTCTCATAGGAACTACAGTTGTTATAGTAATTGCTGTAGTTGCGGTTGTCGTAGGAGCTACAGTGGCTGTAGTAAGAGCTGTATTTTGAGCTGCTTTTGTTGTAGGAGCTGCAGTTCTCATAGGAGCTGCAGTTGTCGTTGGAGCTCCAGTTGTTGTGGTCGTGGGACCTACAGTAGTTGTCGTAAGAGCTGCAGTTGTCGTAGGAGCTGCAGTTGTCCTAGAAGCTGCAGTTGTCGTAGAAGCTGCACTTGCTGTAGGAACTGAAGTTGTTATATTTAGTACTGCAGTTCCGGATGTCATAGGATCTGTAGTTGTAGTAGTAGATGCTGAAGTTGTAGCGGTAGTAGGACCATCAGTTGTTGTCGTAGGAGATACAGTTGTTGTCGTAAGAGCTGTAGTTGTTGTAGGAGCTGCAGTTCTCATAGGAGCTGCAGTTGTCGTAGGAGCTGCAGTTGTCATTGTAGATGCTGCAGTCATAGTGGGCATAGGACCTTCAGTTGTTATCGAAGGAGCTACAGTTACTGTAGTAGTAGCTTCGGTTCTACTTGTCGTAGAAGCTCCACTTGTAGTGGTCGTAGGACCTACAGTAGTTGAAGTAGGAGCTACAGTTGTCGTAGAAGCTGCACTTGTTGTAGGAACTGCAGTTGTAGTAGGAACTGCAGTTGCAGTTATCATAGTAGATGATGCAGTTGTAGTGGTCGTAAGAGCTCCAGTTGTAGTGGTCGTAGGACCTACAGTAGTTGTCATAAGAGCTGCAGATGTCGGAGAAGATGCACTTGTTGTAGGACCTTCAGTTGTTATAGCAAGTGCTACATTTGTGGTTGTCGTAGGAGCTGCATTTGTAGTTGTCGTAGTAGGTGATGCAGTTTTAGCGGTCGTTGGACGTACAGTAGATGTCGTAGGAGCTGCAGTTGTCGTAGGAGCTTCAGTTCTCGTAGTATGTGAGGTAGTTATAGTCTTAAGAGCTGAAGTTGCAGTTATTGCAGTAGGTGCTGCAATTGCAGTGGTCGTTGGAACAGCAATTGTTGTAGTGGAAGTTGCAGCGGATGTCGTGGTAAGTTCTGCAGCTGCAGTGGTTGTAGGAGCTGCAGTTGTCATAGAAGCTGCTCTTGATGTAGGAACTGCAGTTGTTATAGTAAGTGTTGCGGTTGCGGTTGTCGTAGGAGATACCGTTGTAGTTGTCGTAGTAGGTTCTGCAGTTGTAGCGGTTGTAAGACCGCCAGTTGTTGTCGTAGGTGTCACAATTGTTGTCGTAAGAGCTGCAGTTGTAGTATGAACAGCAGGAGTCATAGTAGGTTCTGCAGTCGTATTGGCCATAGGACCAACATTTTCTGTAGTAGGAGCTGCGGCTCCAGTTGTAGGTACCGAAGTAGGCGCTGCAAAAGTGGATGTCGGACCAACAGTTGTTGTCGTAGGAGTTACAGCTGTAGTTGTGGTAGAAGCTGCTTTTGTCGTAGGAGCTGTAGTTCTCATCGGAGCTGCTGTTGTCGTATTAGGTGCTGCTGTTGTCGTAGTTGGTGCTGCAGTTGTGGTTGTCGTAGTAGCTACATTTGTTGTAGTAGGAGCAGCATTGGTTGTTGTAGTAGGTTCTGTAGACGTAGTGGACGTAGTTGCTGCAGTTTTATTCATAGGAGCAGCAGTTGTCGCTGTCATAGTAGATGCTGCATTCGTAGTGATCGTAGGACCTACAGTTGTTGTAGTCGGAGTTACAGTTATTGTAGTAATAGCTGCGGTTGTTCTTGTCGTATGATCTGTAGATGTCGTAGGAGCTGTAGTTGTAGTAGCAGATGCTGCAGCTGTAGTGGTCATTGGATCTGCAGTTGTTGTCGTATGAGCTGCAGTTGTCGCTATCATTGTAGATGCTAAAGTTGTAGTGGTTGTAGGATCAGAAGTTGTTGTCATATGAGCTAGAGTTATTGTAAAAGGAGCTGGGGTTGTAGTTGTCGTAGGAACTCCAGTTGTTGTGGTCGTAGGACCTATAGAAGTTGTCGTAGAAGCTGCAGTTGTCATAGAAGCTGCTCTTGATGTAGGAACTGCAGTTGTTATAGTAAGTGTTGCAGTTGCGGTTGTCGTAGGAGATACAGTTGTAGTTGTCGTAGTAGGTTCTGCAGTTGTAACGGTCGTAGGACCGTCAGTTGTTGTCGTAGGAGTCACAGTTGTTGACGTAAGAGCTGTAGTTGTCGTAGGAGCTTCAGATGTCGTAGGAGCTTCAGATGTCGTAGGAGCCGCAGTTATAGTAGGAGCGGCAGTTGAAGTTGTCGTAGTAGATGATGCAGTATTAGTGGTCGTTGAAGCTGCAGTTGTTGTAGTAGGAGCTGCAGTTGTTATTGTCATACTAGATGCTGCACTCGTAGTAGTCGTAGGAGCTCCAGTTGTAGTGGTCGTAGGTCCTACAGTAGTTGTCATAAGAGCTGCAGTTGTCGAAGAAGCTGCACTTGTTGTAGGACCTTCAGTTGTTATAGCAAGTGCTGCATTTGTGGTTGTCGTAGGAGCTGCATTTGTAGTTGTCGTAGTAGGTGATGCAGTTGTAGCGGTCGTTGGACCTAGAGTAGATGTCGTAGGAGCTGCAGTTATCGTAGGAGCTTCAGTTCTCGTTGTAGGTGAGGTAGTTATAGTTGTCTTAGGAGCTGAAGTTGCACTTATTGCAGTAGGTGCTGCAATAGTAGTGGTCGTTAGAACAGCAATTGTTGTCGTGATAGGTTCTGTAGTTGCAGTGGTTGTAGGAGCTGCACTTGTAGTAGTAGATGCTGCTGTCGTGGTGGTCGTAGGAGCTACAGTTGTTGTAGTAAGAGCTGCTGTTGTTGTTGGAGCTGCGGGAGTCGTTGGAGCTGCAGTTGTCGTAGGAGCTGCAGTAGTCATAGCAGGTGATGAAGTTTTCATAGTTGGTTCTGCTGTTGTAGTGGTCGTTGGAACAGCAGTTGTTGTAGTAGATGCTGCAGATGATGTCGTAGTAGGTTCTGCAGTTGCAGTGGTCGTAGGTGCAGTAGTTTTTATCGTAGCAGTTACAGTTATTGTAGGAGCTCCAGTTGCTGTGGTCATAGGTGCTGCAGTTTTTGTCACAGGAGTTGCAGTTGTCGTAGGAGCTGCAGTTGTCGTAAGAGATGCAGTTGTAGTAAGATTTGCAGTTGTTGTAGGAACTGCAGGTGTCGTAGTAGGTGTTGTAGTAGGTGCTGCAGTAGGGGTTGTCGTAGGAGCTGCAATTGTTGTAGGAGCTTCATTTGTCGTAATAGCTGCAGTTGTCATTGAAGCTTCACTTGTTGTAGGAACTGCTGTTCTCATAGGAACTACAGTTGTTATAGTAATTGCTGTAGTTGCGGTTGTCGTAGGAGCTACAGTGGCTGTAGTAAGAGCTGTATTTTGAGCTGCTTTTGTTGTAGGAGCTGCAGTTCTCATAGGAGCTGCAGTTGTCGTTGGAGCTCCAGTTGTTGTGGTCGTGGGACCTACAGTAGTTGTCGTAAGAGCTGCAGTTGTCGTAGGAGCTGCAGTTGTCGTAGAAGCTGCAGTTGTCGTAGAAGCTGCACTTGCTGTAGGAACTGAAGTTGTTATATTTAGTACTGCAGTTCCGGATGTCATAGGATCTGTAGTTGTAGTAGTAGATGCTGAAGTTGTAGCGGTAGTAGGACCATCAGTTGTTGTCGTAGGAGATACAGTTGTTGTTGTAGGAGCTGCAGTTCTCATAGGAGCTGCAGTTGTCGTAGGAGCTGCAGTTGTCATTGTAGATGCTGCAGTCATAGTGGGCATAGAACCTTCAGTTGTTATCGAAGGAGCTACAGTTACTGTAGTAGTAGCTTCGGTTCTACTTGTCGTAGAAGCTCCACTTGTAGTGGTCGTAGGACCTACAGTAGTTGAAGTAGGAGCTACAGTTGTCGTAGAAGCTGCACTTGTTGTAGGAACTGCAGTTGTAGTAGGAACTGCAGTTGCAGTTATCATAGTAGATGATGCAGTTGTAGTGGTCGTAAGAGCTCCAGTTGTAGTGGTCGTAGGACCTACAGTAGTTGTCATAAGAGCTGCAGATGTCGGAGAAGATGCACTTGTTGTAGGAACTTCAGTTGTTATAGCAAGTGCTACATTTGTGGTTGTCGTAGGAGCTGCATTTGTAGTTGTCGTAGTAGGTGATGCAGTTTTAGCGGTCGTTGGACGTACAGTAGATGTCGTAGGAGCTGCAGTTGTCGTAGGAGCTTCAGTTCTCGTAGTATGTGAGGTAGTTATAGTCTTAAGAGCTGAAGTTGCAGTTATTGCAGTAGGTGCTGCAATTGCAGTGGTCGTTGGAACAGCAATTGTTGTAGTGGAAGTTGCAGCGGATGTCGTGGTAAGTTCTGCAGCTGCAGTGGTTGTAGGAGCTGCAGTTGTCATAGAAGCTGCTCTTGATGTAGGAACTGCAGTTGTTATAGTAAGTGTTGCGGTTGCGGTTGTCGTAGGAGATACCGTTGTAGTTGTCGTAGTAGGTTCTGCAGTTGTAGCGGTTGTAAGACCGCCAGTTGTTGTCGTAGGTGTCACAATTGTTGACGTAAGAGCTGTAGTTGTCGTAGGAGCTTCAGATGTCGTAGGAGCTGCAGTTATAGTAGGAGCGGCAGTTGAAGTTGTCGTAGTAGATGATGCAGTTGTAGTGGTCGTTGGAGCTGCAGTTGTTGTAGTAGGAGCTGCAGTTGTTGTTGTCATAGTAGATGATGCAGTTGTAGTGGTCCTAAGAGCTCCAGTTGTAGTGGTCGTAGGACCTACAGTAGTCATCATAAGAGCTGCAGTTGTCGGAGAAGCTGCACTTGTTGTAGGACCTTCAGTTGTTATAGCAAGTGCTACATTTGTGGTTGTCGTAGGAGCTGCATTTGTAGTTGTCGTAGTAGGTGATGCAGTTGTAGCGGTCGTTGGACCTACAGTAGATGTCGTAGGAGCTGCAGTTGTCGTAGGAGCTTCAGTTCTCGTAGTAGGTGAGGTAGTTATAGTTGTCTTAAGAGCTGAGGTTGCAGTTATTGCAGTAGGTGCTGCAATTGTAGTGGTCGTTGGAACAGCAATTGTTGTAGTGGAAGTTGCAGCGGATGTCGTGGTAGGTTCTGCAGTTGCAGTGGTTGTAGGAGCTGCATTTGTAGTAGTAGATGCTGTTGTCGTGGTGGTCGTAGGAGCTACAGTTGTTGTAGTAAGAGCTGCTGTTGTTGTTGGTGCTGCGGGAGTCGTTGGAGCTGCAGTTGTCGTAGGAGCTGCAGTAGTCATTGCAGGTGCTGAAGATTTCATAGTTGGTTCTGCTGTTGTAGTGGTCGTTGGAACAGCAATTGTTGTAGTAGAAGCTGCAGTGGATGTCGTAGTAGGTTCTGCAGTTGCAGTGGTCGTAGGTGCAGTAGTTTTTATCATAGTAGTTACAGTTATTGCAGGAGCTCCAGTTGCAGTGGTCATAGGTGCTGCAGTTTTTGTCACAGGAGTTGCAGTTGTCGTAGGAGCTGCAGTTGTCGTAAGAGATGCAGTTGTAGTAAGATTTGCAGTTGTTGTAGGAACTGCAGGTGTCGTAGTAGGTGTTGTAGTAGGTGCTGCAGTTGGGGTTGTCGTAGGAGCTGCAATTGTTGTAGGAGCTTCATTTGTCGTAATAGCTGCAGTTGTCATTGAAGCTTCACTTGTTGTAGGAACTGCAGTTCTCATAGGAACTACAGTTGTTATAGTAATTGCTGTAGTTGCAGTTGTCGTAGGAGCTACAGTGGCTGTAGTAAGAGCTGTATTTTGAGCTGCAGTTGTCGTAGGAGCTGCAGTTCTCATAGGAGCTGCAGTTGTCGTTGGAGCTCCAGTTGTTGTGGTCGTGGGACCTACAGTAGTTGTCGTAAGAGCTGCAGTTGTCGTAGGAGCTGCAGTTGTCGTAGAAGCTGCAGTTGTCGTAGAAGCTGCACTTGCTGTAGGAACTGCAGTTGTTATATTTAGTACTGCAGTTCCGGATGTCATAGGATCTGTAGTTGTAGTAGTAGATGCTGAAGTTGTAGCGGTAGTAGGACCATCAGTTGTTGTCGTAGGAGATACAGTTGTTGTCGTAAGAGCTGTAGTTGTCATAGGAGCTGTAGTTGTCATAGGAGCTGCAGATGTCACAGGAGCTGCAGATGTCATAGGAGCTGCAGTTGTAGTTGTCATAGTAGATGCTGCAGTCGTAGTGGTCGTAGGAGTTACAGTTGATGACATAGGATCTACATTTGTTATCGCAAGAGCTGCTGTTCTCAAAGAAACTGCACTTGTTGTAGGAGCTTCATTTGTCGTAATAGCTGCAGTTGTTGTTGAAGCTGCACTTGTTGTAGGAACTGCAGTTCTCATAGGAACTACAGTTGTTATAGTAATTGCTGTAGTTGCGGTTGTCGTAGGAGCTACAGTGGCCGTAGTAAGAGCTGTATGTGTAGTAGAAGCTGCTTTTGTAGGAGCTGCAGTTCTCATAGGAGCTGCAGTTGTCGTAGGAGCTGCAGTTGTCATTGTAGATGCTGCAGTCATAGTGGGCATAGGACCTTCAGTTGTTATCGAAGGAGCTACAGTTACTGTAGTAGTAGCTTCGGTTCTACTTGTCGTAGAAGCTCCACTTGTAGTGGTCGTTGGACCTACAGTAGTTGAAGTAGGAGCTACAGTTGTCGTAGAAGCTGCACTTGTTGTAGGAACTGCAGTTGTAGTAGGAACTGCAGTTGCAGTTATCATAGTAGATGATGCAGTTGTAGTGGTCGTAAGAGCTCCAGTTGTAGTGGTCGTAGGACCTACAGTAGTTGTCATAAGAGCTGCAGATGTCGGAGAAGATGCACTTGTTGTAGGACCTTCAGTTGTTATAGCAAGTGCTACATTTGTGGTTGTCGTAGGAGCTGCATTTGTTGTTGTCGTAGTAGGTGATGCAGTTTTAGCGGTCGTTGGACGTACAGTAGATGTCGTAGGAGCTGCAGTTGTCGTAGGAGCTTCAGATCTCGTAGTATGTGAGGTAGTTATAGTCTTAAGAGCTGAAGTTGCAGTTATTGCAGTAGGTGCTGCAATTGCAGTGGTCGTTGGAACAGCAATTGTTGTAGTGGAAGTTGCAGCGGATGTCGTGGTAAGTTCTGCAGCTGCAGTGGTTGTAGGAGCTGCAGTTGTCATAGAAGCTGCTCTTGATGTAGGAACTGCAGTTGTTATAGTAAGTGTTGCGGTTGCGGTTGTCGTAGGAGATACCGTTGTAGTTGTCGTAGTAGGTTCTGCAGTTGTAGCGGTTGTAAGACCGCCAGTTGTTGTCGTAGGTGTCACAATTGTTGACGTAAGAGCTGTAGTTGTCGTAGGAGCTTCAGATGTCGTAGGAGCTGCAGTTATAGTAGGAGCGGCAGTTGAAGTTGTCGTAGTAGATGATGCAGTTGTAGTGGTCGTTGGAGCTGCAGTTGTTGTAGTAGGAGCTGCAGTTGTTGTTGTCATAGTAGATGATGCAGTTGTAGTGGTCGTAAGAGCTCCAGTTGTAGTGGTCATAGGACCTACAGTAGTCGTCATAAGAGCTGCAGTTGTCGGAGAAGCTGCACTTGTTGTAGGACCTTCAGTTGCTATAGCAAGTGCTACATTTGTGGTTGTCGTAGGAGCTGCATTTGTAGTTGTCGTAGTAGGTGATGCAGTTGTAGCGGTCGTAGGACCTACAGTAGATGTCGTAGGAGCTGCAGTTGTCGTAGGAGCTTCAGTTCTCGTAGTAGGTGAGGTAGTTATAGTTGTCTTAAGAGCTGAAGTTGCAGTTATTGCAGTAGGTGCTGCAATTGTAGTGGTCGTTGGAACAGCAATTGTTGTAGTGGAAGTTGCAGCGGATGTCGTGGTAGGTTCTGCAGTTGCAGTGGTTGTAGGAGCTGCATTTGTAGTAGTAGATGCTGTTGTCGTGGTGGTCGTAGGAGCTACAGTTGTTGTAGTAAGAGCTGCTGTTGTTGTTGGTGCTGCGGGAGTCGTTGGAGCTGCAGTTGTCGTAGGAGCTGCAGTAGTCATTGCAGGTGCTGAAGTTTTCATAGTTGGTTCTGCTGTTGTAGTGGTCGTTGGAACAGCAATTGTTGTAGTAGAAGCTGCAGTTGTCATAAGAGATGCAGTTGTAGTAAGATTTGCAGTTGTTGAAGGAACTGCAGGTGTCGTAGTAGGTGCTGCAGTTGGGGTTGTCGTAGGAGCTGCAATTTTCGTAGGAGCTTCATTTGTCGTAATAGCTGCAGTTGTCGTTGAAACTGCACTTGTTGTAGGAACTGCAGTTCTCATAGGAACTACAGTTGTTATAGTAATTGCTGTAGTTGTGGTTGTCGTAGGAGCTACAGTGGCCGTAGTGAGATCTGTATGTGTAGTAGAAGCTGCTTTTGTTGTAGGAGCTGCAGTTCTCATAGGAGCTGCAGTTGTCGTTGGAACTCCAGTTGTTGTGGTCGTGGGACCTACAGTAGTTGTCGTAAGAGCTGCAGTTGTCGTAGGAGCTGCAGTTGTCGTAGGAGCTGCAGTTGTCGTAGAAGCTGCAGTTGTCATAGAAGCTACACTTGCTGTAGGAACTGCAGTTGTTATATTTAGAACTGCAGTTCCGGATGTCATAGGATCTGTAGTTGTAGTAGTAGATGCTGAAGTTGTAGCGGTAGTAGGACCATCAGTTGTTGTCGTAGGAGATACAGTTGTTGTCGTAAGAGCTGTAGTTGTCGTAGGAGCTGTAGTTGTCGTAGGAGCTGCAGATGTCACAGGAGCTGCAGATGTCATAGGAGCTGCAGTTGTAGTTGTCATAGTAGATGCTGCAGTCGTAGTGGTCGTAGGAGTTACAGTTGATGACATAGGATCTACATTTGTTATCGTAAGAGCTGCTGTTCTCAAAGAAACTGCACTTGTTGTAGGACCTGCAGTTGTTATAGTAAGTGCTGCAGTTGTGGTTGTCATAGGTGCTGTAGTTGTAGTTGTCGTAGTAGGTGCTGCAGTTGTGGTTGTCGTAGGAGCTTCATTTGTAGTTGTCGCAGTAGGTACTGCAATAGTAGTGGCTTTAGGAGCTACAGTTGATGTCTTAGGAGCTACAGTTGTTGTAGTATGAGCAGCAGTTGCAGTTGTTGTAGGAGCTCCAGTTGTAGTGGTCGTAGGACCTATAGTAGTTGTCGTAAGAGCTACAGATGTCGTAGGAGCTGCAGATGTCGTAGGAGCTGCAGTTTTCGTAATAGCTGCAGATGTTGTAGAAGCTGCACTTGTTGTAGGAACTACAGTTGTTGTGGTCGTGGGACCTACAGTAGTTGTCGTAAGAGCTACAGATGTTGTAGGAGCTGCGGTTGTCGTAGGAGCTGCAGTTGTCGTAGAAGCTGCAGTTATCATAGAAGCTGCACTTGCTGTAGGAACTGCAGTTGTTATAGTTAGTGCTGCAGTTCCGGATGTCATAGCAGCTGCATTTGTAGTTGTATTTGTAGATGCTGCAGTTGTAGCGGTCCTAGGACCATGAGTTGTCGTAGGAGTTACAGTTGTTGTCGTAAGAGCTGTAGTTGTCGTAGGAGTTGTAGTTGTTGTAGGAGTTGCAGATGTCATAGGAGCTGCAGTTGTAGTTGTCATAGTAGATGCTGCAGTCGTGGTGGTCGTAGGAGTTATAGTTGATGACGTAGGAGCTACATTTGTTATCGCAAGAGCTGCTGTTCTCGTAGAAACTGCACTTGTTGTAGGCACGGCAGTTGTTATAGTATGTGCTGCAGTTGCGATTGTAGTAGGAGCTACAGTTGTAGTTGTCGTAATAGGTACTGCAGTTGTATTGGTCATAGGACCAACAGTTGTTGTTACAGTTGTTGTCCTAAGAGCTGTCGTTTTCGTAGGAGCTGTAGTTGTCATTGTCGTAGTAGATGATGCAGTTGCAGTGGTCAATGGAGCTGCAGTTGTTGATGTAGGAGATGCAGTTGTCGTTGTCATAGTAGATCCTGCAGTCGTAGTGGTCGTAGGAGCTACAGTTGATGTCGTAGGACTTACAGTTGCTGTCGTAAGATCTGCAGTTGTCAGAGAATCTGCAGTTGTTGTAGGACCTGTAGTTGTTATAGTAAGTGATGCAGTTGTCGTAGGAGTTGCAGTTATAGTTGTCACAGTAGGTGCTGTGGTCGAATTGGTCATAGGACTTACATTTGTTGACGTAGGACCAACAGTTGTTGTTGTGAGAGCTGTAGGTGTTTTAAGAGCTGTAGTAGGTGCTGCAGTTGTCGTAGTAGGTGCTGCAGTTGTGAATGTCGTAGGAGCTGCAATTGTAGTTGTCCTAGTAGGTTCTGCAGTCGTAGTGGCCGTAGGAGCTACAGCTGATGTTGTAGGACTTACAGTTGCTGTCATAAGATCTGCAGTTGTCGTAGGAGCTGCAATTTTTGTAGGAACTACAGATGTCATAGCAGATGCTGTGGTTGTGGTTGTCGTAGGAGCTGAAGTTGCATTTGTTGTAGTAGGTGCTGCAGTAGTAGTGGTCGTAGGAACAGCAGTTGTTGTAGTAGAAGCTGCAGTTGTTGTCGTAGTAGGTTCTGCAGTTGCAGTGGTCGTAGGACCTGCAATTGTTGTCGTAGGAGCTGCAGTTGTCGCTATCATAGTAGATGCTAAAGTTGTAGTGGTTGTAGGAACTACAGTTGTTTTCGTAGGAGCTGTGGTTGAAATTGTCATAGGAGCTCCAGTTGATGTCATAGCACCTACAGTAGATGTTCTAGGAGCTGCAGTTGTAGTAGGAGCTTCAGTTGTCATAGAAGCTGCAATTGTTGTAGGATCTGCAGTTTTTATAGTAAGTGCTGCATTTGTGGTTGTCGTAGTAGGTGCTGCAGTTGTAGCGGTCGTAGGACCAACAGTTGTTGTGGTAGGAGTTACATTTGTTGTCGTAAGAGCTGTGGTTTTAGTAGAAGCTGTAGTTGTAGTAGGAGCTGCTGATGTCATAGGATCTGCAGTTGTAGATGTTGTAGTTGATGCTGCGGTCGTAGTGGTCGTACGAGCTCCAGTTGTAGTGGTCGTATGACCTACAGTAGTTGTAATAAGAGCTGTAGTTTTCAGGGAAGATGCACTTTTTGTAGGACCTGAAGTTGTTATTGTAAGTTCTGCAGTTGCGGTTGTCGCAGGAGCTGCAGTTATAGTTGTCATAGTAGGTGCTGCAGTCGTAGTGGTCGTAGAAGCAACAGTTGTTGTAGTAGGAGCTGCGGTTGTAGTTGTCATAGGAGATCCATTTGTAGTGATCGTGGGACCTACATTAGTTGTTAAGAGAGCTGCAGTTGTCGTAGGAGCAGCAGTTGTCATAGGAGCTGCATTTGTAGTAGTAGATGCTGCAGTCATAGTGTTCGTAGGAGGTACAGTTGTCGTAGGAGCTACCGTTGTTGTTGTAAGAGCTTCTGTTGTCTTAGGAGCTGCAGTTGACGTAGGAGCTGCAGTTGTTGTATGAACTGCAGGTGTTGTAGTAGAAGCTGTAGTGGTTGTCATAATAGGTTCTGCAGTTGCAGTGGTCGTAGGACCTGCAATTGTTGTTGTTGGAGCTGCAGTTGTTGCTCTCGTACTAGATGCTAAAGTTGTAGTGGTTGTAGGAACTAGAGTTGTTGTAGTAGAAGCTGCTGTTGTAGTTATCGTAGGAGCTCCAGTTGTAGTGGTAGTAGGACCTACAGTAGATGTCGTAGGAGCTGCAGTTGTCGTAGTAAGTGCTGCAGTTGTGGTTGTCATAGGGGCTGAAGTTGCAGTTCTTGTAGTAGGTGCTGCAGTAGTAGTGGTCATAGGAGCTTCAGTTGTTGTCATAGGAGCTGCAGTTGTCGCTGTCATAGTAGATGCTAAAGTTGGAGTGGTTGTAGGAGCTCCAGTTGGGGTCGTAGCACCTACAGTAGATGTCGTAGGAGCTGCAGTTGTAGTAGGAGCTTCAGTTGTCCTGGTAAGTGCTGTAATTGTGTTTGTAGTAGGAGCTGAAGTTGAAGTTGTTGTCATAGGAGCTCCATTTTTTGTGGTCGAAGAACCTACAGTAATTGTCATTAGAGCTGCAGTTGTCGTAGGAGCTGTAGTTGCTGTAGGAGCTGCATTTGTAGTGGTCATGGAACTTACAGTAGATGTCGTAAGAGCTGCAGTTAACGTAGGAGCTTTAGTTGTCGTAGTAGGTGCTGTAGTTGTGTTTGGAGTAGGAGCTGAATTTGAAGTTGTTGTAGTATGTGCTGCAGTAGTAGTCGTCGTTGGAACAGAAGTTGTTGTAGTAGAAGCTACAGTGGTTGTCGTAGTAGGTTCTGCAGTTGCAGTGGTCTTAGGAGCTGCAATTGTTGTCGTAGGAGCTGCATTTGTCACTGTCGTAGTAGATGCTAAAGTTGTACTGGTTGTAGGAACTACAGTTGTTGTAGTAGGAGCTAAAGTTGTTGTAATAGGAGCTGCAGTTGTCAATGTTTTAGTAGATGCTGCATTCGTAGTGGGCTTAGGAGCTGCAGTTGTCATAGGAGCTGCAGTTGTTGTAGGAACTGCAGGTGTCGTAGTAGGTGCTGCAGTAGTAGTGGTCGTAGGAACAGCAGTTGTTGTAGTAAAAGCTGCAGCGGATGTCATAGTAGGTTCTGCAGTTGCAGTGGTCGTAGGAGCTTCAGTTGTTGTCATAGGAGCTGCAGTTGTTGCTGTCTTATTAGATGCTAAAGTTGTAGTGGTTGTAGGAACTACAGTTGCAGTGATCGTAGGAGCTGCAGCTGTTGTTGTAGGAGAAGCAGTTGTCATTATTGTATCAGTTGCTGCAGTCGAAGTGGGCATAGGAGCTACAGTTGTTGTCGTAGGAGTTCCATTTGTAGTGGTCGTAGGACGTACAGTAGTTGTCCTAAGAGCTGCAATTGTCATAGGAGCTACAGTTGTTGTAGGAGCTGCAGTTGTCGTTGGAGCTGCAGTTGTCATGGAAGCTGCAATATTTGTAGGGACTGCAGTTGTTATAGTAAGTGCTGCATTTGCGGTTGTCGTAGTAGGTGCAGTTGTCAGAGGAGCTGCATTTGTAGTAGTAGATGCTGCAGTTGTAGTGTTCTTAGGAGCTACAGTTGTCGTAGGAACTACCGTTGTTGTAAGAGCTTCTGTTGTCTTAGGAGCTGCAGTTGTAGTGGTCGTAGGACCTACAGTAGATGTTGTAGGAGCTGCAGTTGTCATAGTAGGTACTGCATTTGTAGTAGTAGATGCTGCTGTCATAGTGATCGTAGGAGCTTCAGTTGTCGTAGGAACTACTGTTGTTGTCGTAAGAGCTTCTGTTGTCGTAGGAGCTGCAGTTGTAGTAGGAGGTGCAGTTGTTGTAGGAACTGCAGGTGTCGTAGAAGGTGCTGTGGTTGTGGTTATCGTAGGAGCTGAAGTTGTTGTAGTAGGTCCTGCCGTAGTAGTGGACGTAGGAACAGCAGTTGTTGTGGTAGAAGCTGCAGTGGTTGTCGTAGTAGGTTCTGCAGTTGCAGTGGTCGTGGTCGAGGGACCTGCAATTGTTGTCGTAGGAGCTGAAGTTGTTGCTGTCTTATTAGATGCTAAAGTTGTAGTGGTTGTAGGAACTACAGTTGCAGTGATCATAGGAGCTGCAGTTGTTGTCGTAGGAGAAGCAGTTGTCATTATTGTATCAGTTGCTGCAGTCGAAGTGGGCGTAGGAGCTACAGTTGTTGTCGTAGGAGCTCCATTTGTAGTGGTCGTAGGACGTACAGTAGTTGTCATAAGAGCTGCAATTGTCATAGGAGCTGCAGTTGTCGTTGGAGCTGCAGTTGTCATGGAAGCTGCAATATTTGTAGGAACTGCAGTTGTTATAGTAAGTGCTGCATTTGCGGTTGTCGTAGTAGGTGCAGTTGTCAGAGGAGCTGCATTTGTAGTAGTAGATGCTGCAGTTGTAGTGTTCTTAGGAGCTACAGTTGTCGTAGGAACTACCGTTGTTGTAAGAGCTTCTGTTGTCTTAGGAGCTGCAGTTGTAGTGGTCGTAGGACCTACAGTAGATGTTGTAGGAGCTGCAGTTGTCATAGTAGGTACTGCATTTGTAGTAGTAGATGCTGCTGTCATAGTGATCGTAGGAGCTTCAGTTGTCGTAGGAACTACTGTTGTTGTCGTAAGAGCTTCTGTTGTCGTAGGAGCTGCAGTTGTAGTAGGAGGTGCAGTTGTTGTAGGAACTGCAGGTGTCGTAGAAGGTGCTGTGGTTGTGGTTATCGTAGGAGCTGAAGTTGTTGTAGTAGGTCCTGCCGTAGTAGTGGACGTAGGAACAGCAGTTGTTGTGGTAGAAGCTGCAGTGGTTGTCGTAGTAGGTTCTGCAGTTGCAGTGGTCGTGGTCGAGGGACCTGCAATTGTTGTCGTAGGAGCTGAAGTTGTTGCTGTCTTATTAGATGCTAAAGTTGTAGTGGTTGTAGGAACTACAGTTGCAGTGATCATAGGAGCTGCAGTTGTTGTCATAGGAGAAGCAGTTGTCATTATTGTATCAGTTGCTGCAGTCGAAGTGGGCGTAGGAGCTACAGTTGTTGTCGTAGGAGCTCCATTTGTAGTGGTCGTAGGACGTACAGTAGTTGTCATAAGAGCTGCAATTGTCATAGGAGCTACAGTTGTTGTAGGAGCTGCAGTTGTCGTTGGAGCTGCAGTTGTCATGGAAGCTGCAATATTTGGAGGAACTGCAGTTGTTATAGTAAGTGCTGCATTTGCGGTTGTCGTAGTAGGTGCAGTTGTCAGAGGAGCTGCATTTGTAGTAGTAGATGCTGCAGTTGTAGTGTTCTTAGGAGCTACAGTTGTCGTAGGAACTACCGTTGTTGTTGTAAGAGCTTCTGTTGTCTTAGGAGCTGCAGTTGTAGTGGTCGTAGGACCTACAGTAGATGTTGTAGGAGCTGCAGTTGTCATAGTAGGTACTGCATTTGTAGTAGTAGATGCTGCTGTCATAGTGATCGTAGGAGCTTCAGTTGTCGTAGGAACTACTGTTGTTGTCGTAAGAGCTTCTGTTGTCATAGGAGCTGCAGTTGTCGTGGTAAGTGCTGTAATTGTGTTTGTAGTAGGAGCTGAAGTTGAAGTTGTTGTCATAGGAGCTCCATTTTTTGTGGTCGAAGAACCTACAGTAATTGTCATTAGAGCTGCAGTTGTCGTAGGAGCTGTAGTTTCTGTAGTAGCTGCATTTGTAGTGGTCATGGAACCTACAGTAGATGTCGTAGGAGCTGCAGTTAACGTAGGAGCTTTAGTTGTCGTAGTAGGTGCTGTAGTTGTGTTTGGAGTAGGAGCTGAAGTTGAAGTTGTTGTAGTATGTGCTGCAGTAGTAGTCGTCGTTGGAACAGAAGTTGTTGTAGTAGAAGCTGCAGTGGTTGTTGTAGCAGGTTCTGCAGTTGCAGTGGTCTTAGGAGCTGCAATTGTTGTCGTAGGAGCTGCATTTGTCACTGTCGTAGTAGATGCTAAAGTTGTACTGGTTGTAGGAACTACAGTTGTTGTAGTAGGAGCTAAAGTTGTTGTAATAGGAGCTGCAGTTGTCAATGTTTTAGTAGATGCTGCATTCGTAGTGGGCGTAGGAGCTGCAGTTGTCATAGGAGCTGCAGTTGTTGTAGGAACTGCAGGTGTCGTAGTAGGTGCTTCAGTAGTAGTGGTCGTAGGAACAGCAGTTGTTGTAGTAAAAGCTGCAGCAGATGTCATAGTAGGTTCTGCTGTTGCAGTGGTCGTAGGAGCTTCAGTTGTTGTCATAGGAGCTGCAGTTGTTGCTGTCTTATTAGATGCTAAAGTTGTAGTGGTTGTAGGAACTACAGTTGCAGTGATCGTAGGAGCTGCAGTTGTTGTTGTAGGAGAAGCAGTTGTCATTATTGTATCAGTTGCTGCAGTCGAAGTGGGCGTAGGAGCTACAGTTGTTGTCGTAGGAGCTCCATTTGTAGAGTTCGTAGGACGTTCAGTAGTTGTCATAAGAGCTGCAATTGTCATAGGAGCTACAGTTGTTGTAGGAGCTGCAGTTGTCGTTGGAGCTGCAGTTGTCATGGAAGCTGCAATATTTGGAGGAACTGCAGTTGTTATTGTAAGTGCTGCATTTGCGGTTGTCGTAGTAGGTGCAGTTGTCAGAGGAGCTGCATTTGTAGTAGTAGATGCTGCAGTTGTAGTGTTCTTAGGAGCTACAGTTGTCGTAGGAACTACCGTTGTTGTTGTAAGAGCTTCTGTTGTCTTAGGAGCTGCAGTTGTAGTGGTCGTAGGACCTACAGTAGATGTTGTAGGAGCTGCAGTTGTCATAGTAGGTACTGCATTTGTAGTAGTAGATGCTGCTGTCATAGTGATCGTAGGAGCTTCAGTTGTCGTAGGAACTACTGTTGTTGTCGTAAGAGCTTCTGTTGTCATAGGAGCTGCAGTTGTCGTGGTAAGTGCTGTAATTGTGTTTGTAGTAGGAGCTGAAGTTGAAGTTGTTGTCATAGGAGCTCCATTTTTTGTGGTCGAAGAACCTACAGTAATTGTCATTAGAGCTGCAGTTGTCGTAGGAGCTGTAGTTTCTGTAGTAGCTGCATTTGTAGTGGTCATGGAACCTACAGTAGATGTCGTAGGAGCTGCAGTTAACGTAGGAGCTTTAGTTGTCGTAGTAGGTGCTGTAGTTGTGTTTGGAGTAGGAGCTGAAGTTGAAGTTGTTGTAGTATGTGCTGCAGTAGTAGTCGTCGTTGGAACAGAAGTTGTTGTAGTAGAAGCTGCAGTGGTTGTTGTAGCAGGTTCTGCAGTTGCAGTGGTCTTAGGAGCTGCAATTGTTGTCGTAGGAGCTGCATTTGTCACTGTCGTAGTAGATGCTAAAGTTGTACTGGTTGTAGGAACTACAGTTGTTGTAGTAGGAGCTAAAGTTGTTGTAATAGGAGCTGCAGTTGTCAATGTTTTAGTAGATGCTGCATTCGTAGTGGGCGTAGGAGCTGCAGTTGTCATAGGAGCTGCAGTTGTTGTAGGAACTGCAGGTGTCGAGGTAGGTGCTTCAGTAGTAGTGGTCGTAGGAACAGCAGTTGTTGTAGTAAAAGCTGCAGCAGATGTCATAGTAGGTTCTGCTGTTGCAGTGGTCGTAGGAGCTTCAGTTGTTGTCATAGGAGCTGCAGTTGTTGCTGTCTTATTAGATGCTAAAGTTGTAGTGGTTGTAGGAACTACAGTTGCAGTGATCGTAGGAGCTGCAGTTGTTGTTGTAGGAGAAGCAGTTGTCATTATTGTATCAGTTGCTGCAGTCGAAGTGGGCGTAGGAGCTACAGTTGTTGTCGTAGGAGCTCCATTTGTAGAGGTCGTAGGACGTACAGTAGTTGTCATAAGAGCTGCAATTGTCATAGGAGCTACAGTTGTTGTAGGAGCTGCAGTTGTCGTTGGAGCTGCAGTTGTCATGGAAGCTGCAATATTTGGAGGAACTGCAGTTGTTATTGTAAGTGCTGCATTTGCGGTTGTCGTAGTAGGTGCAGTTGTCAGAGGAGCTGCATTTGTAGTAGTAGATGCTGCAGTTGTAGTGTTCTTAGGAGCTACAGTTGTCGTAGGAACTACCGTTGTTGTTGTAAGAGCTTCTGTTGTCTTAGGAGCTGCAGTTGTAGTAGGAGGTGCAGTTGTTGTAGGAACTGCAGGTGTCGTAGAAGGTGCTGTGGTTGTGGTTATCGTATGAGCTGAAGTTGTTGTAGTAGGTCCTGCCGTAGTAGTGGACGTAGGAACAGCAGTTGTTGTGGTAGAAGCTGCAGTGGTTGTCGTAGTAGGTTCTGCAGTTGCAGTGGTCGTGGTCGAGGGACCTGCAATTGTTGTCGTAGGAGCTGAAGTTGTTGCTGTCTTATTAGATGCTAAAGTTTTAGTGGTTGTAGGAACTACAGTTGCAGTGATCATAGGAGCTGCAGTTGTTGTCGTAGGAGAAGCAGTTGTCATTATTGTATCAGTTGCTGCAGTCGAAGTGGGCGTAGGAGCTACAGTTGTTGTCGTAGGAGCTCCATTTGTAGTGGTCGTAGGACGTACAGTAGTTGTCATAAGAGCTGCAATTGTCATAGGAGCTACAGTTGTTGTAGGAGCTGCAGTTGTCGTTGGAGCTGCAGTTGTCATGGAAGCTGCAATATTTGTAGGAACTGCAGTTGTTATAGTAAGTGCTGCATTTGCGGTTGTCGTAGTAGGGGCAGTTGTCGTAGGAACTACCGTTGTTGTTGTAAGAGCTTCTGTTGTCTTAGGAACTGCAGTTGTAGTGGTCGTAGGACCTACAGTAGATGTTGTAGGAGCTGCAGTTGTCATAGTAGGTACTGCATTTGTAGTAGTAGATGCTGCTGTCATAGTGATCGTAGGAGCTTCAGTTGTCGTAGGAACTACTGTTGTTGTCGTAAGAGCTTCTGTTGTCGTAGGAGCTGCAGTTGTAGTAGGAGGTGCAGTTGTTGTAGGAACTGCAGGTGTCGTAGAAGGTGCTATGGTTGTGGTTATCGTAGGAGCTGAAGTTGCAGTTGTTGTAGTAGGTCCTGCCGTAGTAGTGGACGTAGGAACAGCAGTTGTTGTGGTAGAAGCTGCAGTGGTTGTCGTAGTAGGTTCTGCAGTTGCAGTGGTCGTGGTCGAGGGACCTGCAATTGTTGTCGTAGGAGCTGAAGTTGTCGCTGTCATAGTAGATGCTAAAGTTGTAGTGGCTGTAGGAGCTACAGTTGTTGTAGTAGGAGCTAAAGTTATTGTAGTAGAAGCTGCGATTGTAGTTGTTGTAGGAGCTCCAGTTGTAGCGGTCGTAGGACCTACAGTAGATGTCGTAGGAGCTGCAGCTGTCGTTTGAGCTTCAGTTGTCGTGGTAGGTTCTGCAGTAGCAGTTGTCGTAGGAGCTGCAGTTGTTGTCATAGGATCTGCAATTGTCGCTGCCTTAGTAGATAATGCAGTCGTAGTGGGCGTAGGAGCTACAGTTGTTGTCATAGGAACTACAGCTATTGTAATAGTAGCTGTGGTTTTACTTGTCGTAGGAGCTCCAGCTGTAGTGGTAATAGGACCTACAGTAGTTGTCTTAAGAGCTGCAGTTGTAGTAGGTGCTGCATATGTCGTAGAATCTAGAGTTGTCATAGAAGCCACACTTGTTGTAGGAACTGCAGTTGTTATAGTTAGTGCTGCAGTTGCAGATGTCGTAGGAGCTGCAGTTGTAGTTGTACTAGTAGATGCTGCAGTTGTTGTGGTCGTTAAAGCTTCAGTTGTCGTTGGACCTACCGTTGTTGTCGTAAGAGCTTCTGTAGTCTTTGGAGTTGCAGTTGTAGTAGGAGGTGCAGTTGTTGTAGGAACTGCAGGTGTCGTAGAAGGTGCTGTGTTTGTGGTTATCGTAGGAGCTGAAGTTGCATTTGTTGTAGTAGGTCCTGCTGTAGTAGTGGACGTAGAAACAGCAGTTGTTGTGGCAGAAGCTGCAGTGGTTGTCGTTGTAGGTTCTGCAGTTGCAGTGGTCGTGGTCGAGGGACCTGCAATTGTTGTCGTAGGAGCTGAAGTTGTCGCTGTCGTAATAGATGATAAAGTTTTAGTGGCTGTAGGAGCTACAGTTGTTGTAGTAGGAGCTAAAGTTATTGTAGTAGAAGCTGCGATTGTAGTTGATGTAGGAGCTCCAGTCATAGCGGTCGTAGGACCTACAGTAGAAGTCGTAGGAGCTGCAGCTGTCGTAAGAGTTTCTGTTGTCGTAAGAGCTGCTGTAGTAGTAGGAGGTGCAGTTGTTATAGTTAGTGCTGCAGTTGCGGTTGTCATTGGAGCTGCAGTTGTAGTTGTTGTGGTAGGTGCTAAAGTTGTAGCGGTCATAGGACCAACAGTTGTAGTCGTAGGAGTTACAGTTGTTGTCGTAAGAGCGGTAGTTTTCGTAGAAGCTGTAGTTGTCGTATGAGCTGCAGATGTCGTAGGAGCTGCAGTTAAAGTTGTAGTAGTAGATGCGGCAGTTGTAGTGGTCGTTAAAGCTTCAGTTGTCATTGGACCTACCGTTGTTGTCGTAAGAGCTTCTGTTGTCGTAGGAGCTGCAGTTGTAGTAGGATGTGCAGTTGTTGTAGGAACTGCAGGTGTCGTAGAAGGTGCTGAGGTTGTGTTTATCGTAGGAGCTGAAGTTGCAATTGTTGTAGTAGTTCCTGTAGTCGTAATGGACGTAGGAACAGCAGTTGTTGTGGTAGAAGCTGCAGTGGTTGTCGTAATAGGTTCTGCAGTTACAGTGGTCGTGGTCGAGGGACCTGCAATTGTTGTCGTAGGAACTGAAGTTGTTGCTGTCGTAGTAGATGCTAAAGTTGTAATGGCTGTAGGAGCTACAGTTGTTGTAGTAGGAGCTGAAGTTATTGTAGTAGAAGCTGCGATTGTAGTTGTTGTAGGAGCTCCAGTTGTAGCGGCCGGTGGACCTACTGTAGATGTCGTAGGAGCTGCAGCTGTCGTAAGAGCTTCTGTTGTCGTAGGAGCTGTGGTTGTAGTAGGAGGTGCAGTTGTTGTAGGATCTGCAGGTGTCGTAGAAGGTGCTGTGGTTGTGGTTGTCGTAGGAGCTGAAGTTGTAGTTGTTGTAGTAGGTGCTGCAGTTGTAGTTGTCGTGGTAGGTGCTGCAGTTGTAGCGGACGTAGGAACAGCAGTTGTTGTAGTAGAAGCTGCAGTGGTTGTCCTAGTAGGTTCTGTAGTTGCAATTGTTGTGGTCGAGGGACCTGCAATTGTTGTTGCAGAATCTACAGTTGTCATAGAAGCCGCACTTGTTGTAGGAACTGCAGTTGTTATAGTTAGTGCTGCAGTTGCGGTTGTCGTTGGAGCTGCCGTTGTAGTTGTCGTGGTAGGTGCTGCAGTTGTAGCGGTCGTAGGACCAACAGTTGTTGTCGTAGGAGCTGAAGTTGTCCCTGTCGTAGAAAATCCTAAAGATGTAGTGGCTGTAGGAGCTACAGTTGTTGTAGTAGGAGCTAAAGTTATTGTAGTAGAAGCTGCGATTGTAGTTGTTGTAGGAGCTCCAGTTGTAGCAGTCGTCGGACCTACAGTAGATATCATAGGAGCTGCAGCTGTCAAAATTGCTTCTGTTGTCGTAGGACCTGCAGTTGTAGTTGGAGGTGCAGATGTTGTAGGAACTGCAGGTGTCGTAGAATGTGCTCTGGTTGTGGTTGTCGTAGGAGCTGAAGTTGCAGTTGTTGTAGTAGGTGCTGCAGTAGTAGTGGACGTAGGAACAGCAGTTGTTGTAGTAGAAGCTTCAGTGGTTGTCCTAGTCGGTTCTGTAGTTGCAATGGTCGTGGTCGAGGGACCTGCAATTGTTGTCGCAGAATCTACAGTTGTCATAGAAGCCGCACTTGTTTTAGGAACTGCAGTTGTTATAGTTAGTGCTGCAGTTGCGGTTGTCGTTGGAGCTGCAGTTGTAGTTGTCGTGGTAGGTGCTGCAGTTGTAGCGGTCGTGGGACCAACAGTTGTTGTCGTAGGAGCTGAAGTTGTCGCTGTCGTAGTAGATGCTAAAGTTGTAGTGGCTGTAGGAGCTACAGTTGTTGTAGAAGGAGCTAAAGTTATTGTAGTGGAAGCTGCGATTGGAGTTGTTGTAGGAGCTCCAGTTGTAGCGGTCGTAGGACCTACAGTAGATGTCAAAGGAGCTGCAGCTGTCTTTTGAGCTTCAGTTGTCGTGGTAGGTTCTGCAGTTGTAGTGGTCGTAGGAGCTGCAGTTTTTGCTGCCGTAGTAGATAATGCAGTTGTGGTGGGCGTAGGAGCTCCAGCTGTAGCGGTATTAGGACCTACAGTAGTTGTCTTAAGAGCTGCAGTTGTAGTAGGTGCTGCAGATGTTGTAGAATCTACAGTTGTCAGAGAAGCCACACTTGTTGTAGGAACTGCAGTTGATATAGTTAGTGCTGCAGTTGCAGTTGTCGTTGGAGCTGCAGTTGTAGTTGTCGTAGTAGGTGCTGCAGTAATAGTGGACGTAGGAACAGCAGTTGTTGTGGTAGAAGCTGCAGTGGTTGTCCTAGTAGGTTCTGTAGTTGCAATTGTCGTGGTCGAGGGACCTGCAATTGTTGTCGCAGAATCTACAGTTGTCATAGAAGCCGCACTTGTTTTAGGAACTGCAGTTGTTATAGTCAGTGTTGCAGTTGCGGTTGTCGTTGGAGCTGCAGTTGTAGTTGTCGTGGTAGGTGCTGCAGTTGTAGCGGTCGTGGGACCAACAGTTGTTGTCGTAGGAGATGAAGTTGTCGCTGTCGTAGTAGATGCTAAAGTTGTAGTGGCTGTAGGAGCTACAGTTGTTGTAGTAGGAGCTAAAGTTATTGTAGTGGAAGCTGCGATTGGAGTTGTTGTAGGAGCTCCAGTTGTAGCGGTCGTAGGACCTACAGTAGATGTCATAGGAGCTGCAGCTGTCTTTTGAGCTTCAGTTGTCGTGATAGGTTCTGCTGTTGCAGTGGTCGTAGGAGCTGCAGTTGTTGTCGTAGGATCTGCAGATGTCGCTGCCGTAGTAGATAATGCAGTCGTAGTGGGCGTAGGAGCTACAGTTGTTGTCGTATGAACTACGGTTATTGAAGTAGTAGCTGTGGTTGTACTTGTCGTAGGAGCTCCAGCTGTAGCGGTATTAGGACCTACAGTTGTTGTCTTAAGAGCTGCAGTTGTAGTAGGTGCTGCAGATGTTGTAGAATCTACAGTTGTCATAGAAGTCACACTTGTTGTAGGAACTACAGTTGATATAGTTAGTGCTGCAGTTGCAGTTGTCGTTGGAGCTGCAGTTGTAGTTGTCGTAGTAGGTACTGCAGTAATAGTGGACGTAGGAACAGCAGTTGTTGTGGTAGAAGCTGCAGTGGTTGTCGTAGTAGGTTCTGCAGTTGCAGTGGTCGTGGTCGAGGGACCTGCAATTGTTGTCGTAGGAGCTGAAGTTGTCGCTGTCGTAGTAGATGCTAAAGATGTAGTGGCTGTAGGAGCTACAGTTGTTGTAGTAGGAGCTAAAGTTATTGTAGTAGAAGCTGCGATTGTAGTTGTTGTAGGAGCTCCAGTTGTAGCAGTCGTAGGTCCTACAGTAGATGTCGTAGGAGCTGCAGCTGTCGTAAGAGCTTCTGTTGTCGTAAGAGCTGCAGTTGTAGTTGTCGTGGTAGGTGCTGCAGTTGTAGCGGTCGTTGGACCAACAGTTGTTGTCGTAGGAGTTGAAGTTGTCCCTGTCGTAGTAGATGCTAAAGTTGTAATGGCTGTAGGAGCTACAGTTGTTGTAGTAGGAGCTGAAGTTATTGTAGTAGAAGCTGCGATTGTAGTTGTTGTAGGAGCTCCAGTTGTAGCGGCCGTAGGACCTACAGTAGATGTCGTAGGAGCTGCAGCTGTCGTAAGAGCTTCTGTTGTCGTAGGAGCTGTGGTTGTAGTAGGAGGTGCAGTTGTTGTCGTAGGATCTGCAGGTGTCGTAGAAGGTGCTTTGGTTGTGGTTGTCGTAGGAGCTGAAGTTGTAGTTGTTGTAGTAGGTGCTGCAGTAGTAGTGGACGTAGGAACAGCAGTTGTTGTAGTAGAAGCTGCAGTGGTTGTCCTAGTAGGTTCTGTAGTTGCAATTGTCGTGGTCGAGGGACCTGCAATTGTTGTCGCAGAATCTACAGTTGTCATAGAAGCTGCACTTGTTGTAGGAACTGCAGTTGTTATAGTTAGTGCTGCAGTTGCGGTTGTCGTTGGAGCTGCAGTTGTAGTTGTCGTGGTAGGTGCTGCAGTTGTAGCGGTCGTAGGACCAACAGTTGTTGTATTAGGAGCTGAAGTTGTCCCTGTCGTAGAAAATCCTAAAGATGTAGTGGCTGTAGGAGCTACAGTTGTTGTAGTAGGAGCTAAAGTTATTGTAGTAGAAGCTGCGATTGTAGTTGTTGTAGGAGCTCCAGTTGTAGCAGTCGTAGGACCTACAGTAGATATCTTAGGAGCTGCAGCTGTCAAAAGTGCTTCTGTTGTCGTAGGACCTGCAGTTGTAGTTGGAGGTGCAGATGTTGTAGGAACTGCAGGTGTCGTAGAATGTGCTCTGGTTGTGGTTGTCGTAGGAGCTGAAGTTGCAGTTGTTGTAGTAGGTGCTGCAGTAGTAGTGGACGTAGGAACAGCAGTTGTTGTAGTAGAAGCTTCAGTGGTTGTCCTAGTCGGTTCTGTAGTTGCAATGGTCGTGGTCGAGGGACCTGCAATTGTTGTCGCAGAATCTACAGTTGTCATAGAAGCCGCACTTGTTTTAGGAACTGCAGTTGTTATAGTTAGTGCTGCAGTTGCGGTTGTCGTTGGAGCTGCAGTTGTAGTTGTCGTGGTAGGTGCTGCAGTTGTAGCGGTCGTGGGACCAACAGTTGTTGTCGTAGGAGCTGAAGTTGTCGCTGTCGTAGTAGATGCTAAAGTTGTAGTGGCTGTAGGAGCTACAGTTGTTGTAGAAGGAGCTAAAGTTATTGTAGTGGAAGCTGCGATTGGAGTTGTAGTAGGAGCTGCAGTTGTAGCGGTCGTAGGACCTACAGTAGATGTCAAAGGAGCTGCAGCTGTCTTTTGAGCTTCAGTTGTCGTGGTAGGTTCTGCAGTTGTAGTGGTCGTAGGAGCTGCAGTTTTCGCTGCCGTAGTAGATAATGCAGTCGTAGTGGGCGTAGGAGCTACAGTTGTTGTCGTAGGAACTACGGTTATTGGAGTAGTAGCTGTGGTTGCACTTGTCGTAGGAGCTCCAGCTGTAGCGGTATTAGGACCTACAGTAGTTGTCTTAGGAGCTGCAGTTGTAGCGGTCGTGGGACCAACAGTTGTTGTCGTAGGAGCTGAAGTTGTCGCTGTCGTAGTAGATGCTAAAGTTGTAGTGGCTGTAGGAGCTACAGTTGTTGTAGTAGGAGCTAAAGTTATTGTAGTGGAAGCTGCGATTGGAGTTGTTGTAGGAGCTCCAGTTGTAGCGGTCGTAGGACCTACAGTAGATGTCATAGGAGCTGCAGCTGTCTTTTGAGCTTCAGTTGTCGTGATAGGTTCTGCTGTTGCAGTGGTCGTAGGAGCTGCAGTTGGTTTCGTAGGATCTGCAGATGTCACTGCCGTAGTAGATAATGCAGTCGTAGTGGGCGTAGGAGCTACAGTTGTTGTCGTAGGAACTACGGTTATTGGAGTAGTAGCTGTGGTTGTACTTGTCGTAGGAGCTCCAGCTGTAGCGGTATTAGGACCTACAGTAGTTGTCTTAAGAGCTGCAGTTGTAGTAGGTGCTGCAGATGTTGTAGAATCTACAGTTGTCAGAGAAGCCACACTTGTTGTAGGAACTGCAGTTGATATAGTTAGTGCTGCAGTTGCAGTTGTCGTTGGAGCTGCAGTTGTAGTTGTCGTAGTAGGTGTTGCAGTAATAGTGGACGTAGGAACAGCAGTTGTTGTGGTAGAAGCTGCAGTGGTTGTCCTAGTATGTTCTGTAGTTGCAATTGTCGTGGTCGAGGGACCTGCAATTGTTGTCGCAGAATCTACAGTTGTCATAGAAGCCGCACTTGTTGTAGGAACTGCAGTTGTTATAGTTAGTGCTGCAGTTGCGGTTGTCGTTGGAGCTGCAGTTGTAGTTGTCGTGGTAGGTGCTGCAGTTGTAATGGTCGTAGGACCAACAGTTGTTGTCGTAGGAGCTGAAGTTGTCCCTGTCGTAGTAGATCCTAAAGATGTAGTGGCTGTAGGAGCTACAGTTGTTGTAGTAGGAGCTAAAGTTATTGTAGTAGAAGCTGCGATTGTAGTTGTTGTAGGAGCTCCAGTTGTAGCAGTCGTAGGACCTACAGTAGATGTCGTAGGAGCTGCAGCTGTCAAAAGTGCTTCTGTTGTCGTAGGACCTGCAGTTGTAGTTGGAGGTGCAGATGTTGTATTAACTGCAGATGTCGTAGAAGGTGCTCTGGTTGTGGTTGTAGTAGGAGCTGAAGTTGCAGTTGTTGTAGTAGGAGCTAAAGTTATTGTAGTGGAAGCTGCGATTGGAGTTGTTGTAGGAGCTCCAGTTGTAGCGGTCGTAGGACCTACAGTAGATGTCAAAGGAGCTGCAGCTGTCTTTTGAGCTTCAGTTGTCGTGGTAGGTTCTGCAGTTGTAGTGGTCGTAGGAGCTGCAGTTGTCGCTGCCGTAGTAGATAATGCAGTCGTAGTGGGCGTAGGAGCTACAGTTGTTGTCGTAGGAACTACGGTTATTGGAGTAGTAGCTGTGGTTGTACTTGTCGTAGGAGCTCCAGCTGTAGCGGTATTAGGACCTACAGTAGTTGTCTTAGGAGCTGCAGTTGTAGTAGGTGCTGCAGATGTTTTAGAATCTACAGTTGTCATAGAAGCCACACTTGTTGTAGGAACTGCTGTTGATATAGTTAGTGCTGCAGTTGCAGTTGTCGTTGGAGCTGCAGTTGTAGTTGTCGTAGTAGGTGCTGCAGTAATAGTGGACGTAGGAACAGCAGTTGTTGTGGTAGAAGCTGCAGTGGTTGTCGTAGTAGGTTCTGCAGTTGCAGTGGTCGTGGTCGAGGGACCTGCAATTGTTGTCGTAGGAGCTGAAGTTGTCGCTGTCGTAGTAGATGCTAAAGATGTAGTGGCTGTAGGAGCTACAGTTGTTGTAGTAGGAGGTAAAGTTATTGTAGTAGAAGCTGCGATTGTAGTTGTTGTAGGAGCTCCAGTTGTAGCAGTCGTAGGTCCTACAGTAGATGTCCTAGGAGCTGCAGCTGTCATAAGAGCTTCTGTTGTCGTAAGAGCTGCAGTTGTAGTTGTCGTGGTAGGTGCTGCAGTTGTAGCGGTCGTAGGACCAACAGTTGTTGTCGTAGGAGCAGAAGTTGTCCCTGTAGTAGTAGATGATAAAGTTGTAATGGCTGTAGGAGCTACAGTTGTTGTAGAAGGAGCTGAAGTTATTGTAGTAGAAGCTGCGATTGTAGTTGTTGTAGGAGCTCCAGTTGTAGCGGCCGTAGGACCTACTGTAGATGTCGTAGGAGCTGCAGCTGTCGTAAGAGTTTCTGTTGTCGTAGGAGCTGTGGTTGTAGTAGGAGGTGCAGTTGTTGTAGGATCTGCAGGTGTCGTAGAAGGTGCTGTGGTTGTGGTTTTCGTAGGAGCTGAAGTTGTAGTTGTTGTAGTAGGTGCTGCAGTAGTAGTGGACGTAGGAACAGCAGTTGTTGTAGTAGAAGCTGCAGTGGTTGTCCTAGTAGGTTTTGTAGTTGCAATGGTCGTGGTCGAGGGACCTGCAATTGTTGTCGCAGAATCTACAGTTGTCATAGAAGCCGCACTTGTTTTAGGAACTGCAGTTGTTATAGTTAGTGCTGCAGTTGCGGTTGTCATTGGAGCTGCAGTTGTAGTTGTCGTGGTAGGTGCTGCAGTTGTAGCGGTCGTGGGACCAACAGTTGTTGTCGTAGGAGCTGAAGTTGTCGCTGTCGTAGTAGATGCTAAAGTTGTAGTGGCTGTAGGAGCTACAGTTGTTGTAGTAGGAGCTAAAGTTATTGTAGTGGAAGCTGCGATTGGAGTTGTTGTAGGAGCTCCAGTTGTAGCGGTCGTAGGACCTACAGTAGATGTCATAGGAGCTGCAGCTGTCTTTTGAGCTTCAGTTGTCGTGATAGGTTCTGCTGTTGCAGTGGTCGTAGGAGCTGCAGTTGGTTTCGTAGGATCTGCAGATGTCACTGCCGTAGTAGATAATGCAGTCGTAGTGGGCGTAGGAGCTACAGTTGTTGTCGTAGGAACTACGGTTATTGGAGTAGTAGCTGTGGTTGTACTTGTCGTAGGAGCTCCAGCTGTAGCGGTATTAGGACCTACAGTAGTTGTCTTAAGAGCTGCAGTTGTAGTAGGTGCTGCAGATGTTGTAGAATCTACAGTTGTCAGAGAAGCCACACTTGTTGTAGGAACTGCAGTTGATATAGTTAGTGCTGCAGTTGCAGTTGTCGTTGGAGCTGCAGTTGTAGTTGTCGTAGTAGGTGCTGCAGTAATAGTGGACGTAGGAACAGCAGTTGTTGTGGTAGAAGCTGCAGTGGTTGTCGTAGTAGGTTCTGCAGTTGCAGTGGTCGTGGTCGAGGGACCTGCAATTGTTGTCGTAGGAGCTGAAGTTGTCGCTGTCGTAGTAGATGCTAAAGATGTAGTGGCTGTAGGAGCTACAGTTGTTGTAGTAGGAGGTAAAGTTATTGTAGTAGAAGCTGCGATTGTAGTTGTTGTAGGAGCTCCAGTTGTAGCAGTCGTAGGTCCTACAGTAGATGTCCTAGGAGCTGCAGCTGTCATAAGAGCTTCTGTTGTCGTAAGAGCTGCAGTTGTAGTTGTCGTGGTAGGTGCTGCAGTTGTAGCGGTCGTAGGACCAACAGTTGTTGTCGTAGGAGCAGAAGTTGTCCCTGTAGTAGTAGATGATAAAGTTGTAATGGCTGTAGGAGCTACAGTTGTTGTAGAAGGAGCTGAAGTTATTGTAGTAGAAGCTGCGATTGTAGTTGTTGTAGGAGCTCCAGTTGTAGCGGCCGTAGGACCTACTGTAGATGTCGTAGGAGCTGCAGCTGTCGTAAGAGTTTCTGTTGTCGTAGGAGCTGTGGTTGTAGTAGGAGGTGCAGTTGTTGTAGGATCTGCAGGTGTCGTAGAAGGTGCTGTGGTTGTGGTTTTCGTAGGAGCTGAAGTTGTAGTTGTTGTAGTAGGTGCTGCAGTAGTAGTGGACGTAGGAACAGCAGTTGTTGTAGTAGAAGCTGCAGTGGTTGTCCTAGTAGGTTTTGTAGTTGCAATGGTCGTGGTCGAGGGACCTGCAATTGTTGTCGCAGAATCTACAGTTGTCATAGAAGCCGCACTTGTTTTAGGAACTGCAGTTGTTATAGTTAGTGCTGCAGTTGCGGTTGTCATTGGAGCTGCAGTTGTAGTTGTCGTGGTAGGTGCTGCAGTTGTAGCGGTCGTGGGACCAACAGTTGTTGTCGTAGGAGCTGAAGTTGTCGCTGTCGTAGTAGATGCTAAAGTTGTAGTGGCTGTAGGAGCTACAGTTGTTGTAGTAGGAGCTAAAGTTATTGTAGTGGAAGCTGCGATTGGAGTTGTTGTAGGAGCTCCAGTTGTAGCGGTCGTAGGACCTACAGTAGATGTCATAGGAGCTGCAGCTGTCTTTTGAGCTTCAGTTGTCGTGATAGGTTCTGCTGTTGCAGTGGTCGTAGGAGCTGCAGTTGGTTTCGTAGGATCTGCAGATGTCACTGCCGTAGTAGATAATGCAGTCGTAGTGGGCGTAGGAGCTACAGTTGTTGTCGTAGGAACTACGGTTATTGGAGTAGTAGCTGTGGTTGTACTTGTCGTAGGAGCTCCAGCTGTAGCGGTATTAGGACCTACAGTAGTTGTCTTAAGAGCTGCAGTTGTAGTAGGTGCTGCAGATGTTGTAGAATCTACAGTTGTCAGAGAAGCCACACTTGTTGTAGGAACTGCAGTTGATATAGTTAGTGCTGCAGTTGCAGTTGTCGTTGGAGCTGCAGTTGTAGTTGTCGTAGTAGGTGCTGCAGTAATAGTGGACGTAGGAACAGCAGTTGTTGTGGTAGAAGCTGCAGTGGTTGTCCTAGTAGGTTCTGTAGTTGCAATTGTCGTGGTCGAGGGACCTGCAATTGTTGTCGCAGAATCTACAGTTGTCATAGAAGCCGCACTTGTTGTAGGAACTGCAGTTGTTATAGTTAGTGCTGCAGTTGCGGTTGTCGTTGGAGCTGCAGTTGTAGTTGTCGTGGTAGGTGCTGCAGTTGTAATGGTCGTAGGACCAACAGTTGTTGTCGTAGGAGCTGAAGTTGTCCCTGTCGTAGTAGATCCTAAAGATGTAGTGGCTGTAGGAGCTACAGTTGTTGTAGTAGGAGCTAAAGTTATTGTAGTAGAAGCTGCGATTGTAGTTGTTGTAGGAGCTCCAGTTGTAGCAGTCGTAGGACCTACAGTAGATGTCGTAGGAGCTGCAGCTGTCAAAAGTGCTTCTGTTGTCGTAGGACCTGCAGTTGTAGTTGGAGGTGCAGATGTTGTATTAACTGCAGGTGTCGTAGAAGGTGCTCTGGTTGTGGTTGTAGTAGGAGCTGAAGTTGCAGTTGTTGTAGTAGGAGCTAAAGTTATTGTAGTGGAAGCTGCGATTGGAGTTGTTTTAGGAGCTCCAGTTGTAGCGGTCGTAGGACCTACAGTAGATGTCAAAGGAGCTGCAGCTGTCTTTTGAGCTTCAGTTGTCGTGGTAGGTTCTGCAGTTGTAGTGGTCGTAGGAGCTGCAGTTGTCGCTGCCGTAGTAGATAATGCAGTCGTAGTGGGCGTAGGAGCTACAGTTGTTGTCGTAGGAACTACGGTTATTGGAGTAGTAGCTGTGGTTGTACTTGTCGTAGGAGCTCCAGCTGTAGCGGTATTAGGACCTACAGTAGTTGTCTTAAGAGCTGCAGTTGTAGTAGGTGCTGCAGATGTTGTAGAATCTACAGTTGTCATAGAAGCCACACTTGTTGTAGGAACTGCTGTTGATATAGTTAGTGCTGCAGTTGCAGTTATCGTTGGAGCTGCAGTTGTAGTTGTCGTAGTAGGTGCCTCTGTAATAGTGGACGTAGGAACAGCAGTTGTTGTAGTAGAAGCTGCAGTGGTTGTCGTAGTAGGTTCTGCAGTTGCAGTGGTCGTAGTCGAGGGACCTGCAATTGTCGTAGGAGCTGAAGTTGTTGCTGTCGTAGTAGATGCTAAAGATGTAGTGGCTGTAGGAGCTAAAGTTATTGTAGTAGAAGCTGCGATTGTAGTTGTTGTAGGAGCTCCAGTTGTAGCAGTCGTAGGTCCTACAGTAGATGTCGTAGGAGCTGCAGCTGTCGTAAGAGCTTCTGTTGTCGTAAGAGCTGCAGTTGTAGTTGTCGTGGTAGGTGCTGCAATTGTAGCGGTCGTAGGACCAACAGTTGTTGTCGTAGGAGCTGAAGTTGTCCCTGTAGTAGTAGATGCTAAAGTTGTAATGGCTGTAGGAGCTACAGTTGTTGTAGAAGGAGCTGAAGTTATTGTAGTAGAAGCTGCGATTGTAGTTGTTGTAGGAGCTCCAGTTGTAGCGGCCGTAGGACCTACTGTAGATGTCGTAGGAGCTGCAGCTGTCGTAAGAGCTTCTGTTGTCGTAGGAGCTGTGGTTGTAGTAGGAGGTGCAGTTGTTGTAGAATCTGCAGGTGTCGTAGAAGGTGCTGTGGTTGTGGTTTTCGTAGGAGCTGAAGTTGTAGTTGTTGTAGTAGGTGCTGCAGTAGTAGTGGACGTAGGAACAGCAGTTCTTGTAGTAGAAGCCGCAGTGGTTGTCCTAGTAGGTTCTGTAGTTGCAATGGTCGTGGTCGAGGGACCTGCAATTGTTGTCGCAGAATCTACAGTTGTCATAGAAGCCGCACTTGTTTTAGGAACTGCAGTTGTTATAGTTAGTGCTGCAGTTGCGGTTGTCGTTGGAGCTGCAGTTGTAGTTGTCGTGGTAGGTGCTGCAGTTGTAGCGGTCGTGGGACCAACAGTTGTTGTCGTAGGAGCTGAAGTTGTCGCTGTCGTAGCAGATGCTAAAGTTGTAGTGGCTGTAGGAGCTACAGTTGTTGTAGTAGGAGCTAAAGTTATTGTAGTGGAAGCTGCGATTGGAGTTGTTGTAGGAGCTCCAGTTGTAGCGGTCGTAGGACCTACAGTAGATGTCAAAGGAGCTGCAGCTGTCTTTTGAGGTTCAGTTGTCGTGATAGGTTCTGCTGTTGCAGTGGTCGTAGGAGCTGCAGTTGTTGTCGTAGGATCTGCAGATGTCACTGCCGTAGTAGATAATGCAGTCGTAGTGGGCATAGGAGCTACAGTTGTTGTCGTAGGAACTACGGTTATTGGAGTAGTAGCTGTGGTTGTACTTGTCGTAGGAGCTCCAGCTGTAGCGGTATTAGGACCTACAGTAGTTGTCTTAAGAGCTGCAGTTGTAGTAGGTGCTGCAGATGTTGTAGAATCTACAGTTGTCATAGAAGCCACACTTGTTGTAGGAACTGCTGTTGATATAGTTAGTGCTGCAGTTGCAGTTGTCGTTGGAGCTGCAGTTGTAGTTGTCGTAGTAGGTGCTGCAGTAATAGTGGACGTAGGAACAGCAGTTGTTGTGGTAGAAGCTGCAGTGGTTGTCGTAGTAGGTTCTGCAGTTGCAGTTTTCGTTGTCGAGGGACCTGCAATTGTTGTTGTAGGAGCTGAAGTTGTCGCTGTCGTAGTAGATGCTAAAGATGTAGTGGCTGTAGGAGCTACAGTTGTTGTAGTAGGAGCTAAAGTTATTGTAGTAGAAGCTGCGATTGTAGTTGTTGTAGGAGCTCCAGTTGTAGCAGTCGTAGGTCCTACAGTAGATGACGTAGGAGCTGCAGCTGTCGTAAGAGCTTCTGTTGTCATAAGAGCTGCAGTTGTAGTTGTCGTGGTAGGTGCTGCAGTTGTAGCGGTCGTAGGACCAACAGTTGTTGTCGTAGGAGCTGAAGTTGTCCCTGTAGTAGTAGATGCTAAAGTTGTAATGGCTGTAGGAGCTACAGTTGTTGTAGTAGGAGCTGAAGTTATTGTAGTAGAAGCTGCGATTGTAGTTGTTGTAGGAGCTCCAGTTGTAGCGGCCGTAGGACCTACTGTAGATGTCGTAGGAGCTGCAGCTGTCGTAAGAGCTTCTGTTGTCGTAGGAGCTGTGGTTGTAGTAGGAGGTGCAGTTGTTGTAGGATCTGAAGGTGTCGTAGAAGGTGCTGTGGTTGTGGTTGTCGTAGGAGCTGAAGTTGTAGTTGTTGTAGTAGGTGCTGCAGTTGTAGTTGTCGTGGTAGGTGCTGCAGTTGTAGCGGACGTAGGAACAGCAGTTGTTGTAGTAGAAGCTGCAGTGGTTGTCCTAGTAGGTTCTCTAGTTGCAATTGTTGTGGTCGAGGGACCTGCAATTGTTGTTGCAGAATCTACAGTTGTCATAGAAGCCGCACTTGTTGTAGGAACTGCAGTTGTTATAGTTAGTGCTGCAGTTGCGGTTGTCGTTGGAGCTGCCGTTGTAGTTGTCGTGGTAGGTGCTGCAGTTGTAGCGGTCGTAGGACCAACAGTTGTTGTCGTAGGAGCTGAAGTTGTCCCTGTCGTAGTAGATCCTAAAGATGTAGTGGCTGTAGGAGCTACAGTTGTTGTAGTAGGAGCTAAAGTTATTGTAGTAGAAGCTGCAATTGTAGTTGTTGTAGGAGCTCCAGTTGTAGCGGCCGTAGGACCTACTGTAGATGTCGTAGGAGCTGCAGCTGTCGTAAGAGCTTCTGTTGTCGTAGGAGCTGTGGTTGTAGTAGGAGGTGCAGTTGTTGTAGGATCTGCAGGTGTCGTAGAAGATGCTGTGGTTGTGGTTTTCGTAGGAGCTGAAGTTGTAGTTGTTGTAGTAGGTGCTGCAGTAGTAGTGGACGTAGGAACAGCAGTTCTTGTAGTAGAACCCGCAGTGGTTGTCCTAGTAGGTTCTGTAGTTGCAATGGTCGTGGTCGAGGGACCTGCAATTGTTGTCGCAGAATCTACAGTTGTCATAGAAGCCGCACTTGTTTTAGGAACTGCAGTTGTTATAGTTAGTGCTGCAGTTGCGGTTGTCGTTGGAGCTGCAGTTGTAGTTGTCGTGGTAGGTGCTGCAGTTGTAGCGGTCGTGGGACCAACAGTTGTTGTCGTAGGAGCTGAAGTTGTCGCTGTCGTAGCAGATGCTAAAGTTGTAGTGGCTGTAGGAGCTACAGTTGTTGTAGTAGGAGCTAAAGTTATTGTAGTGGAAGCTGCGATTGGAGTTGTTGTAGGAGCTCCAGTTGTAGCGGTCGTAGGACCTACAGTAGATGTCAAAGGAGCTGCAGCTGTCTTTTGAGGTTCAGTTGTCGTGATAGGTTCTGCTGTTGCAGTGGTCGTAGGAGCTGCAGTTGTTGTCGTAGGATCTGCAGATGTCACTGCCGTAGTAGATAATGCAGTCGTAGTGGGCATAGGAGCTACAGTTGTTGTCGTAGGAACTACGGTTATTGGAGTAGTAGCTGTGGTTGTACTTGTCGTAGGAGCTCCAGCTGTAGCGGTATTAGGACCTACAGTAGTTGTCTTAAGAGCTGCAGTTGTAGTAGGTGCTGCAGATGTTGTAGAATCTACAGTTGTCATAGAAGCCACACTTGTTGTAGGAACTGCTGTTGATATAGTTAGTGCTGCAGTTGCAGTTGTCGTTGGAGCTGCAGTTGTAGTTGTCGTAGTAGGTGCTGCAGTAATAGTGGACGTAGGAACAGCAGTTGTTGTGGTAGAAGCTGCAGTGGTTGTCGTAGTAGGTTCTGCAGTTGCAGTTTTCGTTGTCGAGGGACCTGCAATTGTTGTCGTAGGAGCTGAAGTTGTCGCTGTCGTAGTAGATGCTAAAGATGTAGTGGCTGTAGGAGCTACAGTTGTTGTAGTAGGAGCTAAAGTTATTGTAGTAGAAGCTGCGATTGTAGTTGTTGTAGGAGCTCCAGTTGTAGCAGTCGTAGGTCCTACAGTAGATGACGTAGGAGCTGCAGCTGTCGTAAGAGCTTCTGTTGTCATAAGAGCTGCAGTTGTAGTTGTCGTGGTAGGTGCTGCAGTTGTAGCGGTCGTAGGACCAACAGTTGTTGTCGTAGGAGCTGAAGTTGTCCCTGTAGTAGTAGATGCTAAAGTTGTAATGGCTGTAGGAGCTACAGTTGTTGTAGTAGGAGCTGAAGTTATTGTAGTAGAAGCTGCGATTGTAGTTGTTGTAGGAGCTCCAGTTGTAGCGGCCGTAGGACCTACTGTAGATGTCGTAGGAGCTGCAGCTGTCGTAAGAGCTTCTGTTGTCGTAGGAGCTGTGGTTGTAGTAGGAGGTGCAGTTGTTGTAGGATCTGCAGGTGTCGTAGAAGGTGCTGTGGTTGTGGTTGTCGTAGGAGCTGAAGTTGTAGTTGTTGTAGTAGGTGCTGCAGTTGTAGTTGTCGTGGTAGGTGCTGCAGTTGTAGCGGACGTAGGAACAGCAGTTGTTGTAGTAGAAGCTGCAGTGGTTGTCCTAGTAGGTTCTCTAGTTGCAATTGTTGTGGTCGAGGGACCTGCAATTGTTGTTGCAGAATCTACAGTTGTCATAGAAGCCGCACTTGTTGTAGGAACTGCAGTTGTTATAGTTAGTGCTGCAGTTGCGGTTGTCGTTGGAGCTGCCGTTGTAGTTGTCGTGGTAGGTGCTGCAGTTGTAGCGGTCGTAGGACCAACAGTTGTTGTCGTAGGAGCTGAAGTTGTCCCTGTCGTAGTAGATCCTAAAGATGTAGTGGCTGTAGGAGCTACAGTTGTTGTAGTAGGAGCTAAAGTTATTGTAGTAGAAGCTGCAATTGTAGTTGTTGTAGGAGCTCCAGTTGTAGCGGCCTTAGGACCTACTGTAGATGTCGTAGGAGCTGCAGCTGTCGTAAGAGCTTCTGTTGTCGTAGGAGCTGTGGTTGTAGTAGGAGGTGCAGTTGTTGTAGGATCTGCAGGTGTCGTAGAAGATGCTGTGGTTGTGGTTTTCGTAGGAGCTGAAGTTGTAGTTGTTGTAGTAGGTGCTGCAGTAGTAGTGGACGTAGGAACAGCAGTTCTTGTAGTAGAACCCGCAGTGGTTGTCCTAGTAGGTTCTGTAGTTGCAATGGTCGTGGTCGAGGGACCTGCAATTGTTGTCGCAGAATCTACAGTTGTCATAGAAGCCGCACTTGTTTTAGGAACTGCAGTTGTTATAGTTAGTGCTGCAGTTGCGGTTGTCGTTGGAGCTGCAGTTGTAGTTGTCGTGGTAGGTGCTGCAGTTGTAGCGGTCGTGGGACCAACAGTTGTTGTCGTAGGAGCTGAAGTTGTCGCTGTCGTAGCAGATGCTAAAGTTGTAGTGGCTGTAGGAGCTACAGTTGTTGTAGTAGGAGCTAAAGTTATTGTAGTGGAAGCTGCGATTGGAGTTGTTGTAGGAGCTCCAGTTGTAGCGGTCGTAGGACCTACAGTAGATGTCAAAGGAGCTGCAGCTGTCTTTTGAGGTTCAGTTGTCGTGATAGGTTCTGCTGTTGCAGTGGTCGTAGGAGCTGCAGTTGTTGTCGTAGGATCTGCAGATGTCACTGCCGTAGTAGATAATGCAGTCGTAGTGGGCATAGGAGCTACAGTTGTTGTCGTAGGAACTACGGTTATTGGAGTAGTAGCTGTGGTTGTACTTGTCGTAGGAGCTCCAGCTGTAGCGGTATTAGGACCTACAGTAGTTGTCTTAAGAGCTGCAGTTGTAGTAGGTGCTGCAGATGTTGTAGAATCTACAGTTGTCATAGAAGCCACACTTGTTGTAGGAACTGCTGTTGATATAGTTAGTGCTGCAGTTGCAGTTGTCGTTGGAGCTGCAGTTGTAGTTGTCGTAGTAGGTGCTGCAGTAATAGTGGACGTAGGAACAGCAGTTGTTGTGGTAGAAGCTGCAGTGGTTGTCGTAGTAGGTTCTGCAGTTGCAGTGGTCGTGGTCGAGGGACCTGCAATTGTTGTCGTCGGAGCTGAAGTTGTCGCTGTCGTAGTAGATGCTAAAGATGTAGTGGCTGTAGGAGCTACAGTTGTTGTAGTAGGAGCTACAGTTATTGTAGTAGAAGCTGCGATTGTAGTTGTTGTAGGAGCTCCAGTTGTAGCATTCGTAGGTCCTACAGTAGATGTCGTAGGAGCTGCAGCTGTCGTAAGAGCTTCTGTTGTTGTAAGAGCTGCAGTTGTAGTTGTCGTGGTAGGTGCTGCAGTTGTAGCGGTCGTAGGACCAACAGTTTTTGTCGTAGGAGCTGAAGTTGTCCCTGTAGTAGTAGATGCTAAAGTTGTAATGGCTGTAGGAGCTACAGTTGTTGTAGAAGGAGCTGAAATTATTGTAGTAGAAGCTGCGATTGTAGTTGTTGTAGGAGCTCCAGTTGTAGCGGCCGTAGGACCTACTGTAGATGTCGTAGGAGCTGCAGCTGTCGTAAGAGCTTCTGTTGTCGTAGGAGCTGTGGTTGTAGTAGGAGGTGAAGTTGTTGTAGGATCTGCAGGTGTCGTAGAAGGTGCTGTGGTTGTGGTTTTCGTAGGAGCTGAAGTTGTAGTTGTTGTAGTAGGTGCTGCAGTAGTAGTGGACGTAGGAACAGCAGTTGTTGTAGTAGAAGCTGCAGTGGTTGTCATAGTAGGTTCTGTAGTTGCAATGGTCGTGGTCGAGGGACCTGCAATTGTTCTCGCAGAATCTACAGTTGTCATAGAAGCCGCACTTCTTTTAGGAACTGCAGTTGTTATAGTAAGTGCTGCAGTTGCGGTTGTCGTTGGAGCTGCAGTTGTAGTTGTCGTGGTAGGTGCTGCAGTTGTAGCGGTCGTGGGACCAACAGTTGTTGTCGTAGGAGCTGAAGTTGTCGCTGTCGTAGTAGATGCTAAAGTTGTAGTGGCTGTAGGAGCTACAGTTGTTGTAGTAGGAGCTAAAGTTATTGTAGTGGAAGCTGCGATTGGAGTTGTTGTAGGAGCTACAGTTGTAGCGGTCGTAGGACCTACAGTAGATGTCATAGGAGCTGCAGCTGTCGTAAGAGCTTCTGTTGTTGTAAGAGCTGCAGTTGTAGTTGTCGTGGTAGGTGCTGCAGTTGTAGCGGTCGTGGGACCAACAGTTGTTGTCGTAGGAGCTGAAGTTGTCGCTGTCGTAGTAGATGCTAAAGTTGTAGTGGCTGTAGGAGCTACAGTTGTTGTAGTAGGAGCTAAAGTTATTGTAGTAGAAGCTGCGATTGTAGTTGTTGTAGGAGCTCCAGTTGTAGCATTCGTAGGTCCTACAGTAGATGTCGTAGGAGCTGCAGCTGTCGTAAGAGCTTCTGTTGTTGTAAGAGCTGCAGTTGTAGTTGTCGTGGTAGGTGCTGCAGTTGTAGTGGTCGTAGGACCAACAGTTGTTGTCGTAGGAGCTGAAGTTGTCCCTGTAGTAGTAGATGCTAAAGTTGTAATGGCTGTAGGAGCTACAGTTGTTGTAGTAGGAGCTAAAGTTATTGTAGTAGAAGCTGCGATTGTAGTTGTTGTAGGAGCTCCAGTTGTAGCAGTCGTAGGACCTACAGTAGATGTCGTAGGAGCTGCAGCTGTCAAAAGTGCTTCTGTTGTCGTAGGACCTGCAGTTGTAGTTGGAGGTGCAGATGTTGTATTAACTGCAGGTGTCGTAGAAGGTGCTCTGGTTGTGGTTGTAGTAGGAGCTGAAGTTGCAGTTGTTGTAGTAGGAGCTAAAGTTATTGTAGTGGAAGCTGCGATTGGAGTTGTTTTAGGAGCTCCAGTTGTAGCGGTCGTAGGACCTACAGTAGATGTCAAAGGAGCTGCAGCTGTCTTTTGAGCTTCAGTTGTCGTGGTAGGTTCTGCAGTTGTAGTGGTCGTAGGAGCTGCAGTTGTCGCTGCCGTAGTAGATAATGCAGTCGTAGTGGGCGTAGGAGCTACAGTTGTTGTCGTAGGAACTACGGTTATTGGAGTAGTAGCTGTGGTTGTACTTGTCGTAGGAGCTCCAGCTGTAGCGGTATTAGGACCTACAGTAGTTGTCTTAAGAGCTGCAGTTGTAGTAGGTGCTGCAGATGTTGTAGAATCTACAGTTGTCATAGAAGCCACACTTGTTGTAGGAACTGCTGTTGATATAGTTAGTGCTGCAGTTGCAGTTATCGTTGGAGCTGCAGTTGTAGTTGTCGTAGTAGGTGCTGCTGTAATAGTGGACGTAGGAACAGCAGTTGTTGTAGTAGAAGCTGCAGTGGTTGTCGTAGTAGGTTCTGCAGTTGCAGTGGTCGTGGTCGAGGGACCTGCAATTGTCGTAGGAGCTGAAGTTGTTGCTGTCGTAGTAGATGCTAAAGATGTAGTGGCTGTAGGAGCTAAAGTTATTGTAGTAGAAGCTGCGATTGTAGTTGTTGTAGGAGCTCCAGTTGTAGCAGTCGTAGGTCCTACAGTAGATGTCGTAGGAGCTGCAGCTGTCGTAAGAGCTTCTGTTGTCGTAAGAGCTGCAGTTGTAGTTGTCGTGGTAGGTGCTGCAATTGTAGCGGTCGTAGGACCAACAGTTGTTGTCGTAGGAGCTGAAGTTGTCCCTGTAGTAGTAGATGCTAAAGTTGTAATGGCTGTAGGAGCTACAGTTGTTGTAGAAGGAGCTGAAGTTATTGTAGTAGAAGCTGCGATTGTAGTTGTTGTAGGAGCTCCAGTTGTAGCGGCCGTAGGACCTACTGTAGATGTCGTAGGAGCTGCAGCTGTCGTAAGAGCTTCTGTTGTCGTAGGAGCTGTGGTTGTAGTAGGAGGTGCAGTTGTTGTAGAATCTGCAGGTGTCGTAGAAGGTGCTGTGGTTGTGGTTTTCGTAGGAGCTGAAGTTGTAGTTGTTGTAGTAGGTGCTGCAGTAGTAGTGGACGTAGGAACAGCAGTTCTTGTAGTAGAAGCCGCAGTGGTTGTCCTAGTAGGTTCTGTAGTTGCAATGGTCGTGGTCGAGGGACCTGCAATTGTTGTCGCAGAATCTACAGTTGTCATAGAAGCCGCACTTGTTTTAGGAACTGCAGTTGTTATAGTTAGTGCTGCAGTTGCGGTTGTCGTTGGAGCTGCAGTTGTAGTTGTCGTGGTAGGTGCTGCAGTTGTAGCGGTCGTGGGACCAACAGTTGTTGTCGTAGGAGCTGAAGTTGTCGCTGTCGTAGCAGATGCTAAAGTTGTAGTGGCTGTAGGAGCTACAGTTGTTGTAGTAGGAGCTAAAGTTATTGTAGTGGAAGCTGCGATTGGAGTTGTTGTAGGAGCTCCAGTTGTAGCGGTCGTAGGACCTACAGTAGATGTCAAAGGAGCTGCAGCTGTCTTTTGAGGTTCAGTTGTCGTGATAGGTTCTGCTGTTGCAGTGGTCGTAGGAGCTGCAGTTGTTGTCGTAGGATCTGTAGATGTCACTGCCGTAGTAGATAATGCAGTCGTAGTGGGCATAGGAGCTACAGTTGTTGTCGTAGGAACTACGGTTATTGGAGTAGTAGCTGTGGTTGTACTTGTCGTAGGAGCTCCAGCTGTAGCGGTATTAGGACCTACAGTAGTTGTCTTAAGAGCTGCAGTTGTAGTAGGTGCTGCAGATGTTGTAGAATCTACAGTTGTCATAGAAGCCACACTTGTTGTAGGAACTGCTGTTGATATAGTTAGTGCTGCAGTTGCAGTTGTCGTTGGAGCTGCAGTTGTAGTTGTCGTAGTAGGTGCTGCAGTAATAGTGGACGTAGGAACAGCAGTTGTTGTGGTAGAAGCTGCAGTGGTTGTCGTAGTAGGTTCTGCAGTTGCAGTTTTCGTTGTCGAGGGACCTGCAATTGTTGTTGTAGGAGCTGAAGTTGTCGCTGTCGTAGTAGATGCTAAAGATGTAGTGGCTGTAGGAGCTACAGTTGTTGTAGTAGGAGCTAAAGTTATTGTAGTAGAAGCTGCGATTGTAGTTGTTGTAGGAGCTCCAGTTGTAGCAGTCGTAGGTCCTACAGTAGATGACGTAGGAGCTGCAGCTGTCGTAAGAGCTTCTGTTGTCATAAGAGCTGCAGTTGTAGTTGTCGTGGTAGGTGCTGCAGTTGTAGCGGTCGTAGGACCAACAGTTGTTGTCGTAGGAGCTGAAGTTGTCCCTGTAGTAGTAGATGCTAAAGTTGTAATGGCTGTAGGAGCTACAGTTGTTGTAGTAGGAGCTGAAGTTATTGTAGTAGAAGCTGCGATTGTAGTTGTTGTAGGAGCTCCAGTTGTAGCGGCCGTAGGACCTACTGTAGATGTCGTAGGAGCTGCAGCTGTCGTAAGAGCTTCTGTTGTCGTAGGAGCTGTGGTTGTAGTAGGAGGTGCAGTTGTTGTAGGATCTGCAGGTGTCGTAGAAGGTGCTGTGGTTGTGGTTGTCGTAGGAGCTGAAGTTGTAGTTGTTGTAGTAGGTGCTGCAGTTGTAGTTGTCGTGGTAGGTGCTGCAGTTGTAGCGGACGTAGGAACAGCAGTTGTTGTAGTAGAAGCTGCAGTGGTTGTCCTAGTAGGTTCTCTAGTTGCAATTGTTGTGGTCGAGGGACCTGCAATTGTTGTTGCAGAATCTACAGTTGTCATAGAAGCCGCACTTGTTGTAGGAACTGCAGTTGTTATAGTTAGTGCTGCAGTTGCGGTTGTCGTTGGAGCTGCCGTTGTAGTTGTCGTGGTAGGTGCTGCAGTTGTAGCGGTCGTAGGACCAACAGTTGTTGTCGTAGGAGCTGAAGTTGTCCCTGTCGTAGTAGATCCTAAAGATGTAGTGGCTGTAGGAGCTACAGTTGTTGTAGTAGGAGCTAAAGTTATTGTAGTAGAAGCTGCAATTGTAGTTGTTGTAGGAGCTCCAGTTGTAGCGGCCGTAGGACCTACTGTAGATGTCGTAGGAGCTGCAGCTGTCGTAAGAGCTTCTGTTGTCGTAGGAGCTGTGGTTGTAGTAGGAGGTGCAGTTGTTGTAGGATCTGCAGGTGTCGTAGAAGATGCTGTGGTTGTGGTTTTCGTAGGAGCTGAAGTTGTAGTTGTTGTAGTAGGTGCTGCAGTAGTAGTGGACGTAGGAACAGCAGTTCTTGTAGTAGAACCCGCAGTGGTTGTCCTAGTAGGTTCTGTAGTTGCAATGGTCGTGGTCGAGGGACCTGCAATTGTTGTCGCAGAATCTACAGTTGTCATAGAAGCCGCACTTGTTTTAGGAACTGCAGTTGTTATAGTTAGTGCTGCAGTTGCGGTTGTCGTTGGAGCTGCAGTTGTAGTTGTCGTGGTAGGTGCTGCAGTTGTAGCGGTCGTGGGACCAACAGTTGTTGTCGTAGGAGCTGAAGTTGTCGCTGTCGTAGCAGATGCTAAAGTTGTAGTGGCTGTAGGAGCTACAGTTGTTGTAGTAGGAGCTAAAGTTATTGTAGTGGAAGCTGCGATTGGAGCTGTTGTAGGAGCTCCAGTTGTAGCGGTCGTAGGACCTACAGTAGATGTCAAAGGAGCTGCAGCTGTCTTTTGAGGTTCAGTTGTCGTGATAGGTTCTGCTGTTGCAGTGGTCGTAGGAGCTGCAGTTGTTGTCGTAGGATCTGCAGATGTCACTGCCGTAGTAGATAATGCAGTCGTAGTGGGCATAGGAGCTACAGTTGTTGTCGTAGGAACTACGGTTATTGGAGTAGTAGCTGTGGTTGTACTTGTCGTAGGAGCTCCAGCTGTAGCGGTATTAGGACCTACAGTAGTTGTCTTAAGAGCTGCAGTTGTAGTAGGTGCTGCAGATGTTGTAGAATCTACAGTTGTCATAGAAGCCACACTTGTTGTAGGAACTGCTGTTGATATAGTTAGTGCTGCAGTTGCAGTTGTCGTTGGAGCTGCAGTTGTAGTTGTCGTAGTAGGTGCTGCAGTAATAGTGGACGTAGGAACAGCAGTTGTTGTGGTAGAAGCTGCAGTGGTTGTCGTAGTAGGTTCTGCAGTTGCAGTTTTCGTTGTCGAGGGATCTGCAATTGTTGTCGTAGGAGCTGAAGTTGTCGCTGTCGTAGTAGATGCTAAAGATGTAGTGGCTGTAGGAGCTACAGTTGTTGTAGTAGGAGCTAAAGTTATTGTAGTAGAAGCTGCGATTGTAGTTGTTGTAGGAGCTCCAGTTGTAGCAGTCGTAGGTCCTACAGTAGATGACGTAGGAGCTGCAGCTGTCGTAAGAGCTTCTGTTGTCATAAGAGCTGCAGTTGTAGTTGTCGTGGTAGGTGCTGCAGTTGTAGCGGTCGTAGGACCAACAGTTGTTGTCGTAGGAGCTGAAGTTGTCCCTGTAGTAGTAGATGCTAAAGTTGTAATGGCTGTAGGAGCTACAGTTGTTGTAGTAGGAGCTGAAGTTATTGTAGTAGAAGCTGCGATTGTAGTTGTTGTAGGAGCTCCAGTTGTAGCGGCCGTAGGACCTACTGTAGATGTCGTAGGAGCTGCAGCTGTCGTAAGAGCTTCTGTTGTCGTAGGAGCTGTGGTTGTAGTAGGAGGTGCAGTTGTTGTAGGATCTGCAGGTGTCGTAGAAGGTGCTGTGGTTGTGGTTGTCGTAGGAGCTGAAGTTGTAGTTGTTGTAGTAGGTGCTGCAGTTGTAGTTGTCGTGGTAGGTGCTGCAGTTGTAGCGGACGTAGGAACAGCAGTTGTTGTAGTAGAAGCTGCAGTGGTTGTCCTAGTAGGTTCTCTAGTTGCAATTGTTGTGGTCGAGGGACCTGCAATTGTTGTTGCAGAATCTACAGTTGTCATAGAAGCCGCACTTGTTGTAGGAACTGCAGTTGTTATAGTTAGTGCTGCAGTTGCGGTTGTCGTTGGAGCTGCCGTTGTAGTTGTCGTGGTAGGTGCTGCAGTTGTAGCGGTCGTAGGACCAACAGTTGTTGTCGTAGGAGCTGAAGTTGTCCCTGTCGTAGTAGATCCTAAAGATGTAGTGGCTGTAGGAGCTACAGTTGTTGTAGTAGGAGCTAAAGTTATTGTAGTAGAAGCTGCAATTGTAGTTGTTGTAGGAGCTCCAGTTGTAGCGGCCGTAGGACCTACTGTAGATGTCGTAGGAGCTGCAGCTGTCGTAAGAGCTTCTGTTGTCGTAGGAGCTGTGGTTGTAGTAGGAGGTGCAGTTGTTGTAGGATCTGCAGGTGTCGTAGAAGATGCTGTGGTTGTGGTTTTCGTAGGAGCTGAAGTTGTAGTTGTTGTAGTAGGTGCTGCAGTAGTAGTGGACGTAGGAACAGCAGTTCTTGTAGTAGAACCCGCAGTGGTTGTCCTAGTAGGTTCTGTAGTTGCAATGGTCGTGGTCGAGGGACCTGCAATTGTTGTCGCAGAATCTACAGTTGTCATAGAAGCCGCACTTGTTTTAGGAACTGCAGTTGTTATAGTTAGTGCTGCAGTTGCGGTTGTCGTTGGAGCTGCAGTTGTAGTTGTCGTGGTAGGTGCTGCAGTTGTAGCGGTCGTGGGACCAACAGTTGTTGTCGTAGGAGCTGAAGTTGTCGCTGTCGTAGCAGATGCTAAAGTTGTAGTGGCTGTAGGAGCTACAGTTGTTGTAGTAGGAGCTAAAGTTATTGTAGTGGAAGCTGCGATTGGAGTTGTTGTAGGAGCTCCAGTTGTAGCGGTCGTAGGACCTACAGTAGATGTCAAAGGAGCTGCAGCTGTCTTTTGAGGTTCAGTTGTCGTGATAGGTTCTGCTGTTGCAGTGGTCGTAGGAGCTGCAGTTGTTGTCGTAGGATCTGCAGATGTCACTGCCGTAGTAGATAATGCAGTCGTAGTGGGCATAGGAGCTACAGTTGTTGTCGTAGGAACTACGGTTATTGGAGTAGTAGCTGTGGTTGTACTTGTCGTAGGAGCTCCAGCTGTAGCGGTATTAGGACCTACAGTAGTTGTCTTAAGAGCTGCAGTTGTAGTAGGTGCTGCAGATGTTGTAGAATCTACAGTTGTCATAGAAGCCACACTTGTTGTAGGAACTGCTGTTGATATAGTTAGTGCTGCAGTTGCAGTTGTCGTTGGAGCTGCAGTTGTAGTTGTCGTAGTAGGTGCTGCAGTAATAGTGGACGTAGGAACAGCAGTTGTTGTGGTAGAAGCTGCAGTGGTTGTCGTAGTAGGTTCTGCAGTTGCAGTGGTCGTGGTCGAGGGACCTGCAATTGTTGTCGTCGGAGCTGAAGTTGTCGCTGTCGTAGTAGATGCTAAAGATGTAGTGGCTGTAGGAGCTACAGTTGTTGTAGTAGGAGCTACAGTTATTGTAGTAGAAGCTGCGATTGTAGTTGTTGTAGGAGCTCCAGTTGTAGCATTCGTAGGTCCTACAGTAGATGTCGTAGGAGCTGCAGCTGTCGTAAGAGCTTCTGTTGTTGTAAGAGCTGCAGTTGTAGTTGTCGTGGTAGGTGCTGCAGTTGTAGCGGTCGTAGGACCAACAGTTTTTGTCGTAGGAGCTGAAGTTGTCCCTGTAGTAGTAGATGCTAAAGTTGTAATGGCTGTAGGAGCTACAGTTGTTGTAGAAGGAGCTGAAATTATTGTAGTAGAAGCTGCGATTGTAGTTGTTGTAGGAGCTCCAGTTGTAGCGGCCGTAGGACCTACTGTAGATGTCGTAGGAGCTGCAGCTGTCGTAAGAGCTTCTGTTGTCGTAGGAGCTGTGGTTGTAGTAGGAGGTGAAGTTGTTGTAGGATCTGCAGGTGTCGTAGAAGGTGCTGTGGTTGTGGTTTTCGTAGGAGCTGAAGTTGTAGTTGTTGTAGTAGGTGCTGCAGTAGTAGTGGACGTAGGAACAGCAGTTGTTGTAGTAGAAGCTGCAGTGGTTGTCATAGTAGGTTCTGTAGTTGCAATGGTCGTGGTCGAGGGACCTGCAATTGTTCTCGCAGAATCTACAGTTGTCATAGAAGCCGCACTTGTTTTAGGAACTGCAGTTGTTATAGTAAGTGCTGCAGTTGCGGTTGTCGTTGGAGCTGCAGTTGTAGTTGTCGTGGTAGGTGCTGCAGTTGTAGCGGTCGTGGGACCAACAGTTGTTGTCGTAGGAGCTGAAGTTGTCGCTGTCGTAGTAGATGCTAAAGTTGTAGTGGCTGTAGGAGCTACAGTTGTTGTAGTAGGAGCTAAAGTTATTGTAGTAGAAGCTGCGATTGTAGTTGTTGTAGGAGCTCCAGTTGTAGCATTCGTAGGTCCTACAGTAGATGTCGTAGGAGCTGCATCTGTCGTAAGAGCTTCTGTTGTTGTAAGAGCTGCAGTTGTAGTTGTCGTGGTAGGTGCTGCAGTTGTAGTGGTCGTAGGACCAACAGTTGTTGTCGTAGGAGCTGAAGTTGTCCCTGTAGTAGTAGATGCTAAAGTTGTAATGGCTGTAGGAGCTACAGTTGTTGTAGAAGGAGCTGAAATTATTGTAGTAGAAGCTGCGATTGTAGTTGTTGTAGGAGCTCCAGTTGTAGCGGCCGTAGGACCTACTGTAGATGTCGTAGGAGCTGCAGCTGTCGTAAAAGCTTCTGTTGTCGTAGGAGCTGTGGTTGTAGTAGGAGGTGAAGTTGTTGTAGGATCTGCAGGTGTCGTAGAAGGTGCTGTGGTTGTGGTTTTCGTAGGAGCTGAAGTTGTAGTTGTTGTAGTAGGTGCTGCAGTAGTAGTGGACGTAGGAACAGCAGTTGTTATAGTAGAAGCTGCAGTGGTTGTCATAGTAGGTTCTGTAGTTGCAATGGTCGTGGTCGAGGGACCTGCAATTGTTGTCGCAGAATCTACAGTTGTCATAGAAGCCGCACTTGTTTTAGGAACTGCAGTTGTTATAGTAAGTGCTGCAGTTGCGGTTGTCGTTGGAGCTGCAGTTGTAGTTGTCGTGGTAGGAGCTACAGTTGTAGCGTTCGTAGGACCTACAGTAGATGTCATAGGAGCTGCAGCTGTCTTTTGAGCTTCAGTTGTCGTGATAGGTTCTGCTGTTGCAGTGGTCGTAGGAGCTGCAGTTGTTGTCGTAGGATCTGCAGATGTCACTGCCGTAGTAGATAATGCAGTCGTAGTGGGCGTAGGAGCTACAGTTGTTGTCGTAGGAACTACGGTTATTGGAGTAGTAGCTGTGGTTGTACTTGTCGTAGGAGCTCCAGCTGTAGCGGTATTAGGACCAACAGTAGTTGTCTTAAGAGCTGCAGTTGTAGTAGGTGCTGCAGATGTTGTAGAATCTACAGTTGTCAGAGAAGCCACACTTGTTGTAGGAACTGCTGTTGATATAGTTAGTGCTGCAGTTGCAGTTGTCGTTGGAGCTGCAGTTGTAGTTGTCGTAGTAGGTGCTGCAGTAATAGTGGACGTAGGAACAGCAGTTGTTGTGGTAGAAGCTGCAGTGGTTGTTGTAGTAGGTTCTGCAGTTGCAGTGGTCGTGGCCGAGGGACCTGCAATTGTTGACGTAGGAGCTGAAGTTGTCGCTGTCGTAGTAGATGCTAAAGATGTAGTGGCTGTAGGAGCTACAGTTGTTGTAGTAGGAGCTAAAGTTATTGTAGTAGAAGCTGCGATTGTAGTTGTTGTAGGAGCTCCAGTTGTAGCATTCGTAGGTCCTACAGTAGATGTCGTAGGAGCTGCAGCTGTCGTAAGAGCTTCTGTTGTTGTAAGAGCTGCAGTTGTAGTTGTCGTGGTAGGTGCTGCAGTTGTAGCGGTCGTAGGACCAACAGTTGTTGTCGTAGGAGCTGAAGTTGTCCCTGTAGTAGTAGATGCTAAAGTTGTAATGGCTGTAGGAGCTACAGTTGTTGTAGAAGGAGCTGAAATTATTGTAGTAGAAGCTGCGATTGTAGTTGTTGTAGGAGCTCCAGTTGTAGCGGCCGTAGGACCTACTGTAGATGTCGTAGGAGCTGCAGCTGTCGTAAGAGCTTCTGTTGTCGTAGGAGCTGTGGTTGTAGTAGGAGGTGCATTTGTTGTAGGATCTGCAGGTGTCGTAGAAGGTGCTGTGGTTGTGGTTTTCGTAGGAGCTGAAGTTGTAGTTGTTGTAGTAGGTGCTGCAGTAGTAGTGGACGTAGGAACAGCAGTTCTTGTAGTAGAACCCGCAGTGGTTGTCCTAGTAGGTTCTGTAGTTGCAATGGTCGTGGTCGAGGGACCTGCAATTGTTGTCGCAGAATCTACAGTTGTCATAGAAGCCGCACTTGTTTTAGGAACTGCAGTTGTTATAGTTAGTGCTGCAGTTGCGGTTGTCGTTGGAGCTGCAGTTGTAGTTGTCGTGGTAGGTGCTGCAGTTGTAGCGGTCGTGGGACCAACAGTTGTTGTCGTAGGAGCTGAAATTGTCGCTGTCGTAGCAGATGCTAAAGTTGTAGTGGCTGTAGGAGCTACAGTTGTTGTAGTAGGAGCTAAAGTTATTGTAGTGGAAGCTGCGATTGGAGTTGTTGTAGGAGCTCCAGTTGTAGCGGTCGTAGGACCTACAGTAGATGTCAAAGGAGCTGCAGCTGTCTTTTGAGGTTCAGTTGTCGTGATAGGTTCTGCTGTTGCAGTGGTCGTAGGAGCTGCAGTTGTTGTCGTAGGATCTGCAGATGTCACTGCCGTAGTAGATAATGCAGTCGTAGTGGGCATAGGAGCTACAGTTGTTGTCGTAGGAACTACGGTTATTGGAGTAGTAGCTGTGGTTGTACTTGTCGTAGGAGCTCCAGCTGTAGCGGTATTAGGACCTACAGTAGTTGTCTTAAGAGCTGCAGTTGTAGTAGGTGCTGCAGATGTTGTAGAATCTACAGTTGTCATAGAAGCCACACTTGTTGTAGGAACTGCTGTTGATATAGTTAGTGCTGCAGTTGCAGTTGTCGTAGGAGCTGAAGTTGTCGCTGTCGTAGCAGATGCTAAAGTTGTAGTGGCTGTAGGAGCTACAGTTGTTGTAGTAGGAGCTAAAGTTATTGTAGTGGAAGCTGCGATTGGAGTTGTTGTAGGAGCTCCAGTTGTAGCGGTCGTAGGACCTACAGTAGATGTCAAAGGAGCTGCAGCTGTCTTTTGAGGTTCAGTTGTCGTGATAGGTTCTGCTGTTGCAGTGGTCGTAGGAGCTGCAGTTGTTGTCGTAGGATCTGCAGATGTCACTGCCGTAGTAGATAATGCAGTCGTAGTGGGCATAGGAGCTACAGTTGTTGTCGTAGGAACTACGGTTATTGGAGTAGTAGCTGTGGTTGTACTTGTCGTAGGAGCTCCAGCTGTAGCGGTATTAGGACCTACAGTAGTTGTCTTAAGAGCTGCAGTTGTAGTAGGTGCTGCAGATGTTGTAGAATCTACAGTTGTCATAGAAGCCACACTTGTTGTAGGAACTGCTGTTGATATAGTTAGTGCTGCAGTTGCAGTTGTCGTAGGAGCTGAAGTTGTCGCTGTCGTAGCAGATGCTAAAGTTGTAGTGGCTGTAGGAGCTACAGTTGTTGTAGTAGGAGCTAAAGTTATTGTAGTGGAAGCTGCGATTGGAGTTGTCGTAGGAGCTGAAGTTGTCCCTGTCGTAGTAGATCCTAAAGATGTAGTGGCTGTAGGAGCTACAGTTGTTGTAGTAGGAGCTAAAGTTATTGTAGTAGAAGCTGCAATTGTAGTTGTTGTAGGAGCTCCAGTTGTAGTTGGAGGTGCAGATGTTGTAGGAACTGCAGGTGTCGTAGAAGGTGCTCTGGTTGTGGTTGTCGTAGGAGCTGAAGTTGCAGTTGTTGTAGTAGGTGCTGCAGTAGTAGTGGACGTAGGAACAGCAGTTGTTGTAGTAGAATCGTCAGTGGTTGTCCTAGTCGGTTCTGTAGTTGCAATGGTCGTGGTCGAGGGACCTGCAATTGTTGTCGCAGAATCTACAGTTGTCATAGAAGCTGCACTTGTTTTAGGAACTGCAGTTGTTATAGTTAGTGCTGCAGTTGCGGTTGTCGTTGGAGCTGCAGTTGTAGTTGTCGTGGTAGGTGCTGCAGTTGTAGCGGTCGTGGGACCAACAGTTGTTGTCGTAGGAGCTGAAGTTGTCGCTGTCGTAGTAGATGCTAAAGTTGTAGTGGCTGTAGGAGCTACATATGTTGTAGTAGGAGCTAAAGTTATTGTAGTGGAAGCTGCGATTGGAGTTGTTGTAGGAGCTCCAGTTGTAGCGGTCGTAGGACCTACAGTAGATGTCAAAGGAGCTGCAGCTGTCTTTTGAGCTTCAGTTGTCGTGGTAGGTTCTGCAGTTGTAGTGGTCGTAGGAGCTGCAGTTGTCGCTGCCGTAGTAGATAATGCAGTCGTAGTGGGCGTAGGAGCTACAGTTGTTGTCGTATGAACTACGGTTATTGGAGTAGTAGCTGTGGTTGTACTTGTCGTAGGAGCTCCAGCTGTAGCGGTATTAGGACCTACAGTAGTTGTCTTAAGAGCTGCAGTTGTAGTAGGTGCTGCAGATGTTGTAGAATCTACAGTTGTCATAGAAGCCACACTTGTTGTAGGAACTGCTGTTGATATAGTTAGTGCTGCAGTTGCAGTTGTCGTTGGAGCTGCAGTTGTAGTTGTCGTAGTAGGTGCTGCAGTAATAGTGGACGTAGGAACAGCAGTTGTTGTGGTAGAAGCTGCAGTGGTTGTCGTAGTAGGTTCTGCAGTTGCAGTGGTCGTGGTCGAGGGACCTGCAATTGTTGTCGTCGGAGCTGAAGTTGTCGCTGTCGTAGTAGATGCTAAAGATGTAGTGGCTGTAGGAGCTACAGTTGTTGTAGTAGGAGCTACAGTTATTGTAGTAGAAGCTGCGATTGTAGTTGTTGTAGGAGCTCCAGTTGTAGCATTCGTAGGTCCTACAGTAGATGTCGTAGGAGCTGCAGCTGTCGTAAGAGCTTCTGTTGTTGTAAGAGCTGCAGTTGTAGTTGTCGTGGTAGGTGCTGCAGTTGTAGCGGTCGTAGGACCAACAGTTTTTGTCGTAGGAGCTGAAGTTGTCCCTGTAGTAGTAGATGCTAAAGTTGTAATGGCTGTAGGAGCTACAGTTGTTGTAGAAGGAGCTGAAATTATTGTAGTAGAAGCTGCGATTGTAGTTGTTGTAGGAGCTCCAGTTGTAGCGGCCGTAGGACCTACTGTAGATGTCGTAGGAGCTGCAGCTGTCGTAAGAGCTTCTGTTGTCGTAGGAGCTGTGGTTGTAGTAGGAGGTGAAGTTGTTGTAGGATCTGCAGGTGTCGTAGAAGGTGCTGTGGTTGTGGTTTTCGTAGGAGCTGAAGTTGTAGTTGTTGTAGTAGGTGCTGCAGTAGTAGTGGACGTAGGAACAGCAGTTGTTGTAGTAGAAGCTGCAGTGGTTGTCATAGTAGGTTCTGTAGTTGCAATGGTCGTGGTCGAGGGACCTGCAATTGTTCTCGCAGAATCTACAGTTGTCATAGAAGCCGCACTTGTTTTAGGAACTGCAGTTGTTATAGTAAGTGCTGCAGTTGCGGTTGTCGTTGGAGCTGCAGTTGTAGTTGTCGTGGTAGGTGCTGCAGTTGTAGCGGTCGTGGGACCAACAGTTGTTGTCGTAGGAGCTGAAGTTGTCGCTGTCGTAGTAGATGCTAAAGTTGTAGTGGCTGTAGGAGCTACAGTTGTTGTAGTAGGAGCTAAAGTTATTGTAGTGGAAGATGCGATTGGAGTTGTTGTAGGAGCTACAGTTGTAGCGGTCGTAGGACCTACAGTAGATGTCATAGGAGCTGCAGCTGTCGTAAGAGCTTCTGTTGTTGTAAGAGCTGCAGTTGTAGTTGTCGTGGTAGGTGCTGCAGTTGTAGCGGTCGTGGGACCAACAGTTGTTGTCGTAGGAGCTGAAGTTGTCGCTGTCGTAGTAGATGCTAAAGTTGTAGTGGCTGTAGGAGCTACAGTTGTTGTAGTAGGAGCTAAAGTTATTGTAGTAGAAGCTGCGATTGTAGTTGTTGTAGGAGCTCCAGTTGTAGCATTCGTAGGTCCTACAGTAGATGTCGTAGGAGCTGCAGCTGTCGTAAGAGCTTCTGTTGTTGTAAGAGCTGCAGTTGTAGTTGTCGTGGTAGGTGCTGCAGTTGTAGCGGTCGTAGGACCAACAGTTGTTGTCGTAGGAGCTGAAGTTGTCCCTGTAGTAGTAGATGCTCTAGTTGTAATGGCTGTAGGAACTACAGTTGTTGTAGAAGGAGCTGAAATTATTGTAGTAGAAGCTGCGATTGTAGTTGTTGTAGGAGCTCCAGTTGTAGCGGCCGTAGAACCTACTGTAGATGTCGTAGGAGCTGCAGCTGTCGTAAAAGCTTCTGTTGTCGTAGGAGCTGTGGTTGTAGTAGGAGGTGAAGTTGTTGTAGGATCTGCAGGTGTCGTAGAAGGTGCTGTGGTTGTGGTTTTCGTAGGAGCTGAAGTTGTAGTTGTTGTAGTAGGTGCTGCAGTAGTAGTGGACGTAGGAACAGCAGTTGTTATAGTAGAAGCTGCAGTGGTTGTCATAGTAGGTTCTGTAGTTGCAATGGTCGTGGTCGAGGGACCTGCAATTGTTGTCGCAGAATCTACAGTTGTCATAGAAGCCGCACTTGTTTTAGGAACTGCAGTTGTTATAGTAAGTGCTGCAGTTGCGGTTGTCGTTGGAGCTGCAGTTGTAGTTGTCGTGGTAGGAGCTACAGTTGTAGCGTTCGTAGGACCTACAGTAGATGTCATAGGAGCTGCAGCTGTCTTTTGAGCTTCAGTTGTCGTGATAGGTTCTGCTGTTGCAGTGGTCGTAGGAGCTGCAGTTGTTGTCGTAGGATCTGCAGATGTCACTGCCGTAGTAGATAATGCAGTCGTAGTGGGCGTAGGAGCTACAGTTGTTGTCGTAGGAACTACGGTTATTGGAGTAGTAGCTGTGGTTGTACTTGTCGTAGGAGCTCCAGCTGTAGCGGTATTAGGACCAACAGTAGTTGTCTTAAGAGCTGCAGTTGTAGTAGGTGCTGCAGATGTTGTAGAATCTACAGTTGTCAGAGAAGCCACACTTGTTGTAGGAACTGCTGTTGATATAGTTAGTGCTGCAGTTGCAGTTGTCGTTGGAGCTGCAGTTGTAGTTGTCGTAGTAGGTGCTGCAGTAATAGTGGACGTAGGAACAGCAGTTGTTGTGGTAGAAGCTGCAGTGGTTGTTGTAGTAGGTTCTGCAGTTGCAGTGGTCGTGGCCGAGGGACCTGCAATTGTTGTCGTAGGAGCTGAAGTTGTCGCTGTCGTAGTAGATGCTAAAGATGTAGTGGCTGTAGGAGCTACAGTTGTTGTAGTAGGAGCTAAAGTTATTGTAGTAGAAGCTGCGATTGTAGTTGTTGTAGGAGCTCCAGTTGTAGCAGTCGTAGGTCCTACAGTAGATGTCGTAGGAGCTGCAGCTGTCGTAAGAGCTTCTGTTGTCGTAAGAGCTGCAGTTGTAGTTGTCGTTGTAGGTGCTGCAGTTGTAGCGGTCGTATGACCAACAGTTGTTGTCGTAGGAGCTGAAGTTGTCCCTGTAGTAGTAGATGCTAAAGTTGTAATGGCTGTAGGAGCTACAGTTGTTGTAGTAGGAGCTGAAGTTATTGTAGTAGAAGCTGCGATTGTAGTTGTTGTAGGAGCTCCAGTTGTAGCGGCCGTAATACCTACTGTAGATGTCGTAGGAGCTGCAGTTGTCATAAGAGCTTCTGTTGTCGTAGGAGCTGTGGTTGTATTAGGAGGTGCAGTTGTTGTAGGATCTGCAGGTGTCGTAGAAGGTGCTGTGGTTGTGGTTGTCGTAGGAGCTGAAGTTGTAGTTGTTGTAGTAGGTGCTGCAGTTGTAGCGGACGTAGGAACAGCAGTTGTTGTAGTAGAAGCTGCAGTGGTTGTCCTAGTAGGTTCTGTAGTTGCAATTGTTGTGGTCGAGGGACCTGCAATTGTTGTCGCAGAATCTACAGTTGTCATAGAAGCCGCACTTGTTTTAGGAACTGCAGTTGTTATAGTTAGTGCTGCAGTTGCGGTTGTCGTTGGAGCTGCAGTTGTAGTTGTCGTGGTAGGTGCTGCAGTTGTAGCGGTCGTGGGACCAACAGTTGTTGTCGTAGGAGCTGAAGTTGTCGCTGTCGTAGTAGATGCTAAAGTTGTAGTGGCTGTAGGAGCTACAGATATTGTAGTAGGAGCTAAAGTTATTGTAGTGGAAGCTGCGATTGGAGTTGTTGTAGGAGCTCCAGTTGTAGCGGTCATAGGACCTACAGTAGATGTCAAAGGAGCTGCAGCTGTCTTTTGAGCTTCAGTTGTCGTGGTAGGTTCTGCAGTTGTAGTGGTCGTAGGAGCTGCAGTTGTCGCTGCCGTAGTAGATAATGCAGTCGTAGTGGGCGTAGGAGGTACAGTTGTTGTCGTAGGAACTACGGTTATTGGAGTAGTAGCTGTGGTTGTACTTGTCGTAGGAGCTCCAGCTGTAGCGGTATTAGGACCTACAGTAGTTGTCTTAAGAGCTGCAGTTGTAGTAGGTGCTGCAGATGTTGTAGAATCTACAGTTGTCATAGAAGCCACACTTGTTGTAGGAACTGCTGTTGATATAGTTAGTGCTGCAGTTGCAGTTGTCGTTGGAGCTGCAGTTGTAGTTGTCGTAGTAGGTGCTGCAGTAATAGTGGACGTAGGAACAGCAGTTGTTGTGGTAGAAGCAGCAGTGGTTGTCGTAGTAGGTTCTGCAGTTGCAGTGGTCGTGGTCGAGGGACCTGCAATTGTTGTCGTCGGAGCTGAAGTTGTCGCTGTCGTAGTAGATGCTAAAGATGTAGTGGCTGTAGGAGCTACAGTTGTTGTAGTAGGAGCTAAAGTTATTGTAGTAGAAGCTGCGATTGTAGTTGTTGTAGGAGCTCCAGTTGTAGCATTCGTAGGTCCTACAGTAGATGTCGTAGGAGCTGCAGCTGTCGTAAGAGCTTCTGTTGTTGTAAGAGCTGCAGTTGTAGTTGTCGTGGTAGGTGCTGCAGTTGTAGCGGTCGTAGGACCAACAGTTGTTGTCGTAGGAGCTGAAGTTGTCCCTGTAGTAGTAGATGCTAAAGTTGTAATGGCTGTAGGAGCTACAGTTGTTGTAGAAGGAGCTGAAATTATTGTAGTAGAAGCTGCGATTGTAGTTGTTGTAGGAGCTCCAGTTGTAGCGGCCGTAGGACCTACTGTAGATGTCGTAGGAGCTGCAGCTGTCGTAAGAGCTTCTGTTGTCGTAGGAGCTGTGGTTGTAGTAGGAGGTGCATTTGTTGTAGGATCTGCAGGTGTCGTAGAAGGTGCTGTGGTTGTGGTTTTCGTAGGAGCTGAAGTTGTAGTTGTTGTAGTAGGTGCTGCAGTAGTAGTGGACGTAGGAACAGCAGTTTTTGTAGTAGAAGCTGCAGTGGTTGTCATAGTAGGTTCTGTAGTTGCAATGGTTGTGGTCGAGGGACCTGCAATTGTTGTCGCAGAATCTACAGTTGTCATAGAAGCCGCACTTGTTTTAGGAACTGCAGTTGTTATAGTTAGTGCTGCAGTTGCGGTTGTCGTTGGAGCTGCAGTTGTAGTTGTCGTGGTAGGTGCTGCAGTTGTAGCGGTCGTGGGACCAACAGTTGTTGTCGTAGGAGCTGAAGTTGTCGCTGTCGTAGTAGATGCTAAAGTTGTAGTGGCTGTAGGAGCTACAGTTGTTGTAGTAGGAGCTAAAGTTATTGTAGTGGAAGATGCGATTGGAGTTGTTGTAGGAGCTACAGTTGTAGCGGTCGTAGGACCTACAGTAGATGTCATAGGAGCTGCAGCTGTCGTAAGAGCTTCTGTTGTTGTAAGAGCTGCAGTTGTAGTTGTCGTGGTAGGTGCTGCAGTTGTAGCGGTCGTGGGACCAACAGTTGTTGTCGTAGGAGCTGAAGTTGTCGCTGTCGTAGTAGATGCTAAAGTTGTAGTGGCTGTAGGAGCTACAGTTGTTGTAGTAGGAGCTAAAGTTATTGTAGTGGAAGCTGCGATTGTAGTTGTTGTAGGAGCTCCAGTTGTAGCATTCGTAGGTCCTACAGTAGATGTCGTAGGAGCTGCAGCTGTCGTAAGAGCTTCTGTTGTTGTAAGAGCTGCAGTTGTAGTTGTCGTGGTAGGTGCTGCAGTTGTAGCGGTCGTAGGACCAACAGTTGTTGTCGTAGGAGCTGAAGTTGTCCCTGTAGTAGTAGATGCTCTAGTTGTAATGGCTGTAGGAACTACAGTTGTTGTAGAAGGAGCTGAAATTATTGTAGTAGAAGCTGCGATTGTAGTTGTTGTAGGAGCTCCAGTTGTAGCGGCCGTAGAACCTACTGTAGATGTCGTAGGAGCTGCAGCTGTCGTAAAAGCTTCTGTTGTCGTAGGAGCTGTGGTTGTAGTAGGAGGTGAAGTTGTTGTAGGATCTGCAGGTGTCGTAGAAGGTGCTGTGGTTGTGGTTTTCGTAGGAGCTGAAGTTGTAGTTGTTGTAGTAGGTGCTGCAGTAGTAGTGGACGTAGGAACAGCAGTTGTTATAGTAGAAGCTGCAGTGGTTGTCATAGTAGGTTCTGTAGTTGCAATGGTCGTGGTCGAGGGACCTGCAATTGTTGTCGCAGAATCTACAGTTGTCATAGAAGCCGCACTTGTTTTAGGAACTGCAGTTGTTATAGTAAGTGCTGCAGTTGCGGTTGTCGTTGGAGCTGCAGTTGTAGTTGTCGTGGTAGGAGCTACAGTTGTAGCGTTCGTAGGACCTACAGTAGATGTCATAGGAGCTGCAGCTGTCTTTTGAGCTTCAGTTGTCGTGATAGGTTCTGCTGTTGCAGTGGTCGTAGGAGCTGCAGTTGTTGTCGTAGGATCTGCAGATGTCACTGCCGTAGTAGATAATGCAGTCGTAGTGGGCGTAGGAGCTACAGTTGTTGTCGTAGGAACTACGGTTATTGGAGTAGTAGCTGTGGTTGTACTTGTCGTAGGAGCTCCAGCTGTAGCGGTATTAGGACCAACAGTAGTTGTCTTAAGAGCTGCAGTTGTAGTAGGTGCTGCAGATGTTGTAGAATCTACAGTTGTCAGAGAAGCCACACTTGTTGTAGGAACTGCTGTTGATATAGTTAGTGCTGCAGTTGCAGTTGTCGTTGGAGCTGCAGTTGTAGTTGTCGTAGTAGGTGCTGCAGTAATAGTGGACGTAGGAACAGCAGTTGTTGTGGTAGAAGCTGCAGTGGTTGTTGTAGTAGGTTCTGCAGTTGCAGTGGTCGTGGCCGAGGGACCTGCAATTGTTGTCGTAGGAGCTGAAGTTGTCGCTGTCTTAGTAGATGCTAAAGATGTAGTGGCTGTAGGAGCTACAGTTGTTGTAGTAGGAGCTAAAGTTATTGTAGTAGAAGCTGCGATTGTAGTTGTTGTAGGAGCTCCAGTTGTAGCAGTCGTAGGTCCTACAGTAGATGTCGTAGGAGCTGCAGCTGTCGTAAGAGCTTCTGTTGTCGTAAGAGCTGCAGTTGTAGTTGTCGTTGTAGGTGCTGCAGTTGTAGCGGTCGTATGACCAACAGTTGTTGTCGTAGGAGCTGAAGTTGTCCCTGTAGTAGTAGATGCTAAAGTTGTAATGGCTGTAGGAGCTACAGTTGTTGTAGTAGGAGCTGAAGTTATTGTAGTAGAAGCTGCGATTGTAGTTGTTGTAGGAGCTCCAGTTGTAGCGGCCGTAATACCTACTGTAGATGTCGTAGGAGCTGCAGTTGTCATAAGAGCTTCTGTTGTCGTAGGAGCTGTGGTTGTATTAGGAGGTGCAGTTGTTGTAGGATCTGCAGGTGTCGTAGAAGGTGCTGTGGTTGTGGTTGTCGTAGGAGCTGAAGTTGTAGTTGTTGTAGTAGGTGCTGCAGTTGTAGTTGTCGTGGTAGGTGCTGCAGTTGTAGCGGACGTAGGAACAGCAGTTGTTGTAGTAGAAGCTGCAGTGGTTGTCCTAGTAGGTTCTGTAGTTGCAATTGTTGTGGTCGAGGGACCTGCAATTGTTGTCGCAGAATCTACAGTTGTCATAGAAGCCGCACTTGTTTTAGGAACTGCAGTTGTTATAGTTAGTGCTGCAGTTGCGGTTGTCGTTGGAGCTGCAGTTGTAGTTGTCGTGGTAGGTGCTGCAGTTGTAGCGGTCGTGGGACCAACAGTTGTTGTCGTAGGAGCTGAAGTTGTCGCTGTCGTAGTAGATGCTAAAGTTGTAGTGGCTGTAGGAGCTACAGATATTGTAGTAGGAGCTAAAGTTATTGTAGTGGAAGCTGCGATTGGAGTTGTTGTAGGAGCTCCAGTTGTAGCGGTCGTAGGACCTACAGTAGATGTCAAAGGAGCTGCAGCTGTCTTTTGAGCTTCAGTTGTCGTGGTAGGTTCTGCAGTTGTAGTGGTCGTAGGAGCTGCAGTTGTCGCTGCCGTAGTAGATAATGCAGTCGTAGTGGGCGTAGGAGGTACAGTTGTTGTCGTAGGAACTACGGTTATTGGAGTAGTAGCTGTGGTTGTACTTGTCGTAGGAGCTCCAGCTGTAGCGGTATTAGGACCTACAGTAGTTGTCTTAAGAGCTGCAGTTGTAGTAGGTGCTGCAGATGTTGTAGAATCTACAGTTGTCATAGAAGCCACACTTGTTGTAGGAACTGCTGTTGATATAGTTAGTGCTGCAGTTGCAGTTGTCGTTGGAGCTGCAGTTGTAGTTGTCGTAGTAGGTGCTGCAGTAATAGTGGACGTAGGAACAGCAGTTGTTGTGGTAGAAGCAGCAGTGGTTGTCGTAGTAGGTTCTGCAGTTGCAGTGGTCGTGGTCGAGGGACCTGCAATTGTTGTCGTCGGAGCTGAAGTTGTCGCTGTCGTAGTAGATGCTAAAGATGTAGTGGCTGTAGGAGCTACAGTTGTTGTAGTAGGAGCTAAAGTTATTGTAGTAGAAGCTGCGATTGTAGTTGTTGTAGGAGCTCCAGTTGTAGCATTCGTAGGTCCTACAGTAGATGTCGTAGGAGCTGCAGCTGTCGTAAGAGCTTCTGTTGTTGTAAGAGCTGCAGTTGTAGTTGTCGTGGTAGGTGCTGCAGTTGTAGCGGTCGTAGGACCAACAGTTGTTGTCGTAGGAGCTGAAGTTGTCCCTGTAGTAGTAGATGCTAAAGTTGTAATGGCTGTAGGAGCTACAGTTGTTGTAGAAGGAGCTGAAATTATTGTAGTAGAAGCTGCGATTGTAGTTGTTGTAGGAGCTCCAGTTGTAGCGGCCGTAGGACCTACTGTAGATGTCGTAGGAGCTGCAGCTGTCGTAAGAGCTTCTGTTGTCGTAGGAGCTGTGGTTGTAGTAGGAGGTGCATTTGTTGTAGGATCTGCAGGTGTCGTAGAAGGTGCTGTGGTTGTGGTTTTCGTAGGAGCTGAAGTTGTAGTTGTTGTAGTAGGTGCTGCAGTAGTAGTGGACGTAGGAACAGCAGTTTTTGTAGTAGAAGCTGCAGTGGTTGTCATAGTAGGTTCTGTAGTTGCAATGGTTGTGGTCGAGGGACCTGCAATTGTTGTCGCAGAATCTACAGTTGTCATAGAAGCCGCACTTGTTTTAGGAACTGCAGTTGTTATAGTTAGTGCTGCAGTTGCGGTTGTCGTTGGAGCTGCAGTTGTAGTTGTCGTGGTAGGTGCTGCAGTTGTAGCGGTCGTGGGACCAACAGTTGTTGTCGTAGGAGCTGAAGTTGTCGCTGTCGTAGTAGATGCTAAAGTTGTAGTGGCTGTAGGAGCTACAGTTGTTGTAGTAGGAGCTAAAGTTATTGTAGTGGAAGCTGCGATTGGAGTTGTTGTAGGAGCTACAGTTGTAGCGGTCGTAGGACCTACAGTAGATGTCATAGGAGCTGCAGCTGTCTTTTGAGCTTCAGTTGTCGTGATAGGTTCTGCTGTTGCAGTGGTCGTAGGAGCTGCAGTTGTTGTCGTAGGATCTGCAGATGTCATTGCTGTAGTAGATAATGCAGTCGTAGTGGGCGTAGGAGCTACAGTTGTTGTCGTAGGAACTACGGTTATTGGAGTAGTAGCTGTGGTTGTACTTGTCGTAGGAGCTCCAGCTGTAGCGGTATTAGGACCTACAGTAGTTGTCTTAAGAGCTGCAGTTGTAGTAGGTGCTGCAGATGTTGTAGAATCTACAGTTGTCAGAGAAGCCACACTTGTTGTAGGAACTGCTGTTGATATAGTTAGTGCTGCAGTTGCAGTTGTCGTTGGAGCTGCAGTTATAGTTGTCGTAGTAGGTGCTGCAGTAATAGTGGACGTAGGAACAGCAGTTGTTGTGGTAGAAGCTGCAGTGGTTGTTGTAGTAGGTTCTGCAGTTGCAGTGGTCGTGGCCGAGGGACCTGCAATTGTTGTCGTAGGAGCTGAAGTTGTCGCTGTCGTAGTAGATGCTAAAGATGTAGTGGCTGTAGGAGCTACAGTTGTTGTAGTAGGAGCTAAAGTTATTGTAGTAGAAGCTGCGATTGTAGTTGTTGTAGGAGCTCCAGTTGTAGCAGTCGTAGGTCCTACAGTAGATGTCGTAGGAGCTGCAGCTGTCGTAAGAGCTTCTGTTGTCGTAAGAGCTACAGTTGTAGTTGTCGTTGTAGGTGCTGCAGTTGTAGCTGTCGTAGGACCAACAGTTGTTGTCGTAGGAGCTGAAGTTGTCCCTGTAGTAGTAGATGCTAAAGTTGTAATGGCTGTAGGAGCTACAGTTGTTGTAGTAGGAGCTGAAGTTATTGTAGTAGAAGCTGCGATTGTAGTTGTTGTAGGAGCTCCAGTTGTAGCGGCCGTAATACCTACTGTAGATGTCGTAGGAGCTGCATCTGTCATAAGAGCTTCTGTTGTCGTAGGAGCTGTGGTTGTATTAGGAGGTGCAGTTGTTGTAGGATCTGCAGGTGTCGTAGAAGGTGCTGTGGTTGTGGTTGTCGTAGGAGCTGAAGTTGTAGTTGTTGTAGTAGGTGCTGCAGTTGTAGTTGTCGTGGTAGGTGCTGCAGTTGTAGCGGACGTAGGAACATTAGTTGTTGTAGTAGAAGCTGCAGTGGTTGTCCTAGTAGGTTCTGTAGTTGCAATTGTTGTGGTCGAGGGACCTGCAATTGTTGTCGCAGAATCTACAGTTGTCATAGAAGCCTCACTTGTTGTAGGAACTGCAGTTGTTATAGTTAGTGCTGCAGTTGCGGTTGTCGTTGGAGCTGCAGCTGTAGTTGTCGTGGTAGGTGCTGCAGTTGAATCGGTCGTAGGACCAACAGTTGTTGTCGTAGGAGCTGAAGTTGTCCCTGTCGTAGTAGATCCTAAAGATGTAGTGGCTGTAGGAGCTACAGTTGTTGTAGTAGGAGCTAAAGTTATTGTAGTAGAAGCTGCGATTGTAGTTGTAGTAGGAGCTCCAGTTGTAGCAGTCGTAGGACCTACAGTAGATGTCGTAGGAACTGCAGCTGTCAAAAGTGCTTCTGTTGTCTTAGGACCTGCAGTTGTAGTTGGAGGTGCAGATGTTGTAGGAACTGCAGGTGTCGTAGAAGGTGCTCTGGTTGTGGTTGTCGTAGGAGCTGAAGTTGCAGTTGTTGTAGTAGGTGCTGCAGTAGTAGTGGACGTAGGAACAGCAGTTGTTGTAGTAGAAGCTTCAGTGGTTGTCCTAGTCGGTTCTGTAGTTGCAATGGTCGTGGTCGAGGGACCTGCAATTGTTGTCGCAGAATCTACAGTTGTCAAAGAAGCCGCACTTGTTTTAGGAACTGCAGTTGTTATAGTTAGTGCTGCAATTGCGGTTGTCGTTGGAGCTGCAGTTGTAGTTGTCGTGGTAGGTGCTGCAGTTGTAGCGGTCGTGGGACCAACAGTTGTTGTCGTAGGAGCTGAAGTTGTCGCTGTCGTAGTAGATGCTAAAGTTGTAGTGGCTGTAGGAGCTACAGTTGTTGTAGTAGGAGCTAAAGTTATTGTAGTGGAAGCTGCGATTGGAGTTGTTGTAGGAGCTCCAGTTGTAGCGGTCGTAGGACCTACAGTAGATGTCAAAGGAGCTGCAGCTGTCTTTTGAGCTTCAGTTGTCGTGGTAGGTTCTGTAGTTGTAGTGGTCGTAGGAGCTGCAGTTGTCACTGCCGTAGTAGATAATGCAGTCGTAGTGGGCGTAGGAACTACAGTTGTTGTCGTAGGAACTACGGTTATTGGAGTAGTAGCTGTGGTTGTACTTGTCGTAGGAGCTCCAGCTGTAGCGGTATTAGGACCTACAGTAGTTGTCTTAAGAGCTGCAGTTGTAGTAGGTGCTGCAGATGTTGTAGAATCTACAGTTGTCATAGAAGCCACACTTGTTGTAGGAACTGCTGTTGATATAGTTAGTGCTGCAGTTGCAGTTGTCATTGGAGCTGCAGTTGTAGTTGTCGTAGTAGGTGCTGCAGTAAAAGTGGACGTAGGAACAGCAGTTGTTGTGGTAGAAGCTGCAGTGGTTGTCGTAGTAGGTTCTGCAGTTGCAGTGGTCGTGGTCGAGGGACCTGCAATTGTTGTCGTCGGAGCTGAAGTTGTCGCTGTCGTAGTAGATGCTAAAGATGTAGTGGCTGTAGGAGCTACAGTTGTTGTAGTAGGAGCTAAAGTTATTGTAGTAGAAGCTGCGATTGGAGTTGTTGTAGGAGCTCCAGTTGTAGCAGTCGTAGGTCCTACAGTAGATGTCGTAGGAGCTGCAGCTGTTGTAAGAGCTTCTGTTGTCGTAAGAGCTGCAGTTGTAGTTGTCGTGGTAGGTGCTGCAGTTGTAGCGGTCGTAGGACCAACAGTTGTTGTCGTAGGAGCTGAAGTTGTCCCTGTAGTAGTAGATGCTAAAGTTGTAATGGCTGTAGGAGCTACAGTTGTTGTAGAAGGAGCTGAAGTTATTGTAGTAGAAGCTGCGATTGTAGTTGTTGTAGGAGCTCCAGTTGTAGCGGCCGTAGGACCTACTGTAGATGTCGTAGGAGCTGCAGCTGTCGTAAGAGCTTCTGTTGTCGTAGGAGCTGTGGTTGTAGTAGGAGGTGCAGTTGTTGTAGGATCTGCAGGTGTCGTAGAAGGTGCTGTGGTTGTGGTTTTCGTAGGAGCTGAAGTTGTAGTTGTTGTAGTAGGTGCTGCAGTTGTAGTTGTCGTGGTAGGTGCTGCAGTTGTAGCGGACGTAGGAACAGCAGTTGTTGTAGTAGAAGCTGCAGTGGTTGTCCTAGTAGGTTCTGTAGTTGCAATTGTTGTGGTCGAGGGACCTGCAATTGTTGTCGCAGAATCTACAGTTGTCATAGAAGCCGCACTTGTTGTAGGAACTGCAGTTGTTGTAGTTAGTGCTGCAGTTGCGGTTGTCGTTGTAGCTGCAGTTGTAGTTGTCGTGGTTGGTGCTGCAGTTGTAGCGGTCGTAGGACCAACAGTTGTTGTCGTAGGAGCTGAAGTTTTCGCTGTCGTAGTAGATGCTAAAGATGTAGTGGCTGTAGGAGCTACAGTTGTTGTAGTAGGAGCTAAAGTTATAGTAGTAGAAGCTGCGATTGTAGTTGTTGTAGGAGCTCCAGTTGTAGCAGTCGTAAGACCTAAAGTAGATGTCGTAGGGGATGCAGCTGTCGTAAGAGCTTCTGTTGTCGTAGAAGCTGCAGTTGTAGTTGTCGTGGTAGGTGCTCCAGTTGTAGCAGTCGTAGGACCTACAGTAGATGTCGTAGGAGCTGCAGCTGTCGTAAGAGCTTCTGTTGTCGTAGGAGCTGCAGTTGTAGTAGGAGGTGCAGTTGTTGTAGGAGCTGCAGCTGTCGTAGAAGGTGCTGTCGTTGTGGTTACCGTAGGAGCTGAAGTTGCAGTTGTTGTAGTAGGTCCTGTAGTATTAGTGGACGTAGGAACAGCAGTTGTTGTAGTAGAAGCTGCAGTGGTTGTCGTACCAGGTTCTGCAGTTGCAGTGGTCGTGGTCGAGGGACCTGCAATTGTTGTCGCAGAATCTACAGTTGTCATAGAAGCCACACTTGTTGTAGGAAATGCATTTGTTATAGTTAGTGCTGCAGTTGCAGTTGTTGTTGGAGCTGCTGTTGTAGTTGTCGTAGTAGGTGCTGCAGTTGTAGCGGTCGTAGGACCAGCAGTTTTTGTTGTAGGAGTTACAGTTGTTGTCATAGGAGCTAAAGTTATTGTAGTAGAAGCTGCGATTGTAGTTGTTGTAGGAGCTCCAGTTGTAGCGGTCGTAGGACCTACAGTAGATGTCGTAGCAGGTGCAGCTGTCGTTTGAGCTTCAGTTGTCGTGGTAGGTTCTGCAGTTGCAGCGGACGTAGGAACATTAGTTGTTGTGGTAGAAGCTGCAGTGGTTGTCGTAGTAGGTTCTGCAGTTGCAGTGGTCATGGTCAAGGGACCTGCAGTTGTTGTCGTAGGAGCTGATGTTGTCGCTGTCGTAGTAGATGCTAAAGTTGTAGTGGCTGTAGGAGCTACAGTTGTTGTAGTAGGAGCTAAAGTTATTGTAGTGGAAGCTGCGATTGTAGTTGTTGTAGGAGCTCCAGTTGTAGCGGTCGTAGGACCTACAGTAGATGTCATAGGAGCTGCAGCTGTCGTTTGAGCTTCAGTTGTAGTGGTAGGTACTGCAGTTGCAGTGGTCGTAGGAGCTGCAGTTGTTGTCGTAGGATCTGCAGTTGTCGCTGCCGTAGTAGATAATGCAGTTGTAGTGGGCGTAGGAGCTACAGTTGTTGTCGTAGGAACTACGGTTATTGGAGTAGTAGCCGTGGTTGTACTTGTCGTAGGAGCTCCAGCTGTAGTGGTAATAGGACCTGCAGTAGTTGTCTTAAGAGCTGCAGTTGTAGTAGGTGCTGCAGATGTCGTAGAATCTACAGTTGTCATAGAAGCCACACTTGTTGTAGGAACTGCAGTTGATATAGTTAGTGCTGCAGTTGCAGTTGTCATTGGAGCTGCAGTTGTAGTTGTCGTAGTAGGTGCTGCAGTAATAGTGGACGTAGGAACAGCAGTTGTTGTGGTAGAAGCTGCAGTGGTTGTCGTAGTAGGTTCTGCAGTTGCAGTTGTAGCGGTCGTAGGACCAACAGTTGTTGTCGTAGGAGCTGAAGTTGTCCCTGTCGTAGTAGATGCTAAAGGTGTAGTGGCTGTAGGAGCTACAGTTGTTATAGTAGGAGCTAAAGTTATTGTAGTGGAAGCTGCGATTGTAGTTGTTGTAGGAGCTCCAGTGTTAGCGGTCGCAGGACCAACAGTAGATGTCATAGGAGCTGCAGCTGTCGTTTGAGCTTCTGTTGTCGTGGTAGGTTCTGCAGTTGTCGCTGCCGTAGTAGATAATGCAGTCGTAGTGGTCGTAGGAGCTACAGTTGTTGTCGTAGGATCTACGGTTATTGGAGTAGTAGCTGTGGTTGTACTTGTCGTAGGAGCTCCAGCTGTAGTGGTAATAGGACCTACAGTAGTTGTCTTAAGAGCTGCAGTTGTAGTAGGTGCTGCAGATGTCGTAGAATCTACAGTTGTCATAGAAGCCACACTTGTTGTAGGAACTGCTGTTGATATAGTTAGTGCTGCAGTTGCAGTTGTCGTTGGAGCTGCAGTTGTAGTTGTCGTAGTAGGTGCTGCAGTAATAGTGGACGTAGGAACAGCAGTTGTTGTGGTAGAAGCAGCAGTGGTTGTCGTAGTAGGTTCTGCAGTTGCAGTGGTCGTGGTCGAGGGACCTGCAATTGTTGTCGTCGGAGCTGAAGTTGTCGCTGTCGTAGTAGATGCTAAAGATGTAGTGGCTGTAGGAGCTACAGTTGTTGTAGTAGGAGCTAAAGTTATTGTAGTAGAAGCTGCGATTGTAGTTGTTGTAGGAGCTCCAGTTGTAGCATTCGTAGGTCCTACAGTAGATGTCGTAGGAGCTGCAGCTGTCGAAAGAGCTTCTGTTGTTGTAAGAGCTGCAGTTGTAGTTGTCGTGGTAGGTGCTGCAGTTGTAGCGGTCGTAGGACCAACAGTTGTTGTCGTAGGAGCTGAAGTTGTCCCTGTAGTAGTAGATGCTAAAGTTGTAATGGCTGTAGGAGCTACAGTTGTTGTAGAAGGAGCTGAAATTATTGTAGTAGAAGCTGCGATTGTAGTTGTTGTAGGAGCTCCAGTTGTAGCGGCCGTAGGACCTACTGTAGATGTCGTAGGAGCTGCAGCTGTCGTAAGAGCTTCTGTTGTCGTAAGAGCTGCAGTTGTAGTTGTCGTGGTAGGTGCTGCAGTTGTAGCGGTCGTAGGACCAACAGTTGTTGTCGTAGGAGCTGAAGTTGTCGCTGTCGAAGTAGATGCTAAAGGTGTAGTGGCTGTAGGAGCTACAGTTGTTGTAGTAGGAGCTAAAGTTATTGTAGTGGAAGCTGCGATTGGAGTTGTTGTAGGAGCTCCAGTGTTAGCGGTCGCAGGACCTACAGTAGATGTCATAGGAGCTGCAGCTGTCGTTTGAGCTTCAGTTGTCGTGGTAGGTTCTGCAGTTGCAGTGGTCGTAGGAGCTGCAGTTGTTGTCGTAGGATCTGCAGTTGTCGCTGCCGTAGTAGATAATGCAGTCGTAGTGGGCGTAGGAGCTACAGTTGTTGTCGTAGGAACTACGGTTATTGGAGTAGTGGTTGTACTTGTCGTAGGAGCTCCAGCTGTAGTGGTAATAGGACCTACAGTAGTTGTCTTAAGAGCTGCAGTTGTAGTAGGTGCTGCAGATGTCGTAGAATCTACAGTTGTCATAGAAGCCACACTTGTTGTAGGAACTGCAGTTGTTATAGTTAATGCTGCAGTTGCAGTTGTCATTGGAGCTGCAGTTGTAGTTGTCGTAGTAGGTGCTGCAGTAATAGTGGACGTAGGAACAGCAGTTGTTGTGGTAGAAGCTGCAGTGGTTGTCGTAGTAGGTTCTGCAGTTGCAGTTGTAGCGGTCGTAGGACCAACAGTTGTTGTCGTAGGAGCTGAAGTTGTCCCTGTCGTAGTAGATGCTAAAGGTGTAGTGGCTGTAGGAGCTACAGTTGTTATAGTAGGAGCTAAAGTTATTGTAGTGGAAGCTGCGATTGTAGTTGTTGTAGGAGCTCCAGTGTTAGCGGTCGCAGGACCAACAGTAGATGTCATAGGAGCTGCAGCTGTCGTTTGAGCTTCTGTTGTCGTGGTAGGTTCTGCAGTTGTCGCTGCCGTAGTAGATAATGCAGTCGTAGTGGGCGTAGGAGCTACAGTTGTTGTCGTAGGATCTACGGTTATTGGAGTAGTAGCTGTGGTTGTACTTGTCGTAGGAGCTCCAGCTGTAGTGGTAATAGGACCTACAGTAGTTGTCTTAAGAGCTGCAGTTGTAGTAGGTGCTGCAGATGTCGTAGAATCTACAGTTGTCATAGAAGCCACACTTGTTGTAGGAACTGCTGTTGATATAGTTAGTGCTGCAGTTGCAGTTGTCGTTGGAGCTGCAGTTGTAGTTGTCGTAGTAGGTGCTGCAGTAATAGTGGACGTAGGAACAGCAGTTGTTGTGGTAGAAGCAGCAGTGGTTGTCGTAGTAGGTTCTGCAGTTGCAGTGGTCGTGGTCGAGGGACCTGCAATTGTTGTCGTCGGAGCTGAAGTTGTCGCTGTCGTAGTAGATGCTAAAGATGTAGTGGCTGTAGGAGCTACAGTTGTTGTAGTAGGAGCTAAAGTTATTGTAGTAGAAGCTGCGATTGTAGTTGTTGTAGGAGCTCCAGTTGTAGCATTCGTAGGTCCTACAGTAGATGTCGTAGGAGCTGCAGCTGTCGTAAGAGCTTCTGTTGTTGTAAGAGCTGCAGTTGTAGTTGTCGTGGTTGGTGCTGCAGTTGTAGCGGTCGTAGGACCAACAGTTGTTGTCGTAGGAGCTGAAGTTGTCCCTGTAGTAGTAGATGCTAAAGTTGTAATGGCTGTAGGAGCTACAGTTGTTGTAGAAGGAGCTGAAATTATTGTAGTAGAAGCTGCGATTGTAGTTGTTGTAGGAGCTCCAGTTGTAGCGGCCGTAGGACCTACTGTAGATGTCGTAGGAGCTGCAGCTGTCGTAAGAGCTTCTGTTGTCGTAGGAGCTGTGGTTGTAGTAGGAGGTGCAGTTGTTGTAGGATCTGCAGGTGTCGTAGAAGGTGCTGTGGTTGTGGTTTTCGTAGGAGCTGAAGTTGTAGTTGTTGTAGTAGGTGCTGCAGTAGTAGTGGACGTAGGAACAGCAGTTTTTGTAGTAGAAGCTGCAGTGGTTGTCATAGTAGGTTCTGTAGTTGCAATGGTCGTGGTCGAGGGACCTGCAATTGTTGTCGCAGAATCTACAGTTGTCATAGAAGCCGCACTGGTTTTAGGAACTGCAGTTGTTATAGTAAGTGCTGCAGTTGCGGTTGTCGTTGGAGCTGCAGTTGTAGTTGTCGTGGTAGGTGCTGCAGTTGTAGCGGTCGTGGGACCAACAGTTGTTGTCGTAGGAGCTGAAGTTGTCGCTGTCGTAGTAGATGCTAAAGATGTAGTGGCTGTAGGAGCTACAGTTGTTGTAGTAGGAGCTAAAGTTATTGTAGTAGAAGCTGCGATTGTAGTTGTTGTAGGAGCTCCAGTTGTAGCAGTCGTAGGTCCTACAGTAGATGTCGTAGGAGCTGTAGCTGTCGTAAGAGCTTCTGTTGTCGTAAGAGCTGCAGTTGTAGTTGTCGTGGTAGTGGCTGCAGTTGTAGCGGTCGTAGGACCAACAGTTGTTGTCGTAGGAGCTGAAGTTGTCCCTGTCGTAGTAGATGCTAAAGGTGTAGTGGCTGTAGGAGCTACAGTTGTTGTAGTAGGAGCTAAAGTTATTGTAGTGGAAGCTGCGATTGTAGTTGTTGTAGGAGCTCCAGTGTTAGCGGTCGCAGGACCTACAGTAGATGTCATAGGAGCTGCAGCTGTCGTTTGAGCTTCAGTTGTCGTGGTAGGTTCTGCAGTTGCAGTGGTCGTAGGAGCTGCAGTTGTTGTCGTAGGATCTGCAGTTGTCGCTGCCGTAGTAGATAATGCAGTCGTAGTGGGCGTAGGAGCTACAGTTGTTGTCGTAGGAACTACGGTTATTGGAGTAGTGGTTGTACTTGTCGTAGGAGCTCCAGCTGTAGTAGTAATAGGACCTACAGTAGTTGTCTTAAGATTTGCAGTTGTAGTAGGTGCTGCAGATGTCGTAGAATCTACAGTTGTCATAGAAGCCACACTTGTTGTAGGAACTGCAGTTGTTATAGTTAGTGCTGCAGTTGCAGTTGTCATTGGAGCTGCAGTTGTAGTTGTCGTAGTAGGTGCTGCAGTAATAGTGGACGTAGGAACAGCAGTTGTTGTGGTAGAAGCTGCAGTGGTTGTCGTAGTAGGTTCTGCAGTTGCAGTTGTAGCGGTCGTAGGACCAACAGTTGTTGTCGTAGGAGCTGAAGTTGTCCCTGTCGTAGTAGATGCTAAAGGTGTAGTGGCTGTAGGAGCTACAGTTGTTATAGTAGGAGCTAAAGTTATTGTAGTGGAAGCTGCGATTGTAGTTGTTGTAGGAGCTCCAGTGTTAGCGGTCGCAGGACCAACAGTAGATGTCATAGGAGCTGCAGCTGTCGTTTGAGCTTCTGTTGTCGTGGTAGGTTCTGCAGTTGTCGCTGCCATAGTAGATAATGCAGTCGTAGTGGGCGTAGGAGCTACAGTTGTTGTCGTAGGATCTACGGTTATTGGAGTAGTAGCTGTGGTTGTATTTGTCGTAGGAGCTCCAGCTGTAGTGGTAATAGGACCTACAGTAGTTGTCTTAAGAGCTGCAGTTGTAGTAGGTGCTGCAGATGTCGTAGAATCTACAGTTGTCATAGAAGCCACACTTGTTGTAGGAATTGCAGTTGTTATAGTTAGTGCTGCAGTTGCAGTTGTCGTTGGAGCTGCAGTTGTAGTTGTCGTAGTAGGTGCTGCAGTAATAGTAGACGTAGGAACAGCAGTTGTTGTGGTAGAAGCTGCAGTGGTTGTCGTAGTAGTTTCTGCAGTTGCAGTGGCCGTGGTCGAGGGACCTGCAATTGTTGTCGTAGGAGCTGAAGTTGTCGCTGTCGTAGTAGATGCTAAAGATGTAGTGGCTGTAGGAGCTACAGTTGTTGTAGTAGGAGCTAAAGTTATTGTAGTAGAAGCTGCAATTGTAGTTGTTGTAGGAGATCCAGTTGTAGCAGTCGTAGGTCCTACAGTAGATGTCGTAGGAGCTGTAGCTGTCGTAAGAGCTTCTGTTGTCGTAAGAGCTGCAGTTGTAGTTGTCGTGGTAGTGGCTGCAGTTGTAGCGGTCGTAGGACCAACAGTTGTTGTCGTAGGAGCTGAAGTTGTCCCTGTCGTAGTAGATGCTAAAGGTGTAGTGGCTGTAGGAGCTACAGTTGTTGTAGTAGGAGCTAAAGTTATTGTAGTGGAAGCTGCGATTGTAGTTGTTGTAGGAGCTCCAGTGTTAGCGGTCGCAGGACCTACAGTAGATGTCATAGGAGCTGCAGCTGTCGTTTGAGCTTCAGTTGTCGTGGTAGGTTCTGCAGTTGCAGTGGTCGTAGGAGCTGCAGTTGTTGTCGTAGGATCTGCAGTTGTCGCTGCCGTAGTAGATAATGCAGTCGTAGTGGGCGTAGGAGCTACAGTTGTTGTCGTAGGAACTACGGTTATTGGAGTAGTGGTTGTACTTGTCGTAGGAGCTCCAGCTGTAGTGGTAATAGGACCTACAGTAGTTGTCTTAAGAGCTGCAGTTGTAGTAGGTGCTGCAGATGTCGTAGAATCTACAGTTGTCATAGAAGCCACACTTGTTGTAGGAACTGCAGTTGTTATAGTTAGTGCTGCAGTTGCAGTTGTCATTGGAGCTGCAGTTGTAGTTGTCGTAGTAGGTGCTGCAGTAATAGTGGACGTAGGAACAGCAGTTGTTGTGGTAGAAGCTGCAGTGGTTGTCGTAGTAGGTTCTGCAGTTGCAGTTGTAGCGGTCGTAGGACCAACAGTTGTTGTCGTAGGAGCTGAAGTTGTCCCTGTCGTAGTAGATGCTAAAGGTGTAGTGGCTGTAGGAGCTACAGTTGTTATAGTAGGAGCTAAAGTTATTGTAGTGGAAGCTGCGATTGTAGTTGTTGTAGGAGCTCCAGTGTTAGCGGTCGCAGGACCAACAGTAGATGTCATAGGAGCTGCAGCTGTCGTTTGAGCTTCTGTTGTCGTGGTAGGTTCTGCAGTTGTCGCTGCCGTAGTAGATAATGCAGTCGTAGTGGGCGTAGGAGCTACAGTTGTTGTCGTAGGATCTACGGTAATTGGAGTAGTAGATGTGGTTGTACTTGTCGTAGGAGCTCCAGCTGTAGTGGTAATAGGACCTACAGTAGTTGTCTTAAGAGTTGCAGTTGTAGTAGGTGCTGCAGATGTCGTAGAATCTACAGTTGTCATAGAAGCCACACTTGTTGTAGGAACTGCAGTTGTTATAGTTAGTGCTGCAGTTGCAGTTGTCATTGGAGCTGCAGTTGTAGTTGTCGTAGTAGGTGCTGCAGTAATAGTGGATGTAGGAACAGCAGTTGTTGTGGTAGAAGCTGCAGTGGTTGTCGTAGTAGGTTCTGCAGTTGCAGTTGTAGCGGTCGTAGGACCAACAGTTGTTGTCGTAGGAGCTGAAGTTGTCCCTGTCGTAGTAGATGCTAAAGGTGTAGTGGCTGTAGGAGCTACAGTTGTTATAGTAGGAGCTAAAGTTATTGTAGTGGAAGCTGCGATTGTAGTTGTTGTAGGAACTGCAGTTGTTATAGTTAGTGCTGCAGTTGCAGTTGTCGTTGGAGCTGCAGTTGTAGTTGTCGTAGTTGGTGCTGCAGTAATAGTAGACGTAGGAACAGCAGTTGTTGTGGTAGAGGCTGCAGTGGTTGTCGTAGTAGGTTCTGCAGTTGCAGTGGTCGTGGTCGAGGGACCTGCAATTGCTGTCGTAGGAGCTGAAGTTGTCGTTGTCGTAGTAGATGCTAAATATGTAGTGGCTGTAGGAGCTACAGTTGTTGTAGTAGGAGCTAAAGTTATTGTAGTAGAAGCTGCGATTGTAGTTGTTGTAGGAGCTCCAGTTGTAGCAGTCGTAGGTCCTACAGTAGATGTCGTAGGAGCTGCAGCTGTCGTAAGAGCTTCTGTTGTCGTAAGAGCTGCAGTTGTAGTTGTCGTGGTAGGTGCTGCAGTTGTAGCGGTCGTAGGACCAACAGTTGTTGTCGAAGGAGCTGTAGTTGTCCCTGTCGTAGTAGATGCTAAAGATGTAGTGGCTGTAGGAGCTACAGTTGTTGTAGTAGGAGCTAAAGTTTTTGTAGTAGAAGCTGCGATTGTAGTTGTTGTAGGAGCTCCAGTTGTAGCAGTCGTAGCACCTACAGTAGATGTCGTGGGAGCTGCAGCTGTCAAAAGTGCTTCTGTTGTCGTAGGACCTGCAGTTGTAGTTGGAGGTGCAGATGTTGTAGGAACTGCAGGTGTCGTAGAAGGTGCTCTGGTTGTGGTTGTCGTAGGAGCTGAAGTTGCAGTTGTTGTAGTAGGTGCTGCAGTAGTAGTGGACGTAGGAACAGCAGTTGTTGTAGTAGAAGCTTCAGTGGTTTTCCTAGTAGGTTCTGTAGTTGCAATGGTCGTGGTCGAGGGACCTGCAATTGTTGTCGCAGAATCTACAGTTGTCATAGAAGCCGCACTTGTTTTAGGAACTGCAGTTGTTATAGTTAGTGCTGCAGTTGAGGTTGTCGTTGGAGCTGCAGTTGTAGTTGTCGTGGTAGGTGCTGCAGTTGTAGCGGTCGTGGGACCAACAGTTGTTGTCGTAGGAGCTGAAGTTGTCGCTGTCGTAGTAGATGCTAAAGTTGTAATGGCTGTAGGAGATACAGTTGTTGTAGTAGGAGCTAAAGTTATTGTAGTGGAAGCTGCGATTGGAGTTGTTGTAGGAGATCCAGTTGTAGCGATCGTAGGACCTAAAGTAGATGTCATAGGAGCTGCAGTTGTCTTTTGAGCTTCAGTTGTCGTGATAGGTTCTGCTGTTGCAGTGGTCGTAGGAGCTGCAGTTGTTGTCGTAGGTTCTGTAGATGTCACTGCCGTAGTAGATAATGCAGTCGTAGTGGGCGTAGGAGCTACAGTTGTTGTCGTAGGAACTACAGATATTGTAGTAGTAGCTGTGGTTGTACTTGTCGTAGGAGCTCCAGCTGTATTGGTAATAGGACCTACAGTAGTTGTCTTAAGAGCTGCAGTTGTAGTAGGTGCTGCAGATGTCGTAGAATCTACAGTTGTCATAGAAGCCACACTTGTTGTAGGAACTGCAGTTGTTATAGTTAGTGCTGCAGTTGCAGTTGTCGTTGGAGCTGCAGTTGTAGTTGTCGTAGTAGGTGCTGCAGTTGTAGCGGTCGTAGGACCAACAGTTGTTGTCGTAGGAGTTACAGTTGTTGTCGTAAGGGCAGTAGTTTTCGTAGAAGCTATAGTTGTTGTATGAGCTGCAGATGTCGTAGGAGCTGCAGTTGTAGTTGTAGTAGTAGATGCTGCAGTTGTAGTGGTCGTTGGAGCTTCAGTTGTCGGTGGACCTAACGTTGTTGTCGTAAGAGCTTCTGTTGTCGTAGGAGCTTCAGTTGTCGTAGGAAGTGCAGTTGTTGTAAGAACTGCAGGTGTCGCAGAGGGTGCTGTGGTTGTGGTTATCGTAGGAGCTGAAGTTGTAGTTGTTGTAGTAGGTCCTGCAGTAGTAGTGGACGTAGGAAGAGCAGTTGTTGTGGGAGAAGCTGCAGTGGTCGTGGTCGAGGGACCTGCAATTGTTGTCGTAGGAGCTGAAGTTGTCGCTGTCGTAGTAGATGCTAAAGATGTAGTGGCTGTAGGAGCTACAGTTGTTGTAGTAGGAGCTAAAGTTATTGTAGTAGAAGCTGTGATTGTAGTTGTTGTAGGAGCTCCAGTTGTAGCAGTCGTAGGTCCTACAGTAGATGTCGTAGTAGCTGCAGCTGTCGTAAGAGCTTCTGTTGTCGTAAGAGCTGCAGTTGTAGTTGTCGTGGTAGGTGCTGCAGTTGTAGCGGTCGTAGGACCAACAGTTGTTGTCGTAGGAGCTGAAGTTGTCGCTGTCGTAGTAGATGCTAAAGTTGTAATGGATGTAGGAACTACAGTTGTTGTAGTAGGAGCTGAAGTTATTGTAGTAGAAGCTGCGATTGTAGTTGTTGTAGGAGCTCCAGTTGTAGCGGCCGTAGGACCTACAGTAGATGTCATAGGAGCTGCAGCTGTCGTAAGAGCTTCTGTTGTCGTAGGAGCTGCGGTTGTAGTAGGTGGTGCAGTTGTTGTAGGAACTGCAGGTGTCGTAGAAGGTGCTGTCGTTGTGGTTGTAGTAGGTGCTGCAGAAGTAGTGGATGTAGGAACAGCAGTTGTTGTAGTAGAAGCTGCAGTGGTTGTCCTAGTAGGTTCTGTAGTTGCAATTGTCATGGTCGAGGGACCTGCAATTGTTGTCGCAGAATCTACAGTTGTCATAGAAGCCACACTTGTTGTAGGAACTGCAGTTGTTATAGTTAGTGCTGCAGTTGCAGTTGTTGTTGGAGCTGCAGTTGTAGTTGCCGTAGTAGGTGCTGCAGTTGTAGTGGTCGTAGGACCAACAGTTGTTGTCGTAGGAGCTGAAGTTGTCGCTGTCATAGTAGATGCTAAAGATGTAGTGGCTGTAGGAGCTAAAGTTGTTGTAGTAGAAGCTGCGATTGTAGTTGTTGTAGGAGCTCCAGTTGTAGCAGTCGTAAGACCTACAGTAGATTTTGTAGGGGATGCAGCTGTTGTAAGAGCTTCTGTTGTCGTAGGAGCTACAGTTGTAGTTGTCGTGGTAGGTGCTCCAGTTGTAGCAGTCGTAGGACCTACAGTAGATGTCGTAGGAGCTGCAGCTGTCGTAAGAGCTTCTGTTGTCGTAGGAGCTGCAGTTGTAGTAGGAGGTGCAGTTGTTGTAGGAACTGCAGGTGTCGTAGAAGGTGCTGTGGTTGTGGTTACCGTAGTAGCTGAAGTTGCAGTTGTTGTAGTAGGTCCTGCAGTAGTAGTGGACGTAGGAACAGCAGTTGTTGTAGTAGAAGCTGCAGTGGTTGTTGTAGTAGGTTCTGCAGTTGCAGTGGTCGTGGTCGAGGGACCTGCAATTGATGTCGCAGAATCTACAGTTGTCATAGAAGCCACACTTGTTTTAGGAACTGCAGTTGTTATAGTTAGTGCTGCAGTTGCAGTTGTTCTTGGAGCTGCAGTTGTAGTTGTCGTAGTAAGAGCTGCAGTTGTAGCGGTCGTAGGACCAACAGTTGTTGTCGTAGGAGTTACAGTTGTTGTCGTAGGAGCTAAAGTTATTGTAGTAGAAGCTGCGATTGTAGTTGTTGTAGGAGCTCCAGTTGTAGCAGTCGTAGGACCTACAGTAGATGCCGTAGGAGGTGCAGCTGTCGTTTGAGCTTCAGTTGTCGTGGTAGGTTCTGCAGTTGCAGCGGACGTAGGAACAGCAGTTGTTGTGGTAGAAGCAGCAGTGGTTGTCGTAGTAGGTTCTGCAGTTGCAGTGGTCATGTTCGAGGGACCTGCAGTTGTTGTCGTAGGAACTGAAGTTGTCGCTGTCATAGTAGATGCTAAAGCTGTAGTTGTTGTAGGATCTCCAGTTGTAGCAGTTGTAGGTCCTACAGTAGATGTCGTAGGAGCTGCAGCTGTCGTAAGATCTTCTGTTGTCGTAGGAGCTGCAGTTGTAGTTGTTGTGGTAGGTGCTGCAGTTGTAGCGGTCGTAGGACCAACAGTTGTTGTCGTAGGAGCTGAAGTTGACCCTGTCGTAGTAGATGCTAAAGTTGTAGTGGCTGTAGGAGCTACAGTTGTTGTAGTAGGAGCTAAAGTTATTGTAGTGGAAGCTGCGATTGTATTTGTTGTAGGAGCTCCAGTTGTAACGGTCGCAGGACCTACAGTAGATGTCGTAGGAGGTGCAGCTGTCGTTTGAGCTTCAGTTGTCGTGGTAGGTTCTGCAGTTGCAGCGGACGTAGGAACAGCAGTTGTTGTGGTAGAAGCAGCAGTGGTTGTCGTAGTAGGTTCTGCAGTTGCAGTGGTCATGTTCGAGGGACCTGCAGTTGTTGTCGTAGGAGCTGAAGTTGTCGCTGTCGCAGTAGATGCTAAAGCTGTAGTTGTTGTAGGAGCTCCAGTTGTAGCAGTCGTAGGACCTACAGTAGATGTCGTAGGAGCTGCAGCTATCGTAAGAGCTTCTGTTGTCGTAGGAGCTGCGGTTGTAGTAGGAGGTGCAGTTGTTGTAGGAATTGCAGGTGTCGTAGAAGGTGCTGTGGTTGTGGTTGTCGTAGGAGCTGAAGTTGTAGTTGTTGTAGTAGGTGCTGCAGTAGTAGTGGATGTAGGAACAGCAGTTGTTGTAGTAGAAGCTGCAGTGGTTGTCCTAGTAGGTTCTGTAGTTGCAATTGTCATGGTCGAGGGACCTGCAATTGTTGTCGCAGAATCTACAGTTGTCATAGAAGCCACACTTGTTGTAGGAACTGCAGTTGTTATAGTTAGTGCTGCAGTTGCAGTTGTTGTTGGAGCTGCAGTTGTAGTTGTCGTAGTAGGTGCTGCAGTTGTAGTGGTCATAGGACCAACAGTTGTTGTCGTAGGAGCTGAAGTTGTCGCTGTCATAGTAGATGCTAAAGATGTAGTGGCTGTAGGAGCTAAAGTTGTTGTAGTAGGAGCTAAAGTTATTGTAGTAGAAGCTGCGATTGTTGTTGTTGTAGGAGCTCCAGTTGTAGCAGTCGTAAGACCTACAGTAGATTTCGTAGGGGATGCAGCTGTTGTAATAGCTTCTGTTGTCGTAGGAGCTGCAATTGTAGTTGTCGTGGTAGGTGCTCCAGTTGTAGCAGTCGTAGGACCTACAGTAGATGTCGTAGGAGCTGCAGCTGTCGTAAGAGCTTCTGTTGTCGTAGGAGCTGCAGTTGTAGTAGGAGGTGCAGTTGTTGTAGGAACTGCAGGTGTCGTAGAAGGTGCTGTGGTTGTGGTTACCGTAGGAGCTGAAGTTGCAGTTGTTGTAGTAGGTCCTGCAGCAGTAGTGGACGTAGGAACAGCAGTTGTTGTAGTAGGAGCTGAAGTTGTCGCTGTCATAGTAGATGCTAAAGATGTAGTGGCTGTAGGAGCTAAAGTTGTTGTAGTAGGAGCTAAAGTTATTGTAGTAGAAGCTGCGATTGTAGTTGTTGTAGGAGCTCCAGTTGTAGCAGTCGTAAGACCTACAGTAGATTTCGTAGGGGATGCAGCTGTTGTAAGAGCTTCTGTTGTCGTAGGAGCTGCAGTTGTAGTTGTCGTGGTAGGTGCTCCAGTTGTAGCAGTCGTAGGACCTACAGTAGATGTCGTAGGAGCTGCAGCTGTCGTAAGAGCTTCTGTTGTCGTAGGAGCTGCAGTTGTAGTAGGAGGTGCAGTTGTTGTAGGAACTGCAGGTGTCGTAGAAGGTGCTGTGGTTGTGGTTACCGTAGGAGCTGAAGTTGCAGTTGTTGTAGTAGGTCCTGCAGCAGTAGTGGACGTAGGAACAGCAGTTGTTGTAGTAGAAGCTGCAGTGGTTGTTGTAGTAGGTTCTGCAGTTGCAGTGGTCGTGGTCGAGGGACCTGCAATTGTTGTCGCAGAATCTACAGTTGTCATAGAAGTCACACTTGTTTTAGGAACTGCAGTTGTTATAGTTAGTGCTGCAGTTGCAGTTGTTGTTGGAGCTGCAGTTGTAGTTGCCGTAGTAGGTGCTGCAGTTGTAGCGGTCGTAGGACCAACAGTTGTTGTCGTAGGAGTTACAGTTGTTGTCGTAGGAGCTAAAGTTATTGTAGTAGAAGCTGCGATTGTAGTTGTTGTAGGAGCTCCAGTTGTAGCAGTCGTAGGACCTACAGTAGATGTCGTAGGAGGTGCAGCTGTCGTTTGAGCTTCAGTTGTCGTGGTAGGTTCTGCAGTTGCAGTGGACGTAGGAACAGCAGTTGTTGTGGTAGAAGCAGCAGTGGTTGTCGTAGTAGGTTCTGCAGTTGCAGTGGTCATGTTCGAGGGACCTGCAGTTGTTTTCGTAGGAGCTGAAGTTGTCGCTGTAATAGTAGATGCTAAAGCTGTAGTTGTTGTAGGAGCTCCATTTGTAGCAGTTGTAGGTCCTACAGTAGATGTCGTAGGAGCTGCAGCTGTCGTAAGATCTTCTGTTGTCGTAGGAGCTGCAGTTGTAGTTGTTGTGGTAGGTGCTGCAGTTGTAGCGGTCTTAGGACCAACAGTTGTTGTCGTAGGAGCTGAAGTTGACCCTGTCGTAGTAGATGCTAAAGTTGTAGTGGCTGTAGGAGCTACAGTTGTTGTAGTAGGAGCTAAAGTTATTGTAGTGGAAGCTGCAATTGTATTTGTTGTAGGAGCTCCAGTTGTAACGGTCGCAGGACCTACAGTAGATGTCATAGGAGCTGCAGCTGTCGTTTGAGCTTCAGTTGTCGTGGTAGGTTCTGCAGTTGCAGTGGTCGTAGGACTAACAGTTGTTGTCGTAGGATTTACAGTTGTTGTCGTAAGAGCGGTAGTTTTCGTAGAAGCTGTAGTTGAAGTTGTAGTAGTAGATGCTGCAGTTGTAGTGGTCGTTGGAACTTCAGTTGTAGTGGTCGTAGTACCAACAGTTGTTGTCGTAGGAGTTACAGTTGTTGTCGTAAGAGCGGTAGTTTTCGTAGAAGCTGTAGTTGAAGTTGTAAAAGTAGATGCTGCAGTTGTAGTGGTCGTTGGAGCTTCAGTTGTCGTTGGTCCTACCGTTGTTGTCGTAAGAGCTTCTGTTGTAGTAGGAGGTGCAGTTGTTGTAAGATATGAAGGTGTCGTAGAAAGTGCTGTGGTTGTGGTTATCGTAGGAGCTGAAGTTGCAGTTGTTGTAATAGGTCCTGCAGTAGTAGGGGACGTAGGAACAGCAGTTGTTGTGGCAGAAGCTGCAGTGGTTGTCTTAGTAGGTTCTGCAGTTGCAGTGGTTGTGGTCGAGGGACCTGCAATTGTTGTCGTAGGAGCTGAAGTTGTCGCTGTCGTAGTAGATGCTAAAGATGTACTGGCTGTACGAGCTAGAGTTGTTGTAGTAGGAGCTAAAGTTATTGTAGTAGAATCTGCGATTGTAGTTGTTGTAGGAGCTCCAGTTGTAGCAGTCGTAGGACCTACAGTAGATGTCGTAGGAGCTGCAGCTGTCGTAAGAGCTTCTGTTGTCGTAGGAGCTGCAGTTGTAGTAGGAGGTGCAGTTGTTGTAGGAACTGCAGGTGTCGTAGAAGGTGCTGTGGTTGTGGTTGTCGTAGGAGCTGAAGTTGCAGTTGTTGTAGTAGGTGCTGCAGTAGTAGTGGACGTAGGAACAGCAGTTGTTGTAGTAGAAGCTGCAGTGGTTGTCCTAGTAGGTTCTGTAGTTGCAATGGTCGTGGTCGAGGGACCTGCAATTGTTGTCGCAGAATCTACAGTTGTCATAGAAGCCTCACTTGTTTTAGGAACTGCAGTTGTTATAGTTAGTGCTGCAGTTGCGGTTGTTGCTGGAGCTGCAGTTGTGGTTGTCGTGGTAGGTGCTGCAGTTGTAGCGGTCGTAGGACCAACAGTTGTTGTCATAGGAGCTGAAGTTGTCCCTGTCGTAGTAGATGCTAAAGTGGTAGTGGCTGTAGGAGCTACAGTTGTTGTAGTAGGAGCTAAAGTTATTGTAGTAGAAGCTGTGATTGCAGTTGTTGTAGGAGCTCCAGTTGTAGCAGTCGTAGGTCCTACAGTAGATGTCGTAGTAGCTGCAGCTGTCGTAAGAGCTTCTGTTGTCATAAGAGCTGCAGTTGTAGTTGTCGTGGTAGGTGCTGCAGTTGTAGCGGTCGTAGGACCAACAGTTGTTGTCGTAGGAGCTGAAGTTGTCGCTGTCGTAGTAGATGCTAAAGTTGTAATGGATGTAGGAACTACAGTTCTTGTAGTAGGAGCTGAAGTTATTGTAGTAGAAGCTGCGATTGTAGTTGTTGTAGGAGCTCCAGTTGTAGCGGCCGTAGGACCTACAGTAGATGTCATAGGAGCTGCAGCTGTCGTAAGAGCTTCTGTTGTCGTAGGAGCTGCGGTTGTAGTAGGTGGTGCAGTTGTTGTAGGAACTGCAGGTGTCGTAGAAGGTGCTGTCGTTGTGGTTGTAGTAGGTGCTGCAGTAGTAGTGGATGTAGGAACAGCAGTTGTTGTAGTAGAAGCTGCAGTGGTTGTCCTAGTAGGTTCTGTAGTTGCAATTGTCATGGTCGAGGGACCTGCAATTGTTGTAGCAGAATCTACAGTTGTCATAGAAGCCACACTTGTTGTAGGAACTGCAGTTGTTATAGTTAGTGCTGCAGTTGCAGTTGTTGTTGGAGCTGCAGTTGTAGTTGTCGTAGTAGGTGCTGCAGTTGGAGTGGTCATAGGACCAACAGTTGTTGTCGTAGGAGCTGAAGTTGTCGCTGTCATAGTAGATGCTAAAGATGTAGTGGCTGTAGGAGCTAAAGTTGTTGTAGTAGGAGCTAAAGTTATTGTAGTAGAAGCTGCGATTGTTGTTGTTGTAGGAGCTCCAGTTGTAGCAGTCGTAAGACCTACAGTAGATTTCGTAGGGGATGCAGCTGTTGTAAGAGCTTCTGTTGTCGTAGGAGCTGCAATTGTAGTTGTCGTGGTAGGTGCTCCAGTTGTAGCAGTCGTAGGACCTACAGTAGATGTCGTAGGAGCTGCAGCTGTCGTAAGAGCTTCTGTTGTCGTAGGAGCTGCAGTTGTAGTAGGAGGTGCAGTTGTTGTAGGAACTGCAGGTGTCGTAGAAGGTGCTGTGGTTGTGGTTACCGTAGGAGCTGAAGTTGCAGTTGTTGTAGTAGGTCCTGCAGCAGTAGTGGACGTAGGAACAGCAGTTGTTGTAGTAGGAGCTGAAGTTGTCGCTGTCATAGTAGATGCTAAAGATGTAGTGGCTGTAGGAGCTAAAGTTGTTGTAGTAGGAGCTAAAATTATTGTAGTAGAAGCTGCGATTGTAGTTGTTGTAGGAGCTCCAGTTGTAGCACTCGTAAGACCTACAGTAGATTTCGTAGGGGATGCAGCTGTTGTAAGAGCTTCTGTTGTCGTAGGAGCTGCAGTTGTAGTTGTCGTGGTAGGTGCTCCAGTTGTAGCAGTCGTAGGACCTACAGTAGATGTCGTAGGAGCTGCAGCTGTCGTAAGAGCTTCTGTTGTCGTAGGAGCTGCAGTTGTAGTAGGAGGTGCAGTTGTTGTAGGAACTGCAGGTGTCGTAGAAGGTGCTGTGGTTGTGGTTACCGTAGGAGCTGAAGTTGCAGTTGTTGTAGTAGGTCCTGCAGCAGTAGTGGACGTAGGAACAGCAGTTGTTGTAGTAGAAGCTGCAGTGGTTGTTGTAGTAGGTTCTGCAGTTGCAGTGGTCGTGGTCGAGGGACCTGCAATTGTTGTCGCATAATCTACAGTTGTCATAGAAGCCACACTTGTTTTAGGAACTGCAGTTGTTATAGTTAGTGCTGCAGTTGCAGTTGTTGTTGGAGCTGCAGTTGTAGTTGCCGTAGTAGGTGCTGCAGTTGTAGCGGTCGTAGGACCAACAGTTGTTGTCGTAGGAGTTACAGTTGTTGTCGTAGGAGCTAAAGTTATTGTAGTAGAAGCTGCGATTGTAGTTGTTGTAGGAGCTCCAGTTGTAGCAGTCGTAGGACCTACAGTAGATGTCGTAGGAGGTGCAGCTGTCGTTTGAGCTTCAGTTGTCGTGGTAGGTTCTGCAGTTGCAGTGGACGTAGGAACAGCAGTTGTTGTGGTAGAAGCAGCAGTGGTTGTCGTAGTAGGTTCTGCAGTTGCAGTGGTCATGTTCGAGGGACCTGCAGTTGTTTTCGTAGGAGCTGAAGTTGTCGCTGTAATAGTAGATGCTAAAGCTGTAGTTGTTGTAGGAGCTCCATTTGTAGCAGTTGTAGGTCCTACAGTAGATGTCGTAGGAGCTGCAGCTGTCGTAAGATCTTCTGTTGTCGTAGGAGCTGCAGTTGTAGTTGTTGTGGTAGGTGCTGCAGTTGTAGCGGTCTTAGGACCAACAGTTGTTGTCGTAGGAGCTGAAGTTGACCCTGTCGTAGTAGATGCTAAAGTTGTAGTGGCTGTAGGAGCTACAGTTGTTGTAGTAGGAGCTAAAGTTATTGTAGTGGAAGCTGCAATTGTATTTGTTGTAGGAGCTCCAGTTGTAACGGTCGCAGGACCTACAGTAGATGTCATAGGAGCTGCAGCTGTCGTTTGAGCTTCAGTTGTCGTGGTAGGTTCTGCAGTTGCAGTGGTCGTAGGACTAACAGTTGTTGTCGTAGGATTTACAGTTGTTGTCGTAAGAGCGGTAGTTTTCGTAGAAGCTGTAGTTGAAGTTGTAGTAGTAGATGCTGCAGTTGTAGTGGTCGTTGGAACTTCAGTTGTAGTGGTCGTAGTACCAACAGTTGTTGTCGTAGGAGTTACAGTTGTTGTCGTAAGAGCGGTAGTTTTCGTAGAAGCTGTAGTTGAAGTTGTAAAAGTAGATGCTGCAGTTGTAGTGGTCGTTGGAGCTTCAGTTGTCGTTGGTCCTACCGTTGTTGTCGTAAGAGCTTCTGTTGTAGTAGGAGGTGCAGTTGTTGTAAGATATGAAGGTGTCGTAGAAAGTGCTGTGGTTGTGGTTATCGTAGGAGCTGAAGTTGCAGTTGTTGTAATAGGTCCTGCAGTAGTAGGGGACGTAGGAACAGCAGTTGTTGTGGCAGAAGCTGCAGTGGTTGTCTTAGTAGGTTCTGCAGTTGCAGTGGTTGTGGTCGAGGGACCTGCAATTGTTGTCGTAGGAGCTGAAGTTGTCGCTGTCGTAGTAGATGCTAAAGATGTACTGGCTGTACGAGCTAGAGTTGTTGTAGTAGGAGCTAAAGTTATTGTAGTAGAATCTGCGATTGTAGTTGTTGTAGGAGCTCCAGTTGTAGCAGTCGTAGGACCTACAGTAGATGTCGTAGGAGCTGCAGCTGTCGTAAGAGCTTCTGTTGTCGTAGGAGCTGCAGTTGTAGTAGGAGGTGCAGTTGTTGTAGGAACTGCAGGTGTCGTAGAAGGTGCTGTGGTTGTGGTTGTCGTAGGAGCTGAAGTTGCAGTTGTTGTAGTAGGTGCTGCAGTAGTAGTGGACGTAGGAACAGCAGTTGTTGTAGTAGAAGCTGCAGTGGTTGTCCTAGTAGGTTCTGTAGTTGCAATGGTCGTGGTCGAGGGACCTGCAATTGTTGTCGCAGAATCTACAGTTGTCATAGAAGCCTCACTTGTTTTAGGAACTGCAGTTGTTATAGTTAGTGCTGCAGTTGCGGTTGTTGCTGGAGCTGCAGTTGTGGTTGTCGTGGTAGGTGCTGCAGTTGTAGCGGTCGTAGGACCAACAGTTGTTGTCATAGGAGCTGAAGTTGTCCCTGTCGTAGTAGATGCTAAAGTGGTAGTGGCTGTAGGAGCTACAGTTGTTGTAGTAGGAGCTAAAGTTATTGTAGTAGAAGCTGTGATTGCAGTTGTTGTAGGAGCTCCAGTTGTAGCAGTCGTAGGTCCTACAGTAGATGTCGTAGTAGCTGCAGCTGTCGTAAGAGCTTCTGTTGTCATAAGAGCTGCAGTTGTAGTTGTCGTGGTAGGTGCTGCAGTTGTAGCGGTCGTAGGACCAACAGTTGTTGTCGTAGGAGCTGAAGTTGTCGCTGTCGTAGTAGATGCTAAAGTTGTAATGGATGTAGGAACTACAGTTGTTGTAGTAGGAGCTGAAGTTATTGTAGTAGAAGCTGCGATTGTAGTTGTTGTAGGAGCTCCAGTTGTAGCGGCCGTAGGACCTACAGTAGATGTCATAGGAGCTGCAGCTGTCGTAAGAGCTTCTGTTGTCGTAGGAGCTGCGGTTGTAGTAGGTGGTGCAGTTGTTGTAGGAACTGCAGGTGTCGTAGAAGGTGCTGTCGTTGTGGTTGTAGTAGGTGCTGCAGTAGTAGTGGATGTAGGAACAGCAGTTGTTGTAGTAGAAGCTGCAGTGGTTGTCCTAGTAGGTTCTGTAGTTGCAATTGTCATGGTCGAGGGACCTGCAATTGTTGTCGCAGAATCTACAGTTGTCATAGAAGCCACACTTGTTGTAGGAACTGCAGTTGTTATAGTTAGTGCTGCAGTTGCAGTTGTTGTTGGAGCTGCAGTTGTAGTTGTCGTAGTAGGTGCTGCAGTTGGAGTGGTCATAGGACCAACAGTTGTTGTCGTAGGAGCTGAAGTTGTCGCTGTCATAGTAGATGCTAAAGATGTAGTGGCTGTAGGAGCTAAAGTTGTTGTAGTAGGAGCTAAAGTTATTGTAGTAGAAGCTGCGATTGTTGTTGTTGTAGGAGCTCCAGTTGTAGCAGTCGTAAGACCTACAGTAGATTTCGTAGGGGATGCAGCTGTTGTAAGAGCTTCTGTTGTCGTAGGAGCTGCAATTGTAGTTGTCGTGGTAGGTGCTCCAGTTGTAGCAGTCGTAGGACCTACAGTAGATGTCGTAGGAGCTGCAGCTGTCGTAAGAGCTTCTGTTGTCGTAGGAGCTGCAGTTGTAGTAGGAGGTGCAGTTGTTGTAGGAACTGCAGGTGTCGTAGAAGGTGCTGTGGTTGTGGTTACCGTAGGAGCTGAAGTTGCAGTTGTTGTAGTAGGTCCTGCAGCAGTAGTGGACGTAGGAACAGCAGTTGTTGTAGTAGGAGCTGAAGTTGTCGCTGTCATAGTAGATGCTAAAGATGTAGTGGCTGTAGGAGCTAAAGTTGTTGTAGTAGGAGCTAAAATTATTGTAGTAGAAGCTGCGATTGTAGTTGTTGTAGGAGCTCCAGTTGTAGCACTCGTAAGACCTACAGTAGATTTCGTAGGGGATGCAGCTGTTGTAAGAGCTTCTGTTGTCGTAGGAGCTGCAGTTGTAGTTGTCGTGGTAGGTGCTCCAGTTGTAGCAGTCGTAGGACCTACAGTAGATGTCGTAGGAGCTGCAGCTGTCGTAAGAGCTTCTGTTGTCGTAGGAGCTGCAGTTGTAGTAGGAGGTGCAGTTGTTGTAGGAACTGCAGGTGTCGTAGAAGGTGCTGTGGTTGTGGTTACCGTAGGAGCTGAAGTTGCAGTTGTTGTAGTAGGTCCTGCAGCAGTAGTGGACGTAGGAACAGCAGTTGTTGTAGTAGAAGCTGCAGTGGTTGTTGTAGTAGGTTCTGCAGTTGCAGTGGTCGTGGTCGAGGGACCTGCAATTGTTGTCGCATAATCTACAGTTGTCATAGAAGCCACACTTGTTTTAGGAACTGCAGTTGTTATAGTTAGTGCTGCAGTTGCAGTTGTTGTTGGAGCTGCAGTTGTAGTTGCCGTAGTAGGTGCTGCAGTTGTAGCGGTCGTAGGACCAACAGTTGTTGTCGTAGGAGTTACAGTTGTTGTCGTAGGAGCTAAAGTTATTGTAGTAGAAGCTGCGATTGTAGTTGTTGTAGGAGCTCCAGTTGTAGCAGTCGTAGGACCTACAGTAGATGTCGTAGGAGGTGCAGCTGTCGTTTGAGCTTCAGTTGTCGTGGTAGGTTCTGCAGTTGCAGTGGACGTAGGAACAGCAGTTGTTGTGGTAGAAGCAGCAGTGGTTGTCGTAGTAGGTTCTGCAGTTGCAGTGGTCATGTTCGAGGGACCTGCAGTTGTTTTCGTAGGAGCTGAAGTTGTCGCTGTCGTAGTAGATGCTAAAGATGTAGTGGCTGTAGGAGCTACAGTTGTTGTAGTAGGAGCTAAAGTTATTGTAGTAGAAGCTGCGATTGTAGTTGTTGTAGGAGCTCCATTTGTAGCAGTTGTAGGTCCTACAGTAGATGTCGTAGGAGCTGCAGCTGTCGTAAGATCTTCTGTTGTCGTAGGAGCTGCAGTTGTAGTTGTTGTGGTAGGTGCTGCAGTTGTAGCGGTCGTAGGACCAACAGTTGTTGTCGTAGGAGCTGAAGTTGACCCTGTCGTAGTAGATGCTAAAGTTGTAGTGGCTGTAGGAGCTACAGTTGTTGTAGTAGGAGCTAAAGTTATTGTAGTGGAAGCTGCAATTGTATTTGTTGTAGGAGCTCCAGTTGTAACGGTCGCAGGACCTACAGTAGATGTCATAGGAGCTGCAGCTGTCGTTTGAGCTTCAGTTGTCGTGGTAGGTTCTGCAGTTGCAGTGGTCGTAGGACTAACAGTTGTTGTCGTAGGATTTACAGTTGTTGTCGTAAGAGCGGTATTTTTCGTAGAAGCTGTAGTTGAAGTTGTAGTAGTAGATGCTGCAGTTGTAGTGGTCGTTGGAACTTCAGTTGTAGCGGTCGTAGTACCAACAGTTGTTGTCGTAGGAGTTACAGTTGTTGTCGTAAGAGCGGTAGTTTTCGTAGAAGCTGTAGTTGAAGTTGTAAAAGTAGATGCTGCAGTTGTAGTGGTCGTTGGAGCTTCAGTTGTCGTTGGACCTACCGTTGTTGTCGTAAGAGCTTCTGTTGTAGTAGGAGGTGCAGTTGTTGTAAGATATGAAGGTGTCGTAGAAAGTGCTGTGGTTGTGGTTATCGTAGGAGCTGAAGTTGCAGTTGTTGTAATAGGTCCTGCAGTAGTAGGGGACGTAGGAACAGCAGTTGTTGTGGCAGAAGCTGCAGTGGTTGTCTTAGTAGGTTCTGCAGTTGCAGTGGTTGTGGTCGAGGGACCTGCAATTGTTGTCGTAGGAGCTGAAGTTGTCGCTGTCGTAGTAGATGCTAAAGATGTACTGGCTGTACGAGCTAGAGTTGTTGTAGTAGGAGCTAAAGTTATTGTAGTAGAATCTGCGATTGTAGTTGTTGTAGGAGCTCCAGTTGTAGCAGTCGTAGGACCTACAGTAGATGTCGTAGGAGCTGCAGCTGTCGTAAGAGCTTCTGTTGTCATAGGAGCTGCAGTTGTAGTAGATAGTGCAGTTGTTGTAGGAACTACAGGTGTCGTAGAAGGTGCTGTGGTTGTGGTTATCGTAGGAGCTGAAGTTGCAGTTGTTGTAGTAGGTGCTGCAGTAGTAGTGGCTGTAGGAACAGCAGTTGTTGTGGTAGAAGCTGCAGTGGTTGTCGTAGTAGGTTCTGCAGTTGCAGTGGTTGTGGTCGAGGGACCTGCAATTGTTGTCGTAGGAGCTGAAGTTGTCGCTGTCATAGTAGATGCTAAAGTTGTAGTGGCTGTAGGAGCTACAGTTGTTGTAGTAGGAGCTAAAGTTATTGTAGTAGATGCTGCGATTGTAGTTGTTGTAGGAGCTCCAGTTGTAGCGATCGTAGGACCTACAGTAGATGTCGTAGGAGCTGCAGCTATCGTTGCTGTAGTAGATGCTGCAGTCGTAGTGGGCGTAGGAGCTACAGTTGTTGTCGTAGGAACTACAGTTATTGTAGTAGTAGCTGTTGTTGTACTTGTTGTAGGAGTTCCATCTGTAGTGGTAATAGGACCTACAGTAGTTGTCTTAAGAGCTGCAATTGTAGTAGGTGCTGCAGTTGTCAGAGAATCTACAGTTGTCATAGAAGCAACACTTATTGTAGGAACTGCAGTTGTTATAGTTAGTGCTGCAGTTGCGGTTGTCATTGGAGCTGCAGTTGTAGTTGTCGTAGTAGGTGCTGCAGTTGTAGCGGTCCTAGGACCAGCAGTTGTTGTTGTAGGAGCTGAAGTTGTAGATGTCGTAGTAGATGCTAAAGTTGTAGTAGCTGTAGGAGTTACAGTTGTTGTAGTAGCAGCTAAAGTTATTGTTGTGGAAGCTGCGATTGTAGTTGTTGTAGGAGCTCCAGTTGTAGCGGTCGTATGACCTACAGTAGATGTCGTAGGAGCTGTAGCTGTCGTTTGAGCTTCAGTTGTCGTGGTAGGTTCTGCAGTTGCAGTGGTTGTAGGAGCTGCAGTTGTTGTCGTAGGATCTACAGTTGTCGCTGCCGTAGTAGATAATGCAGTCGTAGTGGGCGTAGGAGCTACAGCTATTGTAGTAGTAGCTGTGGTTTTACTTGTCGTAGGAGCTCCAGCTGTAGTGGTAATAGGACCTACAGTAATTGTATTAAGAGCTGCAGTTGTAGTAGGTCCTGCAAATGTCGTAGAATCTACAGTTGTCATAGAAGCCTCACTTGTTGTAGGAACTGCAGTTGTTATAGTTAGTGCTGCAGTTGCGGTTGTCGTTGGAGCTGCAGTTGTCGTAAGATCTTCTGTTGTCGTAGGAGCTGCAGTTGTAGTTGTTGTGGTAGGTGCTGCAGTTGTAGCGGTCGTAGGACCAACAGTTGTTGTCGTAGGAGCTGAAGTTGACCCTGTCGTAGTAGATGCTAAAGTTGTAGTGGCTGTAGGAGCTACAGTTGTTGTAGTAGGAGCTAAAGTTATTGTAGTGGAAGCTGCAATTGTATTTGTTGTAGGAGCTCCAGTTGTAACGGTCGCAGGACCTACAGTAGATGTCATAGGAGCTGCAGCTGTCGTTTGAGCTTCAGTTGTCGTGGTAGGTTCTGCAGTTGCAGTGGTCGTAGGACTAACAGTTGTTGTCGTAGGATTTACAGTTGTTGTCGTAAGAGCGGTATTTTTCGTAGAAGCTGTAGTTGAAGTTGTAGTAGTAGATGCTGCAGTTGTAGTGGTCGTTGGAACTTCAGTTGTAGCGGTCGTAGTACCAACAGTTGTTGTCGTAGGAGTTACAGTTGTTGTCGTAAGAGCGGTAGTTTTCGTAGAAGCTGTAGTTGAAGTTGTAAAAGTAGATGCTGCAGTTGTAGTGGTCGTTGGAGCTTCAGTTGTCGTTGGACCTACCGTTGTTGTCGTAAGAGCTTCTGTTGTAGTAGGAGGTGCAGTTGTTGTAAGATATGAAGGTGTCGTAGAAAGTGCTGTGGTTGTGGTTATCGTAGGAGCTGAAGTTGCAGTTGTTGTAATAGGTCCTGCAGTAGTAGGGGACGTAGGAACAGCAGTTGTTGTGGCAGAAGCTGCAGTGGTTGTCTTAGTAGGTTCTGCAGTTGCAGTGGTTGTGGTCGAGGGACCTGCAATTGTTGTCGTAGGAGCTGAAGTTGTCGCTGTCGTAGTAGATGCTAAAGATGTACTGGCTGTACGAGCTAGAGTTGTTGTAGTAGGAGCTAAAGTTATTGTAGTAGAATCTGCGATTGTAGTTGTTGTAGGAGCTCCAGTTGTAGCAGTCGTAGGACCTACAGTAGATGTCGTAGGAGCTGCAGCTGTCGTAAGAGCTTCTGTTGTCGTAGGAGCTGCAGTTGTAGTAGATAGTGCAGTTGTTGTAGGAACTACAGGTGTCGTAGAAGGTGCTGTGGTTGTGGTTATCGTAGGAGCTGAAGTTGCAGTTGTTGTAGTAGGTGCTGCAGTAGTAGTGGCTGTAGGAACAGCAGTTGTTGTGGTAGAAGCTGCAGTGGTTGTCGTAGTAGGTTCTGCAGTTGCAGTGGTTGTGGTCGAGGGACCTGCAATTGTTGTCGTAGGAGCTGAAGTTGTCGCTGTCATAGTAGATGCTAAAGTTGTAGTGGCTGTAGGAGCTACAGTTGTTGTAGTAGGAGCTAAAGTTATTGTAGTAGAAGCTGCGATTGTAGTTGTTGTAGGAGCTCCAGTTGTAGCGATCGTAGGACCTACAGTAGATGTCGTAGGAGCTGCAGCTATCGTTGCTGTAGTAGATGCTGCAGTCGTAGTGGGCGTAGGAGCTACAGTTGTTGTCGTAGGAACTACAGTTATTGTAGTAGTAGCTGTTGTTGTACTTGTTGTAGGAGTTCCATCTGTAGTGGTAATAGGACCTACAGTAGTTGTCTTAAGAGCTGCAATTGTAGTAGGTGCTGCAGTTGTCAGAGAATCTACAGTTGTCATAGAAGCAACACTTATTGTAGGAACTGCAGTTGTTATAGTTAGTGCTGCAGTTGCGGTTGTCATTGGAGCTGCAGTTGTAGTTGTCGTAGTAGGTGCTGCAGTTGTAGCGGTCCTAGGACCAGCAGTTGTTGTTGTAGGAGCTGAAGTTGTAGATGTCGTAGTAGATGCTAAAGTTGTAGTAGCTGTAGGAGTTACAGTTGTTGTAGTAGCAGCTAAAGTTATTGTTGTGGAAGCTGCGATTGTAGTTGTTGTAGGAGCTCCAGTTGTAGCGGTCGTATGACCTACAGTAGATGTCGTAGGAGCTGTAGCTGTCGTTTGAGCTTCAGTTGTCGTGGTAGGTTCTGCAGTTGCAGTGGTTGTAGGAGCTGCAGTTGTTGTCGTAGGATCTACAGTTGTCGCTGCCGTAGTAGATAATGCAGTCGTAGTGGGCGTAGGAGCTACAGCTATTGTAGTAGTAGCTGTGGTTTTACTTGTCGTAGGAGCTCCAGCTGTAGTGGTAATAGGACCTACAGTAATTGTATTAAGAGCTGCAGTTGTAGTAGGTCCTGCAAATGTCGTAGAATCTACAGTTGTCATAGAAGCCTCACTTGTTGTAGGAACTGCAGTTGTTATAGTTAGTGCTGCAGTTGCGGTTGTCGTTGGAGCTGCAGTTGTAGTTGTCATAGTAGGTGCTGCAGTTGTAGCAGTTATAAGACCAACAGTTGTTGTCGTAGGAGTTACAGTTGTTGTCGTAAGAGCGGTAGTTTTCGTAGAAGCTGTAGTTGACGTATGAGCTCTAGATGTCGTAGGAGCTGCAGTTGCAGTTGCTGTAGAAGTTGCTGCAGTAGTAGTGGTCTTAGTAACATCAGTTGTTGTAGTAGGAGCTGCAATTGTTGACGTAGGACCTGCAGTTTTCACTGTCGTTGTAGTGGTTGTAGGAGCTACATTTATTGCAGTAGGAGCTGCGGTTGTAGTTGTCGTAGGAGCTCCAGTTGTGGTGGTCATAGGACCTAAAGCAGATGTCGTAGGAGTTGCAGTTGTAGTTGTCATAGTAGGTGCTGTAGCTGTAGTGGTCGTGGGACCAACAGTAGTTGTCATAGGAGCTGCTGCAGTTGTCGTAGGATCTGCAATTGTAGTTGTCGTAGTAGGTTCTGCAGTCGTAGCGGCCGTAGGATCTACAGTTGATGTCGTAGGACTTACAGTTCTTGCCGTAAGATCTGCAGTTGTCATTGGATCTGCATTTGTTGTAGGAACTGCATGTGTAGGAACTGCAAGTGTAGTATTAGGTGCTGTTGTTGTGGTCGTCGTAGGAGCTGAAGTTGTAGTTTTTGTAGTAGGTGCTGTGGTCGTAGGAACAGCAGTTGTTGTAGTAGGAGCTGTATTGGTTGATGTGGTGGGTTCTGGAATTGTAGTGGTCGTTGGAGCTTCAGTTGTTTTCGTGGGAGCTGCAGTTGTCATAGGAGCTGCAGTTGTCGTGGGAGCTGCAGTTGTAGTAGTAGGTTCTGCAGTCGTAGCGGTTGTAGGTTCTACAGTTGATGTCGTAGGACTTACAGTTGTTGTCCTAAGATCAGCAGTTGTCATAAGAGCTGCAGTTGTAGGAACTGCAGTTGTTGTAGGAACTGCAGTCATTCCTGGAGTTGTAGTAGTGGTCGTAGGAGCTACAGTTGCTGCAGTAGGAGCTGCAGTTGTTGTTGTCGTAATAAGATCTACAGTTGTAGGAGCTGCAGTTGTGGAAGATGCGGTTGTGGTCGAAACTCCATAGATAATCCAACATAAGAACACTGTGGTTTATGAGATGAATGGTTAATATGTTTATTGCGCTCAATATCAATATTCCCAAGGTTACTCTTCATCAGGATGGTGCAGTTTTTTATATATTCTCCTTATCTTCATATATAATAAATAATTATAATTTGTAGCCACACTCCTTATTTTTTTTCAGAAAATAAATAATTATTAAAGAATGTAAAAATAAAGAATCATTGAATGTTAAGAATATTACCTACAATGCCTTCAGAAACTGTTCATACCCATTGACTTATTCCACATTTTGTTGTGATACAGCCTGAATTCAAAATGAATTAAAACAAAACAAAAATGACCCATCTACACACAATAAACCATAATTTCAAAGTGAAAACATGTTTAGACATTTTTGCAAATGTATTGAAAATGAAATACAGAAATATCTCATTTACATACAGTCGTATGAAAAAGTTTGGGCACCTCTGAAAATTTCCATGATTTCCATTTATAAATAATTGGGTGTCTGGATCAGCAATTTCATTTTGATCTATCAAATAACTGATGGACAATAATATTTCAGTAGTGAAATTAGGTTTATTGGATTAACAGAAAATGTGCAATATGCATCAAAAACGAAATTAGACAGGTGCATACATTTGGGCACCCCAACAGAAAAATCACATCAATATTTAGTAGAGCCTCCTTTTGCTAAAATATCAGCCTCTAGACGCTTCCTATAGCCTCTAATGAGTGTCTGAATTCTGGATGAAGGTATTTTGGACCATTCCTCCTTACAAAACATCTCCACTTCAGTTAGGTTTGATGGTTGCCGAGCATGGACAGCCTGCTTCAAATCATCCCACAGATTCTCAATGATATTCAGGTCTGGGGACTGGGATGGCCATTCCAGAACATTGTACTTGTTCCTCTGCATAAATGCCTGGGTAGATTTTGAGCAGTGTTTTGGGTCGTCTTGTTGAAATATACAGCCCCGGTGTAACTTCAACTTTGTGACTGATTCTTCAACATTATTCTCAAGAATCTGCTGATATTGAGTGGAATCCATGCGACCCTCAACTTTAAGGGGATGTAGCTCAGTTGGTAGAGCATGGTGTTTGCAACGCCAGGGTTGTGGGTTCGATAAAATAATGTATGCGCTAACTGTAAGTCGCTCTGGATAAGAGCGTCTGCTAAATGACTAAAATGTAAATGTAAATGTAATTCCCAGTACCGGCACTGGCCACACATCCCCACAGCATGATGGAACCCCCACCAAATTTTACTGTGGGTAGCAAGTGTTTTTTTTGGAACGCTGTGTTATTTTGCCGCCATGCATAACGCCCCTTGTTATGACCAAATAAGTCAATCTTTGTTTCATCAGTCGACAGCACCTTATTCCAAAATGAAGCTGGCTTGTCCAAATGTGCGTTTGCATACCTCAAGCGACTCTGTTTGTGGCGTGTGTGCAGAAAAGGCTTCTTCCGCATCACTCTCCCATACAGCTTCTCCTTGTGCAAAGTGCGCTGAATTGTTGAACGATTGTTGTAGGTCTTTGGAGGTGGTCTGTGGGCTGTTTTTGACCGTTCTCACCATCCTTAGCCTTTGCCTCTCCGATATTTTACTTGGCCTGCCACTTCTGGCCTTAACAAGAACTGTGCCTGTGGTCTTCCATTTCCTCACTTTGTTCCTCACAGTGGACACTGACAGCTTACATCTCTGCGATAGCTTTTTGTAGCCTTCCCCTAAACCATAATGTTGAACAATCTTTGTTTTCAGGTCATTTGAGAGTTGTTTTGAGGCCCCCATGTTGCCACTCTTCAGAGGAGAGTCAAAGAGATCAACAACTTGTAATTGGCCACCTTAAATACCTTTATGACCTCGTGATTAGATGCACTTGTCTATGAAGTTCAAGGCTTAATGAGCTCAACAAACCAATTTTGTGTTCCAATGAATCAGTGCTAAGTAGTTACAGGTATTCAAATCAACAGAATGACAAGGGTGCCCAAATCTTTGCATAGCCTATTTTTCACATCTGATTTAATTTCATACAACTTAATATTGCTACACTAAAAATCTTTGTCTGGACAATACCCCAGTACTCAGCTTTATTAGAAAATGAATGGCATGCCACTGTGATCATTTGCTGTGACGACAGAGTAAATTATTATGCAGCCTCAGAGGGGTGCCCAAACTTTTTAATACGACTGTAAGTATTCACACCCGAGTCAATACTTTGTAGAAGCACCTTGGAAGCGATTACAGCTAAGTCTTTCTGGGTCAGTCTCTAAGAGCTTTCCACACCTGGATTGTGCAACATTTGCTCATTATTCTTTTCAAAATTCTCCAAGCTCTGTCAAATTGGTTGTTGATCATTGCTAGACAACCATTTCCATAGATTTTCAAGTAGATTCAAGTCAAAACTGTAACTCGAGCCATGCCCGGCACCACGAGGGTGCAAAAGGAGGCAATGCCCCCTTAGTTTGAATATTGTGCCCCCTAAGTTTCGTATCCCTATTCTGTCCCACAATCTGCACCTCCGTCATGCCCAACCGATTTGTTGTGTATGCTTCATTCATGCAACTCCCTTGCATGCATCATACATACAGTGAGGGAAAAAAGTATTTGATCCCCTGCTGATTTTGTACGTTTGCCCACTGATAAGACATGGTCAGTCTATAATTTTAATGGTAGGTTTATTTGAATAGTGAGAGACAGAATAACAAAAAAAAGATCCAGAAAAAACGCATGTAAAAAATTGTATAAATTGATTTGCATTTTAATGAGGGAAATAAGTATTTGACCCCCTCTCAATCAGAAAGATTTCTGGCTCCCAGGTGTCTTTTATACAGGTAACGAGCTGAGATTAGGAGCACACTCTAAAAGACACCTGTCCACAAAAGCAATCAATCAATCAGATTCCAAACTCTCCACCATGGCCAAGACCAAAGAGCTCTCCAAGGATGTCAGGGACAAGATTGTAGACCTACACAAGGCTGGAATGGGCTACAAGACCATCGCCAAGCAGCTTGGTGAGAAGGTGACAACAGTTGGTGCGATTATTCGCAAATGGAAGAAACACAAAATAACTGTCAATCTCCCTCGGCCTGGGGCTCCATGCAAGATCTCACCTCGTGGAGTTGCAATGATCATGAGAACGGTGAGGAATCAGCCCAGAACTACACGGGAGGATCTTGTCAATGATCTCAAGGCAGCTGGGAACATAGTCACCAAGAAAACAATTGGTAACACACTACACCGTGAAGGACTGAAATCCTGCAGCGCCCGCATGGTCCCCCTGCTCAAGAAAGCACATATACAGGCCCGTCTGAAGTTTGCCAATGAACATCTGAATGATTCAGAGGAGAACTGGGTGAAAGTGTTGTGGTCAGATGAGACCAAAATGGAGCTCTTTGGCATCAACTCAACTCGCCGTGTTTGGAGGAGGAGGAATGCTGCCTATGACGCCAAGAACACCATCCCCACCATCAATCATGGAGGTGGAAACATTATGCTTTGGGGGTGTTTTTCTGCTAAGGGGACAGGACAACTTCACTGCATCAAAGGGACGATGGACGGGGCCATGTACCGTCAAATCTTGGGTGAGAACCTCCTTCCCTCAGCCAGGGCATTGAAAATTGGTCGTGAATGGGTATTTTAGCATGACAATGACCCAAAACACACGGCCAAGGCAACAAAGGAGTGGCTCAAGAAGAAGCACATTAAGGTCCTGGAGTGGCCTAGCCAGTCTCCAGACCTTAATCCCATAGAAAATCTGTGGAGGGAGCTGAAGGTTCGAGTTGCCAAACGTCAGCCTCAAAACCTTAATGACTTGGAGAAGATCTGCAAAGAGGAGTGGGACAAAATCCCTCCTGAGATGTGTGCAAACCTGGTGGCCAACTATAAGAAACGTCTGACCTCTGTGATTGCCAACAAGGGTTTTGCCACCAAGTACTAAGTCATGTTTTGCAGAGGGGTCAAATAATTATTTCCCTCATTAAAATGCAAATCAATGTATAACATTTTTGACATGCGTTTTTCTGGATTATTTTGTTGTTATTCTGTCTTTCACTGTTCAAATAAACCAACCATTAAAATTATAGACTGATCATATCTTTGTCAGTGGGCAAACGTACAAAATCAGCCGGGGATCAAATACTTTTTTCCCTCACTGTAATTCCCTTTACAAGTTTCTCACGAAACCAACTGTGGCTGCGCAATATACGGGAGAGAAACTGAAATGGCTGCTTGAGCAGCGATGGACTGGTCATCTAGCCACGGTGAGTGTCATTATAAAATCTCTGGACAGCATCATCCACCTGCTCAGAGAAATTGAGAGTACCTGCACCTTCAGTACAGAGGTGCGACTTGAGACTGTGGGCCTGTTGAAAGCCGTTTCCAAGCCCAGCTTCAGATTCATTGCCTTCATGGTCCACAAAGTCCTCAGCCTGCTCAACCCCCCCTAACAAGTTACTTCAGGCTGAAGCAACTGATCTGTACACTGGCATCTGAGTCGTCCGCAGTGCCCACAATTGCGTGAAAAAACTGCGACGTGACAGTGAGTTTGAGTTATGGGAGAAATACAAGCACACGGACACCCCCCCCTCCAAGCAAACGGCATAGAGTAGTGAGTAGTAATCTGAAAGAATATGTGGTCGAAACAACAATGTTTTTCAGCATTCTGGATGCTGTACTGGGAGAAAGGTCAGCAAGATTTAACGAACAAAACAGCCAACTTGTTGAGGCCCTGTGTACCTTGCACCCAGAGAATGAAACCTTTATGGATGTGGAAAAGGTGAAACCACTGCTGGATTTAATCTCAGGAGACTTTGTGGAAGCTGAGTTTTCTGTCGCAAGCCAGTTTCTACAGACTGAAATTGCCCGATCTGGAGAAGAAAAATGGACTACGCAGACCATTTTGGATAGAAACTCCGGGCCTCTAACAGCAATGCCTACTGTAATAATGGCATTGAAGCTGGGATTAACATTTGGAGCATCCACGGCAACTTGCGAGAACTCTTTTTCAACATTGAAAAATGTATTCAGTGAGCACAGATGGAGCATGTTGCACAGGAGGAAAGCACAGCTGATTCAACTGGCATTTGAGAGGGATCTTACAAGCAAATTCCGTGGGGAGTGGAACAAGAGATTGCTGAGGAGGTTCAACACAGCATCAAGGCGGCTACAACTCTTTTGAATCTGGGTAAGAACCAGCAGCCTGGCTGGGCTTGTATTATTTTGTTATTTGCTAGGTTTTGGAAAAGCGTGGCAAATGTCAGAAATAGGCGTATATGTGATTTTCTTTATTGGTGTTGCTGCCAGGTGCTTGATTTCTGTGATGTGATTGGATTGGAAATGTTTGGTTTATAATATAATCGGATTGTTTTTAATGTTGTTTTATATGGTAGAAGAGGTGCTTTGCATTACATTGATGAGGGTGGGCAGACCTTGACCAATGGTTGAGTAACGATGTAGCTATAGTGTTGCCATAAACAACTCGTTGCTATGGAATACTAATTTCTCTGTTATTGTACGGCACTCTTGTTGGAAGACAGCTTGGTAGCTGCGTCCAAGCTGCATTGTACCGATAAGTCGTGGTAGTGCTTTGTACATTATTGTTTGCTTTCCGCAATTGGATATGCATTGTATTGGCATGAGGAAGTGTTATTACGGTAATTAGCAACTGTTTTGCATTGGATTGATGGGTATTGTGCATGTAGCTGTGTAGCGTTGTCATAACTTGCAATTTCTCTAGCCGGTTATGAATTGTCCATGTTTGTAAAGCGGTGCAGTAGCCTGTATTCTTGCGGCAAGACAGCCGTGCGTGGCTGCAAATATATTGTGTGTAATTGTACTAGAGATTATTATCCATCCCGTGTTATCAGCAAGCGAAAATAGTTATGCCCCCTTAGTCATTTCTGATGTCCCCTTGCCGAGTTAAACCTGCTGCCGGGCCTGACTCGGACACTCAGGAACATTCACTGTCTTCTTGATTAGCAAGTCCAGTGTAGATTTGGCCTTTCGCTTTAGGTTATTGTCCTGCTGAAAGGTGAATTAATCTCGCAGTGTCTGGTGGAAAGCAGACAACCAGATTTTCCTCTATGATTTTGCCAATCCATTTCTTTTTTATCCTTAAAAACTCCCCAGTCTTTAACAATTACAAGCATACCCATAACATGATGCAGCCACCACTATGCTTGAAAATATGGAGAGTGGTACTCAGTAATGTGTTGTATTGGATTTGCCCCAAACATAACACTTTGTATTCAGGACAAAATGTGCATCTATTTGCCACATTTTTTGGCAGTATTACGTTAGTGCATTGTTGCAAACAGGATGCATGTTTTGGAATATTTGTATTCTGTATAGGCTTCCTTCTTTTCACTCTATCAATTAGGTTAGTATTGTGGATTAACTATAATGTTGTTGATCCATCCTCAGTTTTCTCCTATCACAGCCATTAAACTCTGTTACTGTTTTACCATTGACCTGATGGTGAAATCCCTGAGTGTTTTCCTTCCTCTCCGGCAACTTAATTAGGACGGATGCCTGTATCTTTGTAGTGACTGGGTGTATTGATACACCTTCCAAAGTTGAATTTATAACTTCACCATGCTAAAAGGGATATTCAATGTCTGCTTTCTTTTTACGCATCTACCAATAGGTGCCCTTTGCGAGGCATTAGAAAACCTCCCTGGTCTTTGTGGTTGAATCTGTGTTTGAAATTCACTGCTCGACTGAGGGACCTTACAGATAATTGTATGTGTGGGGTACAGTGATGAGTTAGTCGTTCAAAAATCATGTTAAACACTATTATCCATGGAACTTATTATGTGACTTGTTAGTCAAAAAAAAATATCCTGAACTTATTTAGGCTTGCCATAACAAAAGGGGTTGAATACTTATTAACTCAATACATTTCAGGTTTTCATTTTATAAAAAAATAATAATAATAATCGAGAAACAACTCCACTTTGACATTATTGGGTATTGAGTGTAGGCCAGTGATAAATCATATCTCTATTTAATCAATTTTAAATTCAGTCTGTAACACAACAACATGTGGAAAAAGTCCAAGGGTGTGAATACTTCCTGAAGGCACTGTATAATACCTTAATGAGATTAAGACACTTGAGTTGTCTTTTTTGTTTGTTTACAAGATGGCACATTTTTCATTGCAGTAGTGTGTTAATATAATTTAAGTAATGTACAGCAATGTGATTATGTTTACCTCTTACACTTTAGTAATGATCCTTTTTTATATTTATGTATTTAATCGAGGTGTGACATTTGACAGTAGATACAATTTTCCCCATTCAATGTAAAAATAACAACATATTTTGAAAAAGTCCTATGCGTTGTAACATCATATGCAAAACATTTTATATCATTGCTCATTAGTATGATTACATTATCCAAATGGATATGGTATTTTCTGTCACCATCCTGCCTTTTTGATCATTCATATTTTGATTTAGGATTAATACACTAGTTGACATGAAGTTAGCATTTAGTAAAACATTAGTTAGAAATATGAACACAGAATGAAATTCAGTGTACTACATACCCATGGTGAAAGTAGATGTCACTTTCTGTGCCGTCATTTTGAACTCATTTGATGCAGTTGTTTTCTGAACAGAAAGAAAAATATCAATTTTTTTTGACTGGTCATATGAAGCACTATTAATGTGCAATGGTGGACTCCATTCAAGTTCAACTTAATGTGTAACTTGGTAAGAAAACGTATGCACTTGAACTCATTTAGGTGTGCCAGATCAAGAGGTGTAAAGATCTATACTTTTTTGTGGAGTAGGCACTATAACTGCTGTAAACATGGATTTATACACCCTAGTAAAATTACAGTGAGGGAAAAAAGTATTTGATCCCCTGCTGATTTTGTACGTTTGCCCACTGACAAAGAAATTATCAGTCTATAATTTTAATGGTAGGTTTATTTGAACAGTGAGAGACAGAATAACAAACAAAAAAATCCAGAAAAACGCATGTCAAAAATGTTATAAATTGATTTGCATTTTAATGAGGGAAATAAGTATTTGACCCCCTCTCAATCAGAAAGGTTTCTGGCTCCCAGGTGTCTTTTATACAGGTAACGAGCTGAGATTAGGAGCACACTCTTAAAGGGAGTGCTCCTAATCTCAGTTTGTTACCTGTATAAAAGACACCTGTCCACAGAAGCAATCAATCAATCAGATTCCAAACTCTCCACCATGGCCAAGACCAAAGAGCTCTCCATGGATGTCAGGGACAAGATTGTAGACCTACACAAGGCTGGAATGGGCTACAAGACCATCGCCAAGCAGCTTGGTGAGAAGGTGACAACAGTTGGTGCGATTATTCGCAAATGGAAGAAACACAAAATAACTGTCAATCTCCCTCGGCCTGGGGCTCCATGCAAGATCTCACCTCGTGGAGTTGCAATGATCATGAGAACGGTGAGGAATCAGACCAGAACTACATGGGAGGATCTTGTCAATGATCTCAAGGCAGCTGGGACCATAATCACCAAGAAAACAATTGGTAACACATTACGCCGTGAAGGACTGAAATCCTGCAGCGCCCGCAAGGTCCCCGTGCTCAAGAAAGCACATATACAGGGCCGTCTGAAGTTTGCCAATGAACATCTGAATGATTCAGAGGAGAACTGGGTGAAAGTGTTGAGGTCAGATGAGACCAAAATCGAGCTCTTTGGCATCAACTCATCTCGCTGTGTTTGGAGGAGGAGGAATGCTGCCTATGACCCCAAGAACACCATTCCCACCGTCAAACATGGAGTTGGAAACATTATGCTTTGGGGGTGTTTTTCTGCTAAGGGGACAGGACAACTTCACTGCATCAAAGGGACGATGGACAGGGCCATGTACCGTCAAATCTTGGGTGAGAACCTCCTTCCCTTAGTCAGGGCATTGAAAATGGGTCGTGGATGGGTATTCCAGCATGACAATGACACAAAACACACGGCCAAGGCAACAAAGAAGAAGCACATCAAGAAGAAGCACATTAAGGTCCTGGAGTAGCCTAGCCAGTCTCCAGACCTTAATCCCATAGAAAATCTGTGGAGGGAGTTGAAGGTTTGATTTGCCAAATGTCAGCCTCAAAACCTTAATGACTTGGAGAAGATCTGCAAAGAGGAGTGGAACAAAATCCCTCCTGAGATGTGTGGAAACCTGGTGGCCAACTACAAGAAACGTCTGACCTCTGTGATTGCCAACAAGGGTTTTGCCACCAAGTACTAAATCATGTTTTGTAGAGGGGTCAAATACTTATTTCCCTCATTAAAATGCTAATCAATTTCTAACATTTTTGACATGCGTTTTTCTGGATTTTTTTGTTGTTATTCTGTCTCTCACTGTTCAAATATACCTACCATTAAAATTATAGACTGATAATTTTTTTGTCAGTGGGTAAACGTACAAAATCAGCAGGGGATCAAATACTTTTTTCCCCTCACTGTATATAGTAAAATCTACATTTGTGTTGCATTTGTTCAATGAGAAATCTACCTTTACTGCATCACTTCAATCATGTTACTTCCTAAAAAAGGAAAAGTAATTTCTAGTTTTCAAACGGTCTGCCAGCGCTTAGCAATTCACTCTGAAACCTATACATATTCTGTGAAAGTAATAGGTGCAGTTCATCAAAAGTGGAGGGTTTTTCAAAATATAACACATGATACATCAAATAATACAGTAGAATCCACATTTGGGTAGCATTTTGTCAAGAGAAATCTGCATTTTACTGCTTAAAAAAACAAATGTATTTAAACTTAGCTATCATAAAGCTAGCTAAGTCCAATTAATTGTCACGGATGCCGCCGAGGCTGTTCCTCCTCCTTGCTCGGGCAGGCTTCGGCGTTCGTCGTCCCCGGAGTACTAGCTACTGCCGCTCGATGTTTCGATGTTTGTCTTGTATTGTCTAGTTGGTACACCTGTTTCGTATTCTGTATTGATTATGTACCATATAAGTTCCCTTGTTTTATGTTTGCCTTTGTGTGTTATTGTCCGCATCTCTTGTATGTATGTTCGGCATTGACCATCTTGTTTATTACGCACTCCGCGTACATTTCTCCTCTTGTGTTTGGAGGCTTTTGTTTTGTGCGTATTTTACTTTGGAAAATAAAGTAGTCGTTACTGATCCTCTGTGTCCTGCGCCTGACTTCACCGCCGCATACACCTCAGCATTGACATTAATATTTTCTTCAAAAGGAAAGGTGGTAAATTTAGATGGGAGTCATGTTTGTGTCATTCATTATGAAAGCACAGGACATGGCTAAATATTATTGTATTCGTATAAAGAAGAGGACAAGAGGATAAATAATTATGCTTAATATCCTCTCACACATAGCAATACTGTAAGCGTACTTAATTATTCTGAAAGGAATCCACATCCATCCATTATACTGATGAATAGCTATCATTTACATAATGTAACTGTTACTTCATAAAAGAGGAAAAGTAATTTCTAGTTTTCAAACGGTCTGCCAGAAATTCATTCTGAATCCTATATATATTTTGTGACAGTAATAGTTGATGGGTGTTCACATATAACACATACATAATAACCATAATCTTCATAGTTTCAATGTTTTTTATTTACATTATCAATTTAGGATTTGTGTCCTTTCTTATAAGCCCATTTTAGGTTTCTCTTCCTCATGTGACATGTGTATATACCTTGTGTTATATATATATATATGTCTATATTTTTATTTTCTTTGTTTTACTGTGTGCAAATAAAATACGTTTTAAAAATCAAAGCTTTTCCATGTATATATTCCATTATACAGTAAAGGTCATTACTTACCTACAGCAAACACTTTACTGCCAGTCTCCTTATTTCTGTAATTTCTCAAATATCAATTGAGGAAGGAATTGGTCATTGACAATAAACAATCACAATATCTAGCTTCTATCTACTCTAAAATGTCATTATCCGTGTACTTATGTTAGCCATTTCAAGCGTACAATTGAGAACTGTTCGTATGTATACTGTCATGCCAATGTATTTCTAGTTTCCATTCATATTACTATAGGGATGTTTTGATGCCACAAATTCTTCGTCTTTCAAGTGACGTAAATATTTTGGGAGGCACAAAATATAAAATAAGGGAGGGACAATGGATGGGCGGGTGAATGCATGTGAGAGGTCTTGTGGATTATACAGTTCTAGTTTTTTCCTAAGATACTGAAGTGGTTTTGAAAACCGGTCAGGTGGAAGAAAACTGGTTAGGTGTTCTGACTAAAACTTTTGGGAGGGACAAAAGACAATATGAAAAAAGGGAGGGATAAAATGTTGGCGGGTGAATCTGTTTGAGAGTATAATAACAATTCACATACATAACATAGCTGTTTCACCAAAACATCAGTTTGTGCCTGCTGAAAAGCAAAAACATGAAAAATAATAATAATTCTGACCTTCTGTCTATTATTTTTGTGTGCAAACTACCCTTAATTTTTTGGACTTCACAGTTAATATATTTGGATAAATTAATATACATCTTCGTCTCATGGCTGAATAAAAGAAAAATTTTATTCAAAAAGTGATTGGGTAAATATCAATTATTGCATCCATAACTCAGTCTATGAATGAGTGGTTACATTTCCCCAGGTCAGGGGACAACCTAAGGATGTGAGCCCTACAAAATAGCAATTGAGAGACCAGTTTGAGACCACCACCCTATGTTGAACTCCGAATCAAACATATTGCAGGGACCCAATTGTAAGAATCTGCAACAATTTATATTTATCAGATGTAAATTGTACAACCTACTCTTACACTTACTCTTAGCACTATTTGGATATGTTAACTGTGATTTCATGTTTCTGATAATTTACTGTTGTCTTAGGTGTTGCTGTCCACAGATGACTCATTCTGTGACTAGCCAAACCCTTTATAATCATGGTTGATTGAACACTGCTTTGGTTTGTCATAAGATTGCATATCAGAAGATTGCATGTTTATTTAAATACTTGTATCTCTCCCTGACGAAGGCTATAATGATGAAAGTTGTTCAAGTAATTTTTTAAAATCTGTTCTATTGAACATGACACCACTACAATAAAGGTATTTAAATATTTTGAAGACTGCCTTGGTCCTCATTATTTCTACCTCATGGATGGTCATTCCTTGCAGCCATGAATTTGAGAGTGGTTACATTTCTCCAGCCTCATTCCTCAGCTGTTTACTAAAGTGGCGGGGTGACTGCTTTGTTATATAATAATATACAGTATATTAATAATACTGTTATTGTTTTTTTCTAAAGATACTGGCGTGGTATTGAAAACCGGTCAGGTGGAAGAAAACTGGTTAGGTGTTCTGACAAAAACCTTTTGGAGGGACAAAAGACAATATGAAAAAAGGGAGGGATAAAATATTGGCAGGTGAATCTGTTTGAGAGTACAATAACAATTCACATACATAACATAGCTGTTTTACCAAAACATCAGTTTGTGCCTGCTGAAAAGCAAAAACATGAAAAATTATAATAATTCTGACCTTCAAATCAAATCAAATCAAATTTTGTTGGTCACATGCGCCGAATACAACAGGTGCAGACATTACAGTGAAATGCTTACTTACAGCCCTTAACCAACAGTGCATTTATTTTTTACAAAAAAAGTAAAAATAAAACAACAACAAAAAAAGTGTTGAGAAAAATAAAGAGCAGAAGTAAAATAAAGTGACAGTAGGGAGGCTATATATACAGGGGGGTACCGTTGCAGAGTCAATGTGCGGGGGCACCGGCTAGTTGAGGTAGTTGAGGTAATATGTACATGTGGGTAGAGTTAAAGTGAATATGCATAAATAATTAACAGAGTAGCAGCAGCGTAAAAAGGATGGGGTGGGGGGGCAGTGCAAATAGTCCGGGTAGCCATGATTAGCTGTTCAGGAGTCTTATGGCTTGGAGGTAGAAGCTGTTGAGAAGTCTTTTGGACCTAGACTTGGCACTCCGGTACCGCTTGCCGTGCGGTAGCAGAGAGAACAGTCTATGACTAGGGTGGCTGGAGTCTTTGACAATTTTGAGGGCCTTCCTCTGACACCGCCTGGTATAGAGGTCCTGGATGGCAGGAAGCTTGGCCCCAGTGATGTACTGGGCCGTACGCACTACCCTCTGTAGTGCCTTGCGGTCGGAGGCCAAGCAGTTGCCATACCAGGCGGTGATGCAACCAGTCAGGATGCTCTCGATGGTGCAGCTGTATAATTTTTTGAGGATCTGAGGACCCATGCCAAATCTTTTCAGTCTCCTGAGGGGGAATAGGCTTTGTCGTGCCCTCTTCACGACTGTCTTGGTGTGTTTGGACCATGATAGTTCGTTGGTGATGTGGACACCAAGGAACTTGAAGCTCTCAACCTGTTCCACTACAGCCCCGTCGATGAGAATGGGGGCGTGCTCAGTCCTCTTTTTTTTCCTGTAGTCCACAATCATCTCCTTTGTCTTGGTCACGTTGAGGGAGGGGTTGTTGTCCTGGCACCACACGGCCAGGTCTCTGACCTCCTCCCTATAGGCTGTCTCATCGTTGTCGGTGATCAGGCCTACCACTGTTGTGTCGTCGGCAAACTTAATGATGGTGTTGGAGTCGTGCCATCATTAAGTTTGCCGACGACACAACTGTCTATTATTTTTGTGTGCAAACTACCCTTAATTTTTTGGACTTCACAGTTAATATATTTGGAGAAATTAATATACATCTTCGTCTCGTGGCTGAATAAAAAAAAAAACTTTTATTCAAAAAGTGATTGGGTAAATATCAATTATTGCATCCATAACTCAGTCTATGAATGAGCGGTTACATTTCCCCAGGTCAGGGGACAACCTAAGGATGTGAGCCCTACAAAATGGCAATTGAGAGACCAGTTTGAGACCACCACCCTATGTTGAACTCCAAATCAAACATATTGCAGGGACCCAATTGTAAGAATCCGCAACAATTTATATTTATCAGATGTAAATTGTACAACCTACTCTTACACTGTTGTCTTAGGTGTTGCTGTCCACAGATGACTCATTCTGTGACTAGCCAAACCCTTTATAATCATGGTTGATTGAACACTGCTTTGGTTTGTCATAAGATTACATATCAGAAGATTGCATGTTTATTTAAAGACTTGTATCTCTCCCTGACGAAGGCTATAATGATGAAAGTTGTTCAAGTAATTTTTTAAAATCTGTTCTATTGAACATGACACCACTACAATAAAGGTATTTAAATATTTTGAAGACTGCCTTGGTCCTCATTATTTTTACCTCATGGATGGTCATTCCTTGCAGCCATGAATTTGAGAGTGGTTACATTTCTCCAGCCTCATTCCTCAGCTGTTTACTAAAGTGGCGGGGTGACTGCTTTGTTATATAATAATATACAGTATATTAATAATACTGTTATTGTTTTTTTCTAAAGATACTGGCGTGATATTGAAAACCGGTCAGGTGGAAGAAAACTGGTTAGGTGTTCTGACAAAAACCTTTTGGAGGGACAAAAGACAATATGAAAATAGGGTGGGATAAAATATTGGCAGGTGAATCTGTTTGAGAGTACAATAACAATTCACATACATAACATAGCTGTTTTACCAAAACATCAGTTTGTGCCTGCTGAAAAGCAAAAACATGAAAAATTATAATAATTCTGACCTTCAAATCAAATCAAATCAAATTTTGTTGGTCACATGCGCCGAATACAACAGGTGCAGACATTACAGTGAAATGCTTACTTACAGCCCTTATCCAACAGTGCATTTATTTTTTACAAAAAAAGTAAAAATAAAACAACAACAAAAAAAGTGTTGAGAAAAATAAAGAGCAGAAGTAAAATAAAGTGACAGTAGGGAGGCTATATATACAGGGGGGTACCGTTGCAGAGTCAATGTGCGGGGGCACCGGCTAGTTGAGGTAGTTGAGGTAATATGTACATGTGGGTAGAGTTAAAGTGAATATGCATAAATAATTAACAGAGTAGCAGCAGCGTAAAAAGGATGGGGTGGGGGGGCAGTGCAAATAGTCCGGGTAGCCATGATTAGCTGTTCAGGAGTCTTATGGCTTGGAGGTAGAAGCTGTTGAGAAGTCTTTTGGACCTAGACTTGGCACTCCGGTACCGCTTGCCGTGCGGTAGCAGAGAGAACAGTCTATGACTAGGGTGGCTGGAGTCTTTGACAATTTTGAGGGCCTTCCTCTGACACCGCCTGGTATAGAGGTCCTGGATGGCAGGAAGCTTGGCCCCAGTGATGTACTGGGCCGTACGCACTACCCTCTGTAGTGCCTTGCGGTCGGAGGCCAAGCAGTTGCCATACCAGGCGGTGATGCAACCAGTCAGGATGCTCTCGATGGTGCAGCTGTATAATTTTTTGAGGATCTGAGGACCCATGCCAAATCTTTTCAGTCTCCTGAGGGGGAATAGGCTTTGTCGTGCCCTCTTCACGACTGTCTTGGTGTGTTTGGACCATGATAGTTCGTTGGTGATGTGGACACCAAGGAACTTGAAGCTCTCAACCTGTTCCACTACAGCCCCGTCGATGAGAATGGGGGCGTGCTCAGTCCTCTTTTTTTTCCTGTAGTCCACAATCATCTCCTTTGTCTTGGTCACGTTGAGGGAGGGGTTGTTGTCCTGGCACCACACGGCCAGGTCTCTGACCTCCTCCCTATAGGCTGTCTCATCGTTGTCGGTGATCAGGCCTACCACTGTTGTGTCGTCGGCAAACTTAATGATGGTGTTGGAGTCGTGCCATCATTAAGTTTGCCGACGACACAACTGTCTATTATTTTTGTGTGCAAACTACCCTTAATTTTTTGGACTTCACAGTTAATATATTTGGAGAAATTAATATACATCTTCGTCTCGTGGCTGAATAAAAAAAAAAACTTTTATTCAAAAAGTGATTGGGTAAATATCAATTATTGCATCCATAACTCAGTCTATGAATGAGTGGTTACATTTCCCCAGGTCAGGGGACAACCTAAGGATGTGAGCCCTACAAAATGGCAATTGAGAGACCAGTTTGAGACCACCACCCTATGTTGAACTCCAAATCAAACATATTGCAGGGACCCAATTGTAAGAATCCGCAACAATTTATATTTATCAGATGTAAATTGTACAACCTACTCTTACACTGTTGTCTTAGGTGTTGCTGTCCACAGATGACTCATTCTGTGACTAGCCAAACCCTTTATAATCATGGTTGATTGAACACTGCTTTGGTTTGTCATAAGATTACATATCAGAAGATTGCATGTTTATTTAAAGACTTGTATCTCTCCCTGACGAAGGCTATAATGATGAAAGTTGTTCAAGTAATTTTTTAAAATCTGTTCTATTGAACATGACACCACTACAATAAAGGTATTTAAATATTTTGAAGACTGCCTTGGTCCTCATTATTTTTACCTCATGGATGGTCATTCCTTGCAGCCATGAATTTGAGAGTGGTTACATTTCTCCAGCCTCATTCCTCAGCTGTTTACTAAAGTGGCGGGGTGACTGCTTTGTTATATAATAATATACAGTATATTAATAATACTGTTATTGTTTTTTTCTAAAGATACTGGCGTGATATTGAAAACCGGTCAGGTGGAAGAAAACTGGTTAGGTGTTCTGACAAAAACCTTTTGGAGGGACAAAAGACAATATGAAAATAGGGAGGGATAAAATATTGGCAGGTGAATCTGTTTGAGAGTACAATAACAATTCACATACATAACATAGCTGTTTTACCAAAACATCAGTTTGTGCCTGCTGAAAAGCAAAAACATGAAAGATTATAATAATTCTGACCTTCAAATCAAATCAAATCAAATTTTGTTGGTCACATGCGCCGAATACAACAGGTGCAGACATTACAGTGAAATGCTTACTTACAGCCCTTATCCAACAGTGCATTTATTTTTTACAAAAAAAGTAAAAATAAAACAACAACAAAAAAAGTGTTGAGAAAAATAAAGAGCAGAAGTAAAATAAAGTGACAGTAGGGAGGCTATATATACAGGGGGGTACCGTTGCAGAGTCAATGTGCGGGGGCACCGGCTAGTTGAGGTAGTTGAGGTAATATGTACATGTGGGTAGAGTTAAAGTGAATATGCATAAATAATTAACAGAGTAGCAGCAGCGTAAAAAGGATGGGGTGGGGGGGCAGTGCAAATAGTCCGGGTAGCCATGATTAGCTGTTCAGGAGTCTTATGGCTTGGAGGTAGAAGCTGTTGAGAAGTCTTTTGGACCTAGACTTGGCACTCCGGTACCGCTTGCCGTGCGGTAGCAGAGAGAACAGTCTATGACTAGGGTGGCTGGAGTCTTTGACAATTTTGAGGGCCTTCCTCTGACACCGCCTGGTATAGAGGTCCTGGATGGCAGGAAGCTTGGCCCCAGTGATGTACTGGGCCGTACGCACTACCCTCTGTAGTGCCTTGCGGTCGGAGGCCAAGCAGTTGCCATACCAGGCGGTGATGCAACCAGTCAGGATGCTCTCGATGGTGCAGCTGTATAATTTTTTGAGGATCTGAGGACCCATGCCAAATCTTTTCAGTCTCCTGAGGGGGAATAGGCTTTGTCGTGCCCTCTTCACGACTGTCTTGGTGTGTTTGGACCATGATAGTTCGTTGGTGATGTGGACACCAAGGAACTTGAAGCTCTCAACCTGTTCCACTACAGCCCCGTCGATGAGAATGGGGGCGTGCTCAGTCCTCTTTTTTTTCCTGTAGTCCACAATCATCTCCTTTGTCTTGGTCACGTTGAGGGAGGGGTTGTTGTCCTGGCACCACACGGCCAGGTCTCTGACCTCCTCCCTATAGGCTGTCTCATCGTTGTCGGTGATCAGGCCTACCACTGTTGTGTCGTCGGCAAACTTAATGATGGTGTTGGAGTCGTGCCATCATTAAGTTTGCCGACGACACAACTGTCTATTATTTTTGTGTGCAAACTACCCTTAATTTTTTGGACTTCACAGTTAATATATTTGGAGAAATTAATATACATCTTCGTCTCGTGGCTGAATAAAAAAAAAAACTTTTATTCAAAAAGTGATTGGGTAAATATCAATTATTGCATCCATAACTCAGTCTATGAATGAGTGGTTACATTTCCCCAGGTCAGGGGACAACCTAAGGATGTGAGCCCTACAAAATGGCAATTGAGAGACCAGTTTGAGACCACCACCCTATGTTGAACTCCAAATCAAACATATTGCAGGGACCCAATTGTAAGAATCCGCAACAATTTATATTTATCAGATGTAAATTGTACAACCTACTCTTACACTGTTGTCTTAGGTGTTGCTGTCCACATATGACTCATTCTGTGACTAGCCAAACCCTTTATAATCATGGTTGATTGAACACTGCTTTGGTTTGTCATAAGATTACATATCAGAAGATTGCATGTTTATTTAAAGACTTGTATCTCTCCCTGACGAAGGCTATAATGATGAAAGTTGTTCAAGTAATTTTTTAAAATCTGTTCTATTGAACATGACACCACTACAATAAAGGTATTTAAATATTTTGAAGACTGCCTTGGTCCTCATTATTTTTACCTCATGGATGGTCATTCCTTGCAGCCATGAATTTGAGAGTGGTTACATTTCTCCAGCCTCATTCCTCAGCTGTTTACTAAAGTGGCGGGGTGACTGCTTTGTTATATAATAATATACAGTATATTAATAATACTGTTATTGTTTTTTTCTAAAGATACTGGCGTGATATTGAAAACCGGTCAGGTGGAAGAAAACTGGTTAGGTGTTCTGACAAAAACCTTTTGGAGGGACAAAAGACAATATGAAAATAGGGAGGGATAAAATATTGGCAGGTGAATCTGTTTGAGAGTACAATAACAATTCACATACATAACATAGCTGTTTTACCAAAACATCAGTTTGTGCCTGCTGAAAAGCAAAAACATGAAAGATTATAATAATTCTGACCTTCAAATCAAATCAAATCAAATTTTGTTGGTCACATGCGCCGAATACAACAGGTGCAGACATTACAGTGAAATGCTTACTTACAGCCCTTATCCAACAGTGCATTTATTTTTTACAAAAAAAGTAAAAATAAAACAACAACAAAAAAAGTGTTGAGAAAAATAAAGAGCAGAAGTAAAATAAAGTGACAGTAGGGAGGCTATATATACAGGGGGGTACCGTTGCAGAGTCAATGTGCGGGGGCACCGGCTAGTTGAGGTAGTTGAGGTAATATGTACATGTGGGTAGAGTTAAAGTGAATATGCATAAATAATTAACAGAGTAGCAGCAGCGTAAAAAGGATGGGGTGGGGGGGCAGTGCAAATAGTCCGGGTAGCCATGATTTGTTAGGCCTACTGCTGCTAGGTAGCTCTCTCTCTGCTCTCCCCCTCCCCTCTGTCTGTCCTTGATTGCAGGAGTGAAGTCTGGTGTGCGGGAGTCAGGGTTCCAGCTGCAGCTCATTCACCATAATCACCTCAGCCTTTAAGACCCGGTCAAACTTACCACTCATCGTCAGATCATAGTCAAGACGACCATGTTAGTCTTGCTGCCGACTCAACCTGTTTGTTTTCGCTCTTTGTGTTTTTGGCCTGTTCTATTTACTTTTCTCCTGTGCCACAGATTATTGGAACCTGACTCCTGCCTCCGCTTCACTCCTGCCACCACCATCCTGCTCTCCACTACCGGACCTCCCTTTTGGACTCACCACGGACACTAGGACATTACGGTACCACACCTGCCCTGACCTGGATCTGTTACCCTCCCTGTAACCTGGACTTGCTCTTCCCCTATTATTGGAAACCTGGACTAATTGAACATTGTAAATAAACCTGTTAAACCTTCTCTGGCTTGGTGTAGTTGTCTGCATTTGGGTTCAAATCCAGTTAAATCATGACAGTATGATCTGACCAACATGAACCCAGCAGGCAGTAGCTCGGATACCACCCCAGAGTGCACTCAAATTCGGACTGCCATAGCCAATCAGGGCATTTTACTTGGCCAACATGATACCCTGTTTAAGACTATTGCTGAGAACAGTCAGGTGCTGCTTAATCAGGTTCAATTACTCACCAATCAAGTGTCTGCCCTTTCTATCCAAGTTAATAATGCACCCCTCGGGCATGGCATACAAACTGCTCCTTCTCCTGCTCCACCTGTTTTTCCTACCCCTTCAGCCCAGATCAGAGAGCCTTTTGTACCTGCTCCAGAGCACTATGACGGGAACATGGGAACCTGTGGCGATTTTTTGACTCAATGCTCGTTAGTGTTTGAACAACAGCCCCTCACCTACGCCTCAGAAAGAGCCCGTATTGCCTACCTTATCAACTCTACTAGCGGTTCTGCTCGTGCCTGGGGATCCGCGGTCTGGGAGAGTCAGTCGGACATTTGCAACGCTTACGTTGCCTTCACCACTGAGATGAGGAAGGTTTTTGACCACCCCGTACGGGGCAAGGAGGCTGCTAAACGGTTGTTTTCTCTTCGGCAGGGGGCTCGCAGTGTGGCGGAGATGGCAGTGGAGTTTCGGACTTTAGCGGCAGTGAGTGGTTGGAATGACGAGGCATTACAAGGAGTGTTCATCAATGCTTTGTCTGAGACTTTAAAAGATGAATTGGTGTCATATGATGAATCGCCTACGCTGGATAATCTTATTTCACTCACCATCAGGTTGGATAATCGGATTCGGGAGCGCCGCCGGGAGAGGAGTGTTAGTTCCAAGCAACCTGTCTGTCGTCAACAAACTCCTCCCCGCATCTTCCCTACGGAGAAAGCCGTGTCTTCCCGAGTCGATACGAGGAGCACTGAACCCGAAGCCATGGAGGTTGGTCGTGCACGGTTGTCCTCAGAGGAGCGTGCACGTCGTATTCAGGCTCGGGTCTGCCTGTATTGTGGAGAAGCTGGTCATTTCGTTCCTTCCTGCCCAGTTCGTCCGGGAAAAGGGCCGGCTCATCATTATTGGGAGAAGTTTTGGTGAGCCGAGCAGCGGATTCTTCCTCTTCTCCCCGCATTCTGCTCCAGGCATCCCTCCAGTGGCAGTCCCAGAATTTCTCTGTTAGTGCGCTGGTTGACTCTGGTGCCGACGAAAGCTTTTTGGATAGAGAGTGGGCTCAACAAATGGATTTGGAGACTGTTCCTATGGACTGTCCGCTGCAGGCTAAGGGTCTAAATGGACAATTGTTGACCCGTATTACCCATCAGACTGTTCCTGTTTGTCTCAGAGTGTCGGGAAATCATCAGGAGAACATTCAATTCCATATAATCGACTGCCCACAGACCCCCCTGGTCCTTGGTATCCCCTGGCTCATAAGACACAATCCACACATTGATTGGGTGACAGGTAGAATTGTTTCATGGAGCACATTTTGTCATGTGAATTGTTTGTGTTCTGCTCAGACCCCTGCCAGCACTGTGCCTCAACCTCCACTGGAGTCCATGGATCTTTCTGCTGTCCCTGACGTGTATCATGACCTGGCATCCGTTTTCTGCAAACACAGAGCTACTTCTCTTCCTCCTCACCGGCCTTACGACTGCGCCATTGACCTCCAGCCAGGAGCCCCGCTCCCCAGCAGTCGCCTGTACAATCTCTCCCGCCCGGAGACGGAGGCTATGGAGAACTACATTCGGGACTCCTTGGCGGCAGGTATTATTCGTCCTTCCTCGTCACCTGTAGGAGCGGGATTCTTTTTTGTTGCTAAGAAGGATAAGACCCTCAGACCCTGTATTGATTTCCGTGGACTTAACAACATCACCATTAAGAACAAATATTCTCTGCCATTAATTAATTCTGCTTTTCCCCTCCTTCATGGTGCAACTATCTTTACCAAACTGGATCTACGAAATGCGTATCACCTGGTGCGCATTCGTAAAGGTGATGAATGGAAGACTGCCTTCAACACACCCTTGGGACATTTTGAGTATCTAGTTATGCCTTTTGGGTTGTCCAATGCCCCTGCTGTTTTTCAGGCACTAGTCAATGATGTCCTTCGGGACATGTTGAATCGGTTTGTTTTTGTCTATCTGGATGATATCTTGATTTTCTCAGAGTCCTCCCAGGAACATGAACTGCATGTGCGCCAGGTGTTGCAAAGGTTGTTGGAGAACAAACTGTTTGTGAAGATGGAGAAATGTGAATTTCATGTGTCTGAGACCTCTTTTTTGGGTTACATCATAGCTGGGGGGAGTTGCGGATGGACCCAGCTAAGATCTCTGCTGTCACGGACTGGCCAGCCCCCTCCACCCGCAAACAACTTCAACGATTCCTGGGGTTTGCGAACTTCTATAGGAGGTTCATCAAGGACTACAGCCGCATTGCGGGAGCGCCGCCGGGAGAGGAGTGTTAGTTCCAAGCAACCTGTCTGTCGTCAACAAACTCCTCCCCGCATCTTCCCTACGGAGAAAGCCGTGTCTTCCCGAGTCGATACGAGGAGCACTGAACCCGAAGCCATGGAGGTGGGTCGTGCACGGTTGTCCTCAGAGGAGCGTGCACGTCGTATTCAGGCTCGGGTCTGCCTGTATTGTGGAGAAGCTGGTCATTTCGTTCCTTCCTGCCCAGTTCGTCCGGGAAAAGGGCCGGCTCATCATTATTGGGAGAAGTTTTGGTGAGCCGAGCAGCGGATTCTTCCTCTTCTCCCCGCATTCTGCTCCAGGCATCCCTCCAGTGGCAGTCCCAGTCACTCACCGCTCTCACCTCCATCTCACGACCGTTCGCTTGGAATGAAGGGGCCGAATCAGCGTTCGAAGAACTGAAACATCGCTTCGCCTCGGCTCCCATTCTGATGCAGCCGGACCCCGACCGCCAGTTTGTCGTGGAGGTGGATGCATCCGACACTGGGGTAGGTGCGGTGTTGTCACAACGTTCTCCTGAAGATAACAAACTGCATCCCTGTGCTTTTCTCTCAAGGAAACTTTCTCAGGCAGAGAGGAATTATGATGTTGGCAATCGTGAACTGCTCGCCGTTAAGCTGGCTCTCGAGGAGTGGCGACATTGGTTGGAGGGGGCGGAACAATCCTTCATCGTTTGGACGGATCATAAGAATCTGGCTTACCTCCAGTCAGCGAAGCAGCTCAACCCCCGTCAAGCCAGGTGGGCACTATTTTTTGGGAGATTCAATTTTTCTCTGTCTTACCGTCCTGGGTCACGCAACGTCAAGCCTGACGCCCTGTCTCGTGTTCATTCGGCTGTTGATACTGGTAGTAACCCTGAACCCATCTTGCCTCCTACCTGCAGTATTGCGGCCATCACATGTGACATCGAAGGGATTGTTAGACAGGCTCAACATCATCAAGCTGACCCTGGGAGGGGTCCTCCTAACCGGTTGTTTGTCCCTGAGTCTGCTCGCTCCCAGGTACTTCAGTGGGCTCACTCGTCTCCCCTTACCTGTCACCCTGGAGTTTCGCGGACCCTTGACTTTGTGCGACGGAAGTTCTGGTGGCCCACGATGGAGGCGGACACTCGAGCCTTCATTGCTGCTTGTACGGTATGTGCACGAAGTAAGAACTCCACCCAGGCCAGCACTGGTCATCTACGACCTCTACCTATACCCAGCCGGCCCTGGTCGCACATTGCTATGGATTTTGTCACTGGACTTCCCCCCTCGTCTGGAAAGACTGTCATTCTTACTGTGATTGATCGTTTTTCTAAGTTCGCTCATTTTTTGGCCCTACCTAAACTGCCCACTGCCAGAGAGACGGCTGATATTTTGGTTGAACATGTGTTCCGCTCTCATGGTCTACCCACGGATATTGTCTCTGACAGGGGTCCCCAGTTTGTCTCCCAGGTGTGGAAAGCTTTCTGTAAAGCTTTGGGCATCACATCCAGCCTGTCCTCTGGATATCACCCCCAGACCAACGGGCAAGCCGAGAGAGCGAACCAGGAGATGGAGACCGCTCTCCGCTGTGTCACAGGGTCTAACCCTGGGTCATGGAGCTCCATGCTCCCTTGGGTGGAATATGCTCATAACACCTTGACTAACGCTTCCTCTGGTTTGTCTCCCTTTCTGTGTGCTCTGGGTTATCAACCTCCCCTGTTCCCTTCTCAAGAGAGGGAACTGGCGGTACCCTCGGTGCAGTCCCACATGCGCCGCTGCTTCAAGGTCTGGAGGAAGGCCAGGGTAGCTCTGTCCCGAGCTTCGGCGTACATGCAGAGGCAAGCCAACCGTCACCGGTCCCAGGCTCCCGGTTACTCTCCTGGTCAAGAGGTATGGCTTAAGTCACGTGACCTTCCATTGAAAGTGGAGTCTAAGAAGATGGCGCCTCGTTTTATAGGACCGTTCAAGATACTGTCTATTGTTAACCCCTGCGCGGTTAAGCTACAGCTTCCTGCCTCCCTACGGGTTCATTCCACCTTTCATGTTTCCCAGATTAAGCCTGTGTCGGTTAGCCCTCTGTGCCCGCCCTCTCGTCCCCCTCCTCCGCCCAGGATCGTGGGTGGGGGTCCGGTCTACACTGTCCGCCGACTTCTGGATGTTCGCCGCCGGGGTCGTGGTTTCCAGTACCTGGTGGATTGGGAGGGTTATGGTCCTGAGGAACGTTCCTGGGTGCCCAGGAGCTTCATTGTGGATCCTGCTCTGGTCTGAGAGTTTCATAGGTTACATCCCGATAAACCCTGTCGGCCGCCAGGTGGCGTCCGTAGAGGGGGGGGGGTACTGTTAGGCCTACTGCTGCTAGGTAGCTCTCTCTCTGCTCTCCCCCTCCCCTCTGTCTGTCCTTGATTGCAGGAGTGAAGTCTGGTGTGCGGGAGTCAGGGTTCCAGCTGCAGCTCATTCACCATAATCACCTCAGCCTTTAAGACCCGGTCAAACTTACCACTCATCGTCAGATCATAGTCAAGACGACCATGTTAGTCTCGCTGCCGACTCAACCTGTTTGTTTTCGCTCTTTGTGTTTTTGGCCTGTTCTATTTACTTTTCTCCTGTGCCACAGATTATTGGAATCTGACTCCTGCCTCCGCTTCACTCCTGCCACCACCATCCTGCTCTCCACTACCGGACCTCCCTTTTGGACTCACCACGGACACTAGGACATTACGGTACCACACCTGCCCTGACCTGGATCTGTTACCCTCCCTGTAACCTGGACTTGCTCTTCCCCTATTATTGGAAACCTGGACTAATTGAACATTGTAAATAAACCTGTTAAACCTTCTCTGGCTTGGTGTAGTTGTCTGCATTTGGGTTCAAATCCAGTTAAATCATGACATGATTAGCTGTTCAGGAGTCTTATGGCTTGGGGGTAGAAGCTGTTGAGAAGTCTTTTGGACCTAGACTTGGCACTCCGGTACCGCTTGCCGTGCGGTAGCAGAGAGAACAGTCTATGACTAGGGTGGCTGGAGTCTTTGACAATTTTGAGGGCCTTCATCTGACACCGCCTGGTATAGAGGTCCTGGATGGCAGGAAGCTTGGCCCCAGTGATGTACTGGGCCGTACGCACAACCCTCTGTAGTGCCTTGCGGTCGGAGGCCAAGCAGTTGCCATACCAGGCGGTGATGCAACCAGTCAGGATGCTCTCAATGGTGCAGCTGTATAATTTTTTGAGGATCTGAGGACCCATGCCAAATCTTTTCAGTCTCCTGAGGGGGAATAGGCTTTGTCGTGCCCTCTTCACGACTGTCTTGGTGTGTTTGGACCATGATAGTTCGTTGGTGATGTGGACACCAAGGAACTTGAAGCTCTCAACCTGTTCCACTACAGCCCCGTCGATGAGAATGGGGGCGTGCTCAGTCCTCTTTTTTTTCCTGTAGTCCACAATCATCTCCTTTGTCTTGGTCACGCTGAGGGAGAGGTTGTTGTCCTGGCACCACACGGCCAGGTCTCTGACCTCCTCCCTATAGGCTGTCTCATCGTTGTTGGTGATCAGGCCTACCACTGTTGTGTCGTCGGCAAACTTAATGATGGTGTTGGAGTCGTGCCATCAATAAGTTTGCCGACGACACAACTGTCTATTATTTTTGTGTGCAAACTACCCTTAATTTTTTGGACTTCACAGTTAATATATTTGGAGAAATTAATATACATCTTCGTCTCGTGGCTGAATAAAAAAAAATACTTTTATTCAAAAAGTGATTGGGTAAATATCAATTATTGCATCCATAACTCAGTCTATGAATGAGTGGTTACATTTCCCCAGGTCAGGGGACAACCTAAGGATGTGAGCCCTACAAAATGGCAATTGAGAGACCAGTTTGAGACCACCACCCTATGTTGAACTCCAAATCAAACATATTGCAGGGACCCAATTGTAAGAATCCGCAACAATTTATATTTATCAGATGTAAATTGTACAACCTACTCTTACACTGTTGTCTTAGGTGTTGCTGTCCACAGATGACTCATTCTGTGACTAGCCAAACCCTTTATAATCATGGTTGATTGAACACTGCTTTGGTTTGTCATAAGATTACATATCAGAAGATTGCATGTTTATTTAAAGACTTGTATCTCTCCCTGACGAAGGCTATAATGATGAAAGTTGTTCAAGTAATTTTTTAAAATCTGTTCTATTGAACATGACACCACTACAATAAAGGTATTTAGATATTTTGAAGACTGCCTTGGTCCTCGTTATTTTTACCTCATGGATGGTCATTCCTTGCAGCCATGAATTTGAGAGTGGTTACATTTCTCCAGCCTCATTCCTCAGCTGTTTACTAAAGTAGCGGGGTGACTGCTTTGTTATATAATAATATACAGTATATTAATAATACTGTTATTGTTTTTTTCTAAAGATACTGGCGTGGTATTGAAAACCGGTCAGGTGGAAGAAAACTGGTTAGGTGTTCTGACAACCTTTTGGAGGGACAAAAGACAATATGAAAAAAGGGAGGGATAAAATATTGGCAGGTGAATCTTTTTGAGACTATAATAACAATTTTGTTTTGCCCAGTTACTGGTCTTATTGTATTGAAAACTGGTCAGTTGACAAACATTTCTCAAGATTTTCTATAGCCAAAAACTTGCTGAATTGCACTTAATTTACTTAGCTTTTGAGCCATTCATTTTATTTAGTCAGCGGCCTAAAGTGATCACTCAGCCCTTTTCTATTTAACAGTCCTACACTCACACACCTGCTAATTCACATACATATTATGAACATAACATAGCTGTTTCTTTTATAGGTAGATTCAGTTCATGAATCTCTAACAAAAGAGATGTCAAGGTACTTTGTAATCAGCTGCTAACTATGATTGAGGGTCACAATGACCCTACATGGTGAGACCAACAATGGAGGAAATCATCTTGGATTTCCAGATTTCTTGTTTTATGGTGAGTTGAACTTAATTGTGTTAATAAGAATAATATACACTGTACAAAAATGTAAACGCAACATGCAACAATTTCAAAGACTTTACTGAGTTACACAGTTCATATAAGGAAATCAGTAAATTGAAATAAATTCAGTAGACTCTGGATTTCACATGACTGCAAATACAGATATGCATCTGTTGGTCACAGATACCTTTAAAAAAAAGGTAGGGGCGTGGATCAGAAAACTAGTCAGTATCTGGTGTGACCACCATTTGCCTCATGCAGTGCGACACATCTCCTTTGCATAGAGTTGATCAGGCTGTTGGTTGTGGCCTGTGGAATGTTGTCCCACTCCTATTCAATGGCTGTAGGAAGTAGCTGGATATTGATGGGAACTGGAACACGCTGTCGTACACGACAATCCAGAGCATCCCAAACATGCTCAATAGGTGACATGTCTGATGAGGATGAGAACTCTAAAACGACGTTGAGGCGGAGAAATTAACATTAAATTCTCTGGCAACAGCTCTGGTGGACATTCCTGCAGTCAGCATGCCAATTGCACGCTCCTGCAAAACTTGAGACATCTGTGGCATTGTGTTGTCTGAATACACTGCACATTTTAGAGTTGCCTTTTATTATCCCCAGCACAAGGTGCACCTGTATAATGATCATGCTGTTTGATCAGCTTCTTGATATGCCACACCTGTCAGGTGGATAGATTATCTTGGCAAAGGAGAAATGCTCACTAAACGGGATGTAAACAAATTTGTGGACAAAATTTGAGAGAAATAAGCTTGTTGTGTGCATGGAACATTTCTGGGATCTTTTACAGTGGGGAAAAAAAGTATTTAGTCAGCCACCAATTGTGCAAGTTCTCCCACTTAAAAAGATGAGAGAGGCCTGTAACTTTCATCATAGGTACACGTCAACTATGACAGACAAATTGATCAATTTTTTTCCAGAAAATCACATTGTAGGATTTTTTATGAATTTATTTGCAAATTATGGTGGAAAATAAGTATTTGGTCACCTACAAACAAGCAAGATTTCTGGCTCTCACAGACCTGTAACTTCTTCTTTAAGAGGCTCCTCTGTCCTCCACTCGTTACCTGTATTAATGGCACCTGTTTGAACTTGTTATCAGTATAAAAGACACCTGTCCACAACCTCAAACAGTCACACTCCAAACTCCACTATGGCCAAGATCAAAGAGCTGTCAAAGGACACCAGAAACAAAATTGTAGACCTGCACCAGGCTGGGAAGACTGAATCTGCAATAGGTAAGCAGCTTGGTTTGAAGAAATCAACTGTGGGAGCAATTATTAGGAAATGGAAGACATACAAGACCACTGATAATCTCCCTCGATCTGGGGCTCCACGCAAGATCTCACCCCGTGGGGTCAAAATGATCACAAGAACGGTGAGCAAAAATCCCAGAACCACACGGGGGGACCTAGTGAATGACCTGCAGAGAGCTGGGACCAATGTAACAAAGCCTACCATCAGTAACACACTAAGCCGCCAGGGACTCAAATCCTGCAGTGCCAGACGTGTCCCCATGCTTAAGCCAGTACATGTCCAGGCCCGTCTGAAGTTTGCTAGAGTGCATTTGGATGATCCAGAAGAGGATTGGGAGAATGTCATATGGTCAGATGAAACCAAAATAGAACTTTTTGGTAAAAACTCAACTCGTCGTGTTTGGAGGACAAAGAATGCTGAGTTGCATCCAAAGAACACATTACATTACATTTACATTTTAGTCATTTAGCAGACGCTCTTATCCAGAGCGACTTACAGGAGCAATTAGGGTTAAGTGCCTTGCTCAAGGGCACATTTACATCATTTAGCAGACGCTCTTATCCAGAGCGACTCACAAATTGGTGCATTCACCCTATAGCCAGTGGGATAACCACTTTACAATTTTTTTTGGGGGGGGGTAGAAGGATTACTTTATCCTATCCCAGGTATTCCTTAAAGAGGTGGGGTTTCAAATGTCTCCGGAAGGTGGTGAGTGACTCCGCTGTCCTGGCGTCGTGAGGGAGCTTGTTCCACCATTGGGGTGCCAGAGCAGCGAACAGTTTTGACTGGGCTGAGCGGGAACTATGCTTCCGCAGAGGAAGGGGAGCCAGCAGGCCAGAGGTGGATGAACGCAATGCCCTCGTTTGGGTGTAGGGACTGATCAGAGCCCGAAGGTACAGAGGTGCCGTTCCCCTCACTGCTCCATAGGCAAGCACCATGGTCTTGTAACGGATGCGAGCTTCAACTGGAAGCCAGTGGAGTGTGCGGAGGAGGGGGGTGACGTGAGAGAACTTGGGAAGGTTGAACACCAGACGGGCTGCGGCATTCTGGATGAGTTGTAGGGGTTTAATGGCACAGGCAGGGAGGCCAGCCAACAACGAGTTGCAGTAATCCAGACGGGAGATGACAAGTGCACACCATACCTACTGTGAAGCATGGGGGTGGAAACATCATGCTTTGGGGCTGTTTTTCTGCAAAGGTACCAGGACGACTGATCCGTGTAAAGGAAAGAATTAATGGGACCATGTATCGTGAGATTTTGAGTGAAAACCTCCTTCCATCAGCAAGGGCATTGAAGATGAAACATGGCTGGGTCTTTCAGCATGACAATGATCCCAAACACACCGCCCGGGCAACGAAGGAGTGGCTTCGTAAGAAGCATTTCAAGGTCCTGGAGTGGCCTAGCCAGTCTCCAGATCTCAACCCCATAGAAAATCTTTGGAGGGAGTTGAAAGTCTGTGTTGCCCAGCGACAGCCCCAAAACATCACTGCTCTAGAGGAGATCTGCATGGAGGAATGGGCCAAAATACCAGCAACAGTGTGTGAAAACCTTGTGAAGACTTACAGAAAACATTTGACCTGTGTCATTGCCAACAAAGGGTATATAACAAAGTATTGAGAAACTTTTGTTATTGACCAAATACTTATTTTCCACCATCATTTGCAAATAAATTCATTAAAAATCCTACAATGTGATTTTCTGGATTTCTTTTCTCTTTTTGTCTGTCATAGTTGACGTGTACCTATGATGAAAATTACAGGCCTCTCTCACCTTTTTAAGTGGGAGAACTTGTACAATTGGTGGCTGACTAAATACTTTTTTTCCCCACTGTATGTAAACCTCCGACTTCAACTGCAGCTCCTATGACCTCTACAACTGCAGCACCTACTACGACAATCTCAACTGCAGATCCTACTACTACTTTACCTTATACGACAACCACAAAAGCAGCTCCTACGACATCTACAACTGCAGCAGGTACTACGACAACCAAAACAGCAGTTCCTACAACAACAACTGTAGCTCCGACGACCACTACAACTGCAGCACCTACTACAACAACCACAACTGTAGCTCCTACAACAACAAGCGTAGTTCCAACAACAATCACAACTGCAGCTCCTATGACAACAACTGTAGCGCCTATTACAACGACATCCACAACAGCAGCTCCTACGACAACTACAACTGCAGCAGCTCCTATGCCAACAACTGTAGCTCCTTCAACATCAGAAACTGCAGCTTCTATGACAACCACAACTGCAGATCCATCTACAACAATTGTAGCTCCTAAAACAACCACAATAACAGCCCCAACTACAATGAATGCAGCTTCTACTACAACAACTAAAGCTCCTACAACAACTAAAGCTCCTACGACAACTACAACTGCAGCACCTACCATGACAATCACAACTGCAGCTCCTATGACAACTACAACTGCAGCAGGTTCTACGACAACCACAACTGCAGCTCATACTACTACAGTAGGCCCTACGACAACTACAACAACAGCAGCTCCTACAACAACAACTGTAGCTCCAATGACCACTAAAACTGCAGCACCTACTACGACAACCACAACTCTAGCTCCTACAACAACAAGCATAGTTCCAACGACAATCACAACTGCAGCTCCTATGTCTACTTTACATTCTACAACAACCATAACAGCAGCTCCTACGACAACAACTGTAGCGCCTACGACAACTTCAACTGCAGCACCTACTACGACAATCGACAACCACAACCCCACAATTGCAGCATCTGCTACGACAACCAAAACTGCAGGTCCTACTACACCCACAGCTTCTACTACAACAACAATCTCAGCTCTTCTGACCATTACAACTACAACACCTACTAAAACAACTTGGCCTCCTACACAGCCCCAACAACAATGAATGCAGCTTCTATTGCAACAACTATAGCTCCCACGACCACTACAACTGCAGCTCCTACTACTACTTTACCTTCTACGACAACCACAACAGCAGCACCTACAACAACAACTGTAGCGCCGACGACCACTACAACTGCAGCACCTACTACGACAACCACAACTGTAGCTCCTACAAGAAAAAGCGTTGTTCCAATGACAACAACAAGTGGCCTCTACAACAACATATATTGAAGCAACATCTCAAGACATCAGTCAGGAAGTTAAAGCTTGGTTGCAAATTGGTCTTCCAAATGAACAATGACCCCAAGCATACTTCCAAAGCATACTTTTCAGGACCTTCAAAATTCAGAGGAATACTCAAACCATCTTCCAGAGTGCAACTTATATCAGTGAGTTGAACAAATTAGATATATCATGAAGGATGCTTTTAAAAACTTGTTTCCTCCTAAAAGTCAAGACAGTTGTCTGCTTTCAAAAATGGTTTGCTAATAGGTAAACAATTAACTGCTCCCGCTTTCAAAATACTTCTTAAATGTGGCTTTTCCACACAACAAATCTGCTTTGTTGGAACTCCAAATTATAGCAATTAATTTTGTCTGCTGCTATAGTGACTGTTGTTTGTGCTCACAGAACTTGCAGATACTTCATTTGCTGTCGATCTTGGTTTCAAAATCGCCAATGTAACCATGGACGAGAAACTGCCTGTCACGATTCAGACAGACGACCAGAGGACCACAATTGCGACACACCAGAAAGTTTATTAAACTTAAGGGAAAAGGGAAGTAGGGAGTGAATGAAGGCTCCAGGGGTAACAGGGGTCCCGTCCAATGTGCTGGGTCTGTGCCCCCCCCAGTGGCAGCGATGCGTCCTATGAAGCCGGTGGTGGGTGGTCCAGAAGTCCTGGGGGGGGGAGACACAGACACAACAGGGCGGAATGAAACAAGGCAGCAGTACAGTTCAAGGGGAATCCAAAATACGTAGTAGCAAGGCAGAAGGCTGGTCAGAGTTACCGGGATCGAAGAGTAGTCAGGAGTCGTAATGGCAGAAAGCAGGTCTGGTATTCCTGGGGCAGAAGAGTATCCAAGAATCAGGCAGGTCCGGGGTCACAAAACAAGGGTGAGCCAGAAGCGCGAGCAAACAGGTTCCGGGTGTGAGCTTTGCAGACGATCTGACAAAGGAGAGCTGAAAGACAGGACTTTAAATACTGGGAGAGGTTAGTGGGTAATGCAGCGCAGCTGGCAGAGTAATTAGAGCCGAGCAGAGCAGGGACAGGTGGAGCTAGTTAGGCTGAGTAGAGAGAGAGTGGTGAGCAGAGTGGAAGATAGTGGAAACAAATACGGTGGTAACCCGGTGGAGTGAGAGGGCTCATGACAGAACCCCCCCCCCAAGGGACGGCCCCAGAAGTCCCAAGAGCAACACCACGCCGGGCGGGAGGAGGGGAGCCGGAGGAGGGCTAGAACTCCTCCGAACGGTCCGAGTGAACGTCCTCATCCTCGGAGGAAGCCGGAGGGCCGTGGTCGGGAGATGGGACAGGTCCCGAGACAGGATCAGGCACAGGACAGGAAGCCGAGCGGGCAGGACGGTTAGGGACCCCTCTGGGGCGGCCCCTACGGATTGCAGGTTGATCAGGATGCCGTTGGTGGAAAGCGGTGATGAGAGTCCTATCCACAATCCGACTAGCTGGCACCCAGGTCCTTTCCTCAGGTCCATAGCCCTCCCAGTCAATGAGGTACTGGAGACCCCTACCCCTCCGTCTGGACCGAAGCAGGCGGCGGACGGTGTAAACCAGACCACCATCGACGAGCCGTGGAGGAGGAGGACCAGGCGCCGCAGGGACCAGCGGACTCTCATGGATGGGCTTAATCTTAGACACATGGAAAGTGGGGTGCACCCTCAGGGAATTAGGCAGTTGGAGCCGGACAGCAGTTGGGCTAATCACTCTTATGATAGGGAATGGGCCAATGAACCGAGGTGCCAGCTTCTGCGACTCCACCCTGAGTGGCAGGTTCTTAGATGACAACCACACCCTTTGACCAACATGGTAGGTGGGAGCAGGAATTCTCCGACGGTTGGCCCCGGTAGTGTAGCTGGCAACGGATCTGAGGAGTGTGGCTCGGGCTTGTGACCAGGTGCGGCGACATCGACGGGCAAAAGCAAGTGCAGATGGGCAAGTAACCTCCTCTTCCTGGCTGGCAAATAGAGGAGGCTGGTATCCAAAAACACATTGGAAAGGGGACATACCGATGGCAGAGCAGGTCAGAGAATTGTGTGCGTACTCCACCCATGTCAATTGCTGCGACCAGGAGTGGGGGTTGCGTGAAGTCATGCATCGCAGTGCCTTCTCGAGCTCCTGATTAGCCCGCTCTGACTGCCCATTGGATTGGGGATGGAATCCGGAAGTCAGACTGACTGTGGCTCCCAGCAGGTGACAGAACTCCTTCCAAAAAGCGGAGGAGAATTGTGGACCACGGTCAGAAACTACATCCCTTGGCAGTCCGTGGATCCGGAAGACGTGTTCCAGGACCACCTGGGCGGTCTCCTTGGCGGTTGGGAGCTTGGGGAGGGGAATGAAGTGTGCCATCTTGCTGAAACGGTCAACGATGGTGAGAATGACGGTCATGCCCCTTGAAGGGGGCAGCCCCGTGACAAAGTCAAGGGCGATGTGAGACCAGGGACGTCTGGGCACAGGCAGGGGCTGCAGCAATCCGGCTGGGGGCTGGCAGGACGACTTGTGTTGGTTGCAGATGGGGCAGGCTTGGACGAATTCCCGTACATCCTTCCTCAGAGAGGGCCACCAGAACCTCTGGGCGAGCAGGTTGTAAGTGCGGGTGGAGCCAGGGTGACAAGCTAGGCGGGAGTCATGTCCCCACTGAACGACCTGGGACCTCAGGTCTTCGGGGACAAAAAGGCGGTCAGCTGGGCAGGTGCTGGGACCTGGCTGGTTACGGAGAGCCTCCAGCACCTGTTCCTCAACAGCCCAGGTCAGAGCTGCAACGATGCAGGGACTTGGCAGAATCGACACAGGGTCCTTGGAGGGGGTGTCATCCTTCTGGAATTGACGGGAGAGGGCGTCTGGCTTGGTGTTGCGTGATCCAGGCCGGTATGACAGAGTGAAATTAAACCTGGTGAAGAACAGGGCCCAGCGGGACTGCCTGGAGTTCAACCGTTTGGCCGTGCGGATGTACTCCAAGTTCTTATGATCGGTCCAAACGAGAAATGGAATGGTGGACCCCTCCAGCCAGTGACGCCACTCCTCCAAGGCAAGCTTCACAGCCAGCAGCTCACGGTTCCCTATGTCGTAATTGCACTCAGAGGGGGACAACAGACGTGAGAAAAAGGCACAGGGATGGAGCTTCCTATCCTCCGCAGCCCACTGAGAAATCACAGCACCAACTCCCACATCCGAGGCGTCCACCTCCACAATGAATTGCCGGTCCACATCAGGCATCTGGAGGATGGGAGCGGAGGTGAACCTCACCTTGAGGGTACTGAAGGCCTTGTCGGCTGCTGGGGTCCAGGTGAAGGGTTGCTTGGTGCTGGTTAGAGCAGTGAGAGGGGCAGCAACGGTACTGTAGTTCCGGATAAACTTCCTATAGAAGTTAGCAAACCCCAGAAACTGTTGCAGCTTCTTTCGGTTCTCCGGAACTGGCCATGAAGTGACTGCTGATACTTTGGCAGGATCCATTTGGATACTTCCCTCTGCCACTATGTACCCCAGGAAGGCCACTGTCTTGACGTGAAACTCACATTTCTCTGCCTTGGCGTAGAGGGAATTCTCCAGAAGACGATGAAGGACTTGCTGGACATGGCGGGTGTGTTCAGACAGGTCTCTGGAGTAGATTAAGATGTCATCCAGGTAAACGAAGACAAACTTGTTTAACATGTCCCGCAGTACATCATTTACTAGAGCCTGGAACACAGCAGGAGCATTGGTGAGGCCAAAAGGCATAACCAGATACTCGTAGTGGCCTGTTGGTGTATTGAATGCGGTTTTCCATTCATCTCCCTCCCGGATCCGCACTAGGTGGTAAGCGTTTCTGAGATCCAACTTGGTAAAAACAGTGGCTCCCTGGAGCAACTCAAAAGCAGAGGTGAGCAGAGGCAGAGGGTAACGGTTTTTCACTGTGATGTCGTTGAGTCCCCTGTAGTCGATGCAGGGGCGAAGAGATCCGTCCTTCTTCCCCACAAAGAAGAAGCCAGCACCAGCAGGAGATGAAGATGAACGGATTAATCCTGTGGACAGAGAGCCATTGATGTAGTCCTCCATGGACTTTCTTTCAGGAGCAGACAACGAATAGAGACGACCCCTTGGAGGAGCTGTTCCAGGAAGGAGGTCGATGGCACAGTCGTACGGTCGGTGAGGGGGCAGAGATGTGGCTCTTGCTTTGTTAAACACCTCTCTGAGACCATGGTAGCATTCTGGGACATTGGAGAGGTCAGGAGCGGAGTTAGTAGGTACTGGCCGAGGGGGTAGTGCGGCAGCAAGCAGGCAGGTTCGGTGGCAGTCCTCTCCCCACTCCCTGATCACCCCGGTCACCCAGTCGAGCTGAGGGTTGTGCCGGCGGAGCCATGGGTAACCCAGGATGAGGGGTTGGCCTGGAGAGGGGAGCAGGTGAAACTGGATAGTTTCTTGATGGTTTCCGGACAGACCCATCGAGACCGGGGCCGTGACATGAGTGACCGATCCGAGTAAGTGTCCGTCCAGTGCCCGGGCAGGAATAGGAGGTGTCAAACGGAGGTTCTCCAGTCCCAGTTGGCGTGCCAGCTTGATGTCCATTATGTTGGCTTCGGCGCCAGAATCCACCAGAGCAGCCAGGGTGTGAGTTGAGTCAGAGAGGCGGAGGTGAACTTGCAGCAGGGGTTTGCGGTCGGAGGACTGGATGGTCATTGAACTCAACCGGACTCCCCCTATGCCCGGTGAGCTTCGGCCCTTTAAAGGGCAGGTTACCACACGATGTCCATCACCTCCACAATAGAGGCAGAGGTTTGAGGTGAAGCGGCGCTGGCGCTCTGCAGGAGTGAGAGAGGCTCGCCCAATCTCCATAGGCTCAGACTGATCAAGCTGACCTGGGTGAGTGGCAGTAGATGACAGGAGCCCAGTCGGATCTCTCCGAATGCCGGTAGTAGGTGGACCTTGGCGCCCCCTCTCACGACGACGGGTCTGTATCCTTCTGTCGATCCTGACAGTCAGTGCGATGGCTTCATCAAGAGTGGAAGGCAGTTCATGGGAGACCAACTCGTCCTTGATATAGTCAGCCAAACTATGGAAAAACGCGTCCACCAACGATGGTGTGTTCCAAGAACTTCGTCTAGCCAGGGTTCGGAAGTCGATGGAATGGTCTGCGACTGTACGTCTGCCTTGTCGAATACTGAACAGTTCACGAGACGCCTCTGCGGTGGGTGAATCCAGGTCAAACACCTTCAGCATCTCCTCAGCAAACAGGTCGAAGGTTGCACATGCGGGGGTTTGACGTTCGAACTCTGCTGTTCCCCAGAGTCGAGCTCGGCCCGTCAGGTGAGTGATGGCATACCCAACTTTAGCCCCCTCCGTGGCGAAGGTCCTTGGCTGCAAGGAGAACTGAAGTCGGCAGCTAGTCAGGAATGGCCGGACCTGGGTTGAATCGCCGTTGAACCGCTCGGGGTTTCCAATCTTGGGTTCCGGAGCAGCGGCTGCAATGACCGGGGCAGGTAACTCGGGGGCAGGGCTGGTGGGCAGACTGGCTGGGGTAAGGTTGGTGAGGAGTTGAAAGATCATGGCGAGTTGTTGTTGCTGCTGCTGGAACTGCTGCTCATGCTCATCGGTTTCCATGTCGGGGAAAGTGTGCGCTGAGTCCATAATGGTCAGATCGTACTGTCACGATTCAGACAGACGACCAGAGGACCACAATTGCGACACACCAGAAAGTTTATTAAACTTAAGGGAAAAGGGAAGTAGGGAGTGAATGAAGGCTCCAGGGGTAACAGGGGTCCCGTCCAATGTGCTGGGTCTGTGCCCCCCCCAGTGGCAGCGATGCGTCCTATGAAGCCGGTGGTGGGTGGTCCAGAAGTCCTGGGGGGGGGAGACACAGACACAACAGGGCGGAATGAAACAAGGCAGCAGTACAGTTCAAGGGGAATCCAAAATACGTAGTAGCAAGGCAGAAGGCTGGTCAGAGTTACCGGGATCGAAGAGTAGTCAGGAGTCGTAATGGCAGAAAGCAGGTCTGGTATTCCTGGGGCAGAAGAGTATCCAAGAATCAGGCAGGTCCGGGGTCACAAAACAAGGGTGAGCCAGAAGCGCGAGCAAACAGGTTCCGGGTGTGAGCTTTGCAGACGATCTGACAAAGGAGAGCTGAAAGACAGGACTTTAAATACTGGGAGAGGTTAGTGGGTAATGCAGCGCAGCTGGCAGAGTAATTAGAGCCGAGCAGAGCAGGGACAGGTGGAGCTAGTTAGGCTGAGTAGAGAGAGAGTGGTGAGCAGAGTGGAAGATAGTGGAAACAAATACGGTGGTAACCCGGTGGAGTGAGAGGGCTCATGACACTGCCTCGAAGTGATATTCGCTTTCACCAGTGAGACCTACAGTCAGATACAGGATTCAATTAACAGCCTGGTAAAATGCGCACTAGATTACTCAATCTAGGATATTGTAATGTAAAGTAGATCAACAGAATCCAACAGGAATGTTTTGGGGCCATATTGGCCATATTATTTGGCCGTAATACATCTGAAAACATTGACATGAAATGCTAAATCAATTTAAGTTACTTCGATAACCATCCATGGTCATGTCAGGTAATCATAGTAATTGAGAACTTGATGTTCTGTCTCCTTTTAGCTCCATTATATTCTCAGTGAACCAGACGGCAAACAATTTGACTTTCCCAATACCAACTTCACGTGAGTACAACTTCATGCCCTCCTGAACCAACCCAGTTTTCTTAACTGCACTCTGGAATTTCTGCAGATTTCATACGGCTGCTGTCTGTACGGCTAAACAGGATGGAGGGAACATATGTTCCAGTTTGTGGATCAGTACAACATACACTACATGGCCAAGAGTATGTGGACACACCTTCAAAATAGTGGATTTGGCTATTTCAGCCACACCTGTTGCTGACTGGTATATAAAATCGAGCACACAGCCATGCAATCTCCATAGACAAACATTGGCAGTAGAATGGCCTGTACTGAAGAGCTCAGTGACTTTCAACGTGGCACCGTCATAGGATGCCACCTTTCCAACAAGTCAGTTCATCACATTTCTGCCCTGCTAGAGCTGCCCCTGTCAACAGTAAGTGATTTTATTGTGAAGTGGAAATGTCTAGGAGCAACAACGGCTCAGCCGCAAAGTAGTAGGCCACACAAGCTCACAGAATGGGACCACCGAGTGCAGAAGCGCATAGCACATAAAATCGTTTGTCCTCGGTTGCAACACTCACTACCGAGTTCCAAACTGCCTCTGGAAACAATGTCAGCACAAGAACTGTTCGCCAGGAGAATGCAACCTGCTTGAATGCATAGTGCCAAATGTAAAGTTTGGTGGAGGAGGAATAATGGTCTGGGCTGTTTTTCATGGTTCGGGCTTGGCCCCTTAGTTCCAGTGAAGGGAAATCCTAATGACATTCTAGACTATTCTGTACTTCCAACTTTGTGGCAACAGTTTGGGAAAGGCCCTTTCCTGTTTCAGCATGACAATGCCCCCATGCACAAAGCGAGGTCCATACAGAAATCGAATCATCTATATCTGCTCATCATCACAACAAATAATTATTTTTCATTTAAACCACACACCATTACTTTTAAGAAGATCAAGCACGGACTTCCTTATATTTTTCTTGATAGGCTTAATGGCCACATGTGTTCCCAATGCCCTACTTTGTTATACATCACATTTTTTATGAAAGCTACAGCTGAGCTGGTATATTGTGTATTTATTATGTCATTTATGTGGCATCAACCTGTGCTGTCCACCAACTAAAATGATTATCTGTAATTTAATCATGTATATACATGGAAATATTTAGTTTTTAGTTTTGTCATTTCCGCTGATGTTTCAAGCTATTGTTAACTCACTGTATTTGAAAGTCTGCAATACAGCACTTGTTTCTTTATCATATAATTTAACAAACGTAATAAAATACTTGTCGGCAGAAACCCTGTCTTAGATTATTTGAAGGTGCTAAATGCAGCAATTGGTAACACTGCTCTACAGGGTAATGCTTTCATAACACCTTTAGTGTATGTTTATATGATAACAACATCTGATATAAAGGATTATTTTCATGAACAGGTTTTGTTCACAAATTCCACCGTTCTGTCACGTTCGTCGAAATGAGCGGACCAAGGCGCAGCGTGATATGCGTACATCTTCTTTAATAGAGTACTAGCAACACAACAAAACAACAAACGATACGTGAAGTCCTCGGTTAACAAGACACAAACCTACACGGAACAAGATCCCACGAATCACAAGTGCACAAAAGGCTGCCTAAGTATGGTTCCCAATCAGAGACAACAAGCAACAGCTGATTCTCGTTGCCTCTGATTGAGAACCACCCCGGCCAACATAGAAACACATAACCTAGAACAGAACATGGAAAACGAAACATAGACACTACACAAACTAACTAACACCCTTGCTCAACATACAAGAGTCCCCAGAGCCAGGGCGTGACACGTTCGACTCTCACAGGAACCCATTTTTTATCTTTACAGTGTTGTTGGCACAATCAAATCAGGGCATATGTGATGTACAGTGGGGAGAACAAGTATTTGATACACTGCCAATTTTGCAGGTTTTCCTACTTACAAAGCATGTAGAGGTCTGTAATATTTATCATAGGTACACTTCAACTGTGAGAGACGGAATCTAAAACAAAAATCCAGAAAATGACATTGTATGATTTTTAAGTAATTAATTTGCATTTTATTGCATGACATAAGTATTTGATACATCAGAAAACCAGAACTTAATATTTGGTACAGAAACCTTTGTTTGCAATTACAGAGATCATACGTTTCCTGTAGGTCTTGACCAGGTTTGCACACACTGCAGCAGGGATTTTGGCCCACTCCTCCATACAGACCTTCTCCAGATCCTTCAGGTTTCGGGGCTGTCGCTGGGCAATACGGACTTTCAGCTCCCTCCAAAGATTTTCTATTGGGTTCAGGACTGGAGACTGGCTAGGCCACTCCAGGACCTTGAGATGCTTCTTACGGAGCCACTCCTTAGTTGCCCTGGCTGTGTGTTTCGGGTCGTTGTCATGCTGGAAGACCCAGCCACGACCCATCTTCAATGCTCTTACTGAGGGAAGGAGGTTGTTGGCCAAGATCTCGCGATACATGGCCCCATCCATCCTCCCCTCAATACGGTGCAGTCGTCCTGTCCCCTTTGCAGAAAAGCATACCCAAAGAATGATGTTTCCACCTCCATGCTTCACGGTTGGGATGGTGTTCTTGGGGTTGTACTCATCCTTCTTCTTCCTCCAAACACGGCGAGTGGAGTTTAGACCAAAAAGCTATATTTTTGTCTCATCAGACCACATGACCTTCTCCCATTCCTCCTCTGGATCATCCAGATGGTCATTGGCAAACTTCAGATGGGCCTGACATGCGCTGGCTTGAGCAGGGGGACCTTGCGTGCGCTGCAGGATTTTAATCCATGACGGCGTAGTGTGTTACTAATGGTTATCTTTGAGACTGTGGTCCCAGCTCTCTTCAGGTCATTGACCAGGTCCTGCCGTGTAGTTCTGGGCTGATCCCTCACCTTCCTCATGATCTTCGATGCCCCACGAGGTGAAATCTTGCATGGAGCCCCAGACCGAGGGTGATTGACCGTCATCTTGAACTTCTTCCATTTTCTAATAATTGCGCCAACAGTTGTTGCCTTCTCACCAAGCTGCTTGCCTATTGTCCTGTATCCCATCCCAGCCTTGTGCAGGTCTACACTTTTATCCCTGATGTCCTTAACACGGCTCTCTGGTCTTGGCCATTGTGGAGAGGTTGGAGTCTGTTTGATTGAGTGTGTGGACAGATGTCTTTTATACAGGTAACAAGTTCAAACAGGTGCAGTTAATACAGGTAATGAGTGGAGAACAGGAGGGCTTCTTAAAGAAAAACTAACAGGTCTGTGAGAGCCGGAATTCTTACTGGTTGGTAGGTGATCAAATACTTATGTCATGCAATAAAATGCAAATTAATTACTTAAAAATCATACAATGTGATTTTTTGGATTTTTGTTTTAGATTCCGTCTCTCACAGTTGAAGTGTACCTATGATAAAAATTACAGACCTCTACATGCTTTGTAAGTAGGAAAACCTGCAAATTCGGCAGTGTATCAAATACTTGTTCTCCCCACTGTATGTATACAAAGAGAAAGACGTCAACCTCCCTAGTGCCTTTCTAGAGGAAGTTTTAAAAGTCTCAGGTACGCTGATTTTGTTGTCATTGGTCATGATTGCTATGCTTTTTTTGATGTCAGTGAGTTGTCAAACTGCATGTAATAACTTGTGTATAGATGATTTAAATGTGCTATATGCAACAATTGGTAACTCTACAGGGTAAGGCATTCATAACACTATTAAGACTTAATTTGAAATATCCTTATGAATGATGTTGAATAAATGTATTAAGAAGGTTGTTATGAATAATCCCTCAACATTCACGAAGGTCTCAATATGTCACGACTTCCTCCGAAGCTGCCTCCTCTCCTTGTTCGGGCAGGCTTCGGGCGTTCGTCGTCACCGGCCTTCTAGCCACTGCTGCATCACATCTCATCATTCCATTTGTTTTGTCTTGTCTATTAGGAGGTGCAACGCTTTATTGGCTTTGCCAACTACTATCGGAGGTTTATCCGGGGCTTTGGCAAGGTCGCAGCTCCCATCACATCTCTGTTGAAGGGTGGGCTGGTCTGCTGAGGCTGACAGGGCCTTCAGTAACCTGAGGGGTCTGTTCACCTCAGCCCCGGTACTGGCCCACCCCGATCCATCACTACCGTTCGTAGTGGAGGTGGATGATGCGTCCGAGGTAGGGAAAGGCGCTGTCCTATCTCAAAGCTCAGGCATGCCACCCAAGCTCCGCCCCTGTGCGTTCTTCTCCAAGAAGCTCTGCCCGGCGGACCAGAACTACGACGTTGGTGATCGGGAGCTGTTGGCTGTTGTCTGTGCCCTGACCGTGTGGAGGCACTGGCTCGAAGGGGCGAAATACCCTTTCCTCGTCTGGACGGACCTGGAGTACATCCGGGCAGCGAGGAGGCTGAACCCTCGCCAGGCCAGGTGGGCCCTATTCTTCACCCGGTTTGATTTCACTCTATCATACATCCCGGGTACGAAGAACGTGAAGGCAGACGCACTAACACAGCTGTACGACACAGAGGAGAGGCCCAGAGACAACACCCCCATACTCCCGGCCTCCTGCATTGTGGCACCGGTAGTATGGGTGATGGACGCGGATATAGAGCAGGTGTTACGCACAGAGCCATCTCCACCTCAGTGTCCAGCTGGGCTGCAGTGTGTGCCTGCTCTTGTCCGTGACCGTCTGATCTACTGGGCACACACGTCCCCCTGCTCTGGTCACCCAGGTATCGGTTGTACAGTGCGCTGCCTGACCAGAAAGTACTGGTGGCCTACCTTGGCTAAGGACGTGAAGGTGTATGTCTCCTCCTGCTCGATGTGCGCCCAGAGTAAGGCACCTAGGCACCTCCCAGCGGGTAAGTTACAGCCTTTACCAGTTCCACAACGGCCATGGTCTCACCTAAGTATTGATTTCCTTACTGATCTTCCCTTCTCTCAAGGTAACATCACCATCCTGGTCGTTGTGGACCGCTTTTCCAAGGCCTGCCACCTTCTTCCTCTGCCCGGTCTCCCCACGGCCCTGCAGACTACGGAGGCCCTGTTTACACTCGTCTTCCGGCACTACGGGGTACCAGAGGACATAGTGTCTGACCGGGGTCCCCAGTTCACATCCAAGGTCTGGAAGGCGATCATGGAACGTCTGGGGGTCTCGGTCAGCCTGACTTCTGGTTTCCACCCCGAGTCTAATGGGTGGGTGGAATGGGTAAATCAGGATGTGGGTAGGTTCCTGCGGTCCTACTGCCAGGACCGGCCGGGGGAGTGGTCAGTGTTCTTGCCATAGGCCGAATAGGCCCAGAACTCTCTCCGTCACTCCTCCACTAACCTAATGCCATTCCAATATGTTTTACCAACCATGGCACCAGAGCCAGACCGAGGCTCCTGCGGTGAATGACTGGTTTCGGCATGCGGAGGAGATGTGGAACGCAGCTCACGTCGACCTCCAACGTGCTGTGCGTCGTCAGAAGGCCAATGCTGACCGCCACCGCAGTGAGGCTCCGGTCTTCGTACCGGGTGATTGGGTCTGGCTCTCGACCCGGAATCTGCCCCTCCGCCTACCCTGCCGGAAGCTGAGCCCGCGGTTTGTGGGGCCGTTCAAAGTCCTGAGGAGGATCAACGAGGTTACCTATAGGTTATTACTCCTCCATGATTATCGTATTAACCCCTCGTTTCATGTGTCTCTCCTCAGGCTGGTGGTGGCTGGTCTGCTCCAGGTGTCTGAGGTGCGGGAGGTCCCTCCGCCTCCTCTGGACATCGAAGGGGCCCCGTCTTACTCCATCCGTTCCATCCTAGATTCGAGGCATCGGGTGGGGGGCCTTCAGTACCTCGTGGAGTGGGAGGGGTATGGTCCGGAGGAACGGTGCTGGGTCCCGGTGATGGATATCCTCGATCCCTCCCTGTTGTGGGATTTCCACCGTTGCCATCCGGCTCGCCCTGCTCCGCGTCCTCCTGGCCGTCCCCGAGGCTGGTGTTGGCGCGCTGCTGGAGCTGCGCGTCAAGGGTAGGGGTACTGTCACGACATCCTCATCTCCTTGTTCGGGCAGGCTTCGGCGTTCATCGTCACCGGCCTTCTAGCCACTGCCGCATCACATCTTATCATTCAAATGTTTTTGGTCTTGTCTATTACACACACCTGGTTCATATCCCCTCATTAGTACGTGTATAAGTGTTCCCTCTGCCCCCTTGTCCTTGTAGGTGATTGTTTAATGTGAGGAGAGTGTAGCTCGGTTGAGCTCTGTGTATTTTGTATTGCCGGGGTATATTTACCCTGTGTGCCTTTTTTGTTCCAGTGCGCCTGTTTGCAGTAAAGTGTTGACCAACAATTTAGCATCAATTTAAATATCTTCATGGTTTTTGAAGAATTACACCATAGAAATACAACAAAATAAGGTAGAAGCTACACAAGTGAAAGCAGAGTTGTATCAGACAACTGACAACCAATGCAAATCAATACCCTGATAATAACATGTTTTAAATTCCATGCCTAAATCATCCCAAATTCTGAAATTGATCGTGCAGTTACTTTATGCATATTTGAGTATGGAATAAAAAAAATGCTTATATCACAATGGCCAGGTAAACAAAACCAATGTATATATTGTGGTCTCCTTATGCATACACTGCTTACATGGTAAGGAAACAAATGTAATTTTTCAATTGTAATTCATGTTGAAAGACTGTTTACAAACATACCACATAATGGCGAAATTGAGACCTTGTCTTATTTCCTTGATTCTCAATGATAATTCCCATTGAGAAGTACTTATTTATTTCATTAAAGGCGCATTGCAGACATTTTTTTATCTCAATATCAAATCATTTCTAGGAAATAATTATGTAACTTACTATAATCGTTTTCAATTTTTAGCAAAAAACTATTTCTCAAGCAAGAATGCTATCTGGAGTGGTCTGAGGGGAGCGGGAAGGGCACCAAAGCGGTGCATTAACCACAGTTAGGACTGTGGCACGGGGATCAAGCCAGCACGAGTGTTATGCTAATTAACTCGATCTACACAGAAGGTGTGAATTGCCGGCCATTACCACGTGCCATGTGCTCAAACAGAAGCCATTAGCCATAGCCATTGACCCAAACTGTCACACCCTGACTCTGGGGACTCGTATATGTTGAGTCAGGGTGTGTATGTTCTATGTTGTGTATTTCTATGTTGGGTTTCTATTATGTGTAGATCTATGTTGGCCGGTGTGGTTCCCAATCAGAGGCAGCTGTAGCTCATAGTCTCTGATTGGGGACCATACTTAGGCAGCCTATTGGCACTAGTGGGTTGTGGGATCTTGTTCCGTGTGAGGTATGTTGTTTGTCTACCTTGGACTTCACGTTTCGTTTCATTTGTTGTTTTGTCGGTTGTTTATTCATATAAATATGTATGCATATCACGCTGCACCTTGGTCTGACCCGTCTGTAAGCGAACGTGACACAAACAAAGTTTCGTATCTCATTATGCTACAGGGCAAAACACTTTTTTCATGGGCACACAAATCCAAACTATTAAATACGATTACAAAATCGAATGCATCTAACCGAAAGAGTCACCTTACCTTTATACTTAAAACCGAAATCGAGACTGTCAATAATTATGCGTTATACTTGTTGGATGCGTATTTGGTGTAAAGCTGATTAGTTACACCACGATATTTGTGACTAATTTCAGGAAACTAGGCGTATGTCGCACGCCACTACTTCACAGGAGAGGCATTTGAACACCAAACATTACATTTTTATCAAAATGAGTTTTGGGGCAGAAATGTCTTCTGGAACATGTGAACTTTCATGTGCCTTAACATGAAAGTGGCTTGCGAAAGAATTCAGCCCCCTTGGCATTTTTCCTATTTTTTTGCCTTACAACCTGGAATTAAAATAGATTTTGGGGGGGTTGTATAATTTGATTTACACAACATGCCTACCACTTTGAAGATGCAAAATACTTTTTTTTGTGAAACAAACAAGAAATAATAAAGAAAAACAGAACTTGAGCATGCATAACTATTCACCCGCCCCAAAGTCAATACTTTGTAGAGCCACCTTTTGCAGCAATTACAGCTGCAAGTCTCTTGGGGTATGTCTCTATAAGCTTGATACATCTAACCAATGGGATTTTTGCCCATTCTTCAAGGCAAAACTGCTCCAGCTCCTTCAAGTTGGATGGGTTCCCCTGGTGTACAGCAATCTTTAAGTCATACCACAGATTCTCAATTGGATTGAGGTCTGGGCTTTGACTAGGCCATTCCAAGACATTTAAATGTTTCACCTTAAACCACTCAAGTGTTGCTTTAGCAGTATGCTTAGGGTCATTATCCTGCTGGAAGGTGAACCTCTGTCCCAGTCTCAAATCTCTGGAAGACTGAAACAGGTTTCCCTCAAGAATTTCCCTGTATTTAGTGCCATCCATCATTCTGACCAGTTTCCCAGTCCCTGCCGATGAAAAACATCCCCACTGCATGATGCTGCCACCACCATGGTTCACTGTGGGGATGGTGTTCTCAGGGTGATGAGAGGTGTTGGGTTTGCAACAGACATAGCGTTTTCCTTGATGGCCAAAAAGCTCAATTTTAGTCTCATCTGACCAGAGTACCTTCTTCCATATGTGTTTCTCTTATTCTTTTCTTTAAGCAATGGCTTTTTTTCTGGCCACTCTTCCATAAAGCCCAGCTCTGTGCTAAAAGTGGTCCTGTGGACAGATACTCCAATCTCCATTGTGGAGCTTTGCAGCTCCTTCAGGGTTATCTTTGGTCTCTTTGTTGACTCTCTGATTAATGCCCTCCTTGCCTGGTCCGTGAGTTTTGGTGGGCGGCCCTCTCTTGGCAGGTTTGTTGTGGTGCCATATTATTTCAATTTTTTAATAATGGATTTAATGGTGCTCCGTGGGATGTTCAAAGTTTCTGATATTTTTTTATAACCCAACCTTGATCTGTACTTCTCCACAACTTTGTCCCTGACCTGTTTGGAGAGCTCCTTGGTCTTCATGGTGCCGCTTGCTTGGTGGTGCCCCTTGCTTAGTGGTGTTGCAGACTCTGGGGCCTTTCAGAACAGGTGTATATATACTGAGATCATGTGACAGATAATGTGACACTTAGATTGCACACAGGTGGACTTTATTTAACATGCACGCACCACTTTTCCGTTATTTATGTTTTTGAATTTTTTGAAACAAGTCATTTTTTAAATTTAACTTCACCAATTTTGACTATTTTGTGTATGTCCATTACATGAAATCCAAATAAAAATCCATTTAAATTACAGGTTGTAATGCAACAAAATAGGAAAAACGCCAAGGGGGATGAATACTTTTTCAATGCACTTTATGCCATCTGTAAATACGAATCCAATTGTTACATTACGAGCCTAGTTGGTATAGGCACAGAAAAATACAGGACCCTTCCTGCTAGCCATGATTGGCTGAGATAATGGGGAGCTGGAGATGCCAAGAGATGAGTTTGGATTGGTCTGCCATGTAGCATGCTTCTGTCTATAACATGAGCTGCTCAGTATGTGTAGATAATCCTGTCTTCTGCGGCTTTTTTGAAAGATATCATGAAGAACTGCAAAACTGTTGCTACTGCTCTCCACATTCTGAAGGATGGTTGTGTCATGCTTACTCTGAAAATGAATCAGACGATGATGAAATCCCTGATTTAAGTGATTGACAATGATTGGGAAGAAACGGCGATCAACAGTGTTGTTGTCACAGAAGAAGTTGACAGACTTTTGAAATCAGTGGAATGCCGGTGGAAGCAGAGTATGATAGCTAAGGAGATGAAGAAAATTCTGGCTTTTGATTGCAAATATGCGGAGGGAGTCGAAAAGAGAACACAGGTGGTTGTATAAAACACTTGCTCCGGATTACATCTTCAAACTAAGGGCAACCATGGCATCCGTGACAGAGAGGGGGAAGCATTCATCCATGTATATGGGTAAGAGTCTTGCTAGCTACATTTTCAGATGTTATACATTTCTAATTTTGGCAGAAAGTAATTTTTCATTGCAAGTTAAAGCATACTGTTAGCTAGCTAGCTAACGTTGGCTGGCTGGTTCGCTAGCGAACGTTACGTGTATGATCTGTCTAGTAATATTATTTGTATCTCAGAAAGATATTTGCATTGCTAGTTATAGTCTAATGTTAGCTAGCTAGCTTCATTGAACCTAGTTGGTTAGCTTTAGCTATCTGCAGATTCATGCATGGTGGTAATCAGTATGGGTTGGGATTATTTCCGCATTAAAAACAACTGGGAACTGGGAACTTGGAAATATCAGACTTCCGATTTCAGTGCGTTCAAGACAACTGGGAAAAACACGAGCTCCGATTGGGAAAAATATTGTTGAACGGTCATCCAACTCAGAATTCCAAGTCGGGAACTCTGGCCTTTTTCTAGAGCCCCAACTTTCCGACCTGAAGATCACTGACGTCATGATTTGACTTCGTATTTTTCAAATTTCCCAGTTGTCTTGAATACACCATTAGGTTAATTGTTTAGTTAGCTAGCTAGTTACATGTCTAAGCAGAAGTCTCCACTTCGCCAGATGATTACATTACCCATTAAGTTAGCCAGACAGTTGTGCTTGGATCCACATTGGATCTAATATCTTTAGCGAATTGAGGTTGATCATCTGTCGGCTTGATTTACAGCAGGGTCTTGTTAGATTAAAAGAGAAAGCATCAAGGTAACGTGTTCATGTTTTCATATGTTTTTGTACCTCTGAATGTACATCGAGTCTACTGTGCGCATTTGTATAGGATAGACTATTGCGCAACACCCAGCACTATTCCTATTAATTATTGTGGATATAATGACAAACATTACATTGCCTAGTGGGCTTAGACACAATATCATCTGGTAATGAAGTAACATGACAAATACATTCTGTTTTACATGTTACATCTGCAATTTTAAACAATACAAGGGGCTTGAAGTAGCCTACTGAACTTGAATTTGGAGCTCAGAAAATATATATTAGGTCCTATATGTACAATTATATAAATTATAGAATTGTATAAAATTGAGGTCAAGAAAATTACAATTAAGTGCTTGAAAAAGTCAAATTTGACTTGCCAATGTCTGTATGAACCCTGCTTAAAGGATGTACAGTTGAAGTCGGAAGTTTACATACACTTAGGTTGGAGTCATTAAAACTCGTTTTTCAACCACTCCACAAATTTCTTGTTAACAAACTATAGTTTTGGCAAGTCGGTTAGGACATCTACTTTGTGCATGACACAAGCAATTTTTCCAACAATTGTTTACATACAGATTATTTCACATATAATTCACTGTATCACAATTCCAGTGGGTCAGAAGTTTACATACACTAAGTTGACTGTGCCTTTAAACAGCTTGGAAAATTCCAGAAAATTATGTCATGGCTTTAGAAGCTTCTGATAGGCTAATTGACATAATTTGAGTCAATTGGAGGTGTACCTGTGGATGTATTTCAAGGCCTACCTTCAAATTCAGTGCCTCTTTGCTTGACATCATGGGAAAATCAAAAGAAATCAGCCAAGACCTCAGAAAAAAAATTGTAGACCTCCACAAGTCTGGTTCATCCTTGGAAGCAATTTCCAAACGCATGAAGGTACTACGTTCATCTGTACAAACAATAGTACGCAAGTATAAACACCATGGGACCACGCAGCCGTCATACCGCTCAGGGAGGAGACGCATTCTGTCTCCTAGAGATGAACGAACTTTGGTGCAAATAGTGCAAATCAATCCCAGAAACTTACATTTGAGTCATTTAGCAGACACTCTTATCCAGAGCAAGTGCATACATTATTTTTTAAACTGTCCCCCTTGGGAATCGAACCCACAACCCTGGCGTTGCAAACGCCATGCTCTACCAACTGAGCTACATCCCTGCTGGCCATTCCCTCCCCTACCCTGGACAGCTCTGGGCCAATTGTGCACCACCCCATGTGTCTCCCGGTCACGGCCGGCTACAACAGAGCCTGGATTCGAACCAGGATCTCTAGTGGCACAGCTAGCACTGCAGTGCCTTAGACCACTGCGCCACTCAGGAGACATGAAGATGCTGGAGGAAACAGGTACAGAAGTCTCTATATCCACAGTAAAACGAGTCCTATATTTACATTTTAGCAGTCGCTCTTATCCAGAGCGACTTACAGTGAGTGCATACATTCTTTTTTTCATACTGGCCCCCCATGGAAATCGAACCCACAAGCCTGCCGTTGCAAACGACATGCTCTACCAACTGAGCTACATCACTGCTGGCCATTCCCTCCCCTACCCTGGACGACGCTGGGCCAATTGTGCGCCGCCCCATGGGTCTCGACAGACAGAGCCTGGATTCGAACAAGGATTTCTAGTGGCGACGCAGTGCCTTAGACCACTGCGCCACTCGGGAGGCTATATCAACATAACCTGAAAGGCCGCTCAGCAAGGAAGAAGCCACTGCTCCAAAACCGACATAAAAAAGCCAGACTACGGTTTGCATCTGCACATGGGGACAAAGATCATACTTTTTGGAGAAATGTCCTCTGGTCTGATGACACAAAAATAGAACTGTTTGGCCATAATGACCATCGTTACGGTTGGAGGAAAAAGGGGGGAGCTTGCAAGCCGAAGAACACCATCCCAGCCGTGAAGCATCATGTTGGGGGGTGCTTTGCTACAGGAGGGACTGGTGCACTTCATAAGGAAGGACAATTATGTGGATATATATTGAAGCAACATCTCAAGACATCAACTCAGGAAGTTAAAGCTTGGTTGCAAATGGGTCTTCCAAATGGACAATGACCCCAAGCATACTTCCAAAGTTCTGGCAAAATGGCTTAAGGACAACAAAGTCAAGGTATTGGAGTGGCCATCACAAAGCCCTGACTTCAATCCTATAGAAAATGTGTGGGCAGAACTGAAAAAGCGTGTGCGAGCAAGGAGGCCTACAAACCTGACTCAGTTACACCAGCTCTGTCAGGAGGAATGGGCCAACATTCACCCAACTTATTGTGGGAAGCTTGTGGAAGGCTACCCGAAACGTTTGACCCAAGTTAAACAATTTTAAGGCAACGCTACCAAATACTAATTGAGTGTATGTAAACTTCTGACCCACTGGGAATGTGATGAAAGAAATACAAGCTGAAATAAATCATTCTCTTTACTATTATTCTGACATTTCACATTCTTAAAATAAAGTGGTGATCCTAACTAGGATTAAATGTCAGGAATTGTGAAAAACAGAGTTTGAATGTATTTGTCTAAGGTGTATGTAAACTTCCGACTTCAACTGTAAGCCCATTTTATTTTTGTTTCAAACCATTTTGAAATGTTTATCCCAATGTCACACATTGGCCACATTATCTATAGAAAGACCCATTTCTATTCTGAATAACACAATGGCATTTTTCTATCCTACATTTTGCAACATTTTAAAATAAGTGTTACCAAATAGGTTCCACAGAACAAGAGCATTATGCACTGAGTGTAAAAAACATCTGCTCTTTTCATCACGTAGACTGACCAGGTGAATCCAGGTGAAAGCCATGATCCCTTATTGATGTCATTTGTTAAATCCACCTCAATCAGTGTAGATGAAGGGGAGGAGACAGGTTAAATAAGGATTTGTAAGCCTCGAGACAATTGAGACATAGTATGTGTTTGGGCAAGACAAAATATTTAAGTGCCTTTGAACACGGTATGGCAGCAGGTGCCAGGTGCACCGGTTTGTGTCAAGAACTGCAACGCTGCTGGGTTTTCCCACGTGTATCAAGAATGGTTCAACACCCAAAAGACATCCAGCCAACTTGACACAACTGTGGGAAGCATTGGAGTCAGTATGGGCCAGTATCCCTGTGGAATGCTTTCAACACCTTGTAGAGTCCTTGCCCCAACGAATTGAGGCTGTTTTGGGGGGCATAATACCAAGAAATTCAACCATCCATACATGGGCCAATAACACACCATCAAGAAAGTAAGTCACTGCAATTCAACACGTTGTGTATATGCTCAAAGTGCCATGTGAGTTGATTTATATAGGCAAAACAAAACTTGAAATGTACAATTGCAGAACATTAAAAAAAAACATAAAAGGGTGCAATATGTAATGGTGGCATTACCAAAAGACAAATCACAGCTTTGTCACCTCCCTAGGTATTGGGGTGGTTCATAGGTATTGTAAAACTCCCTAGGTATTGGGGTAGTTCATAGGTATTGAAAAACGAACTACTTAAAGACGTCCTCCAGCGATTTTTGAACTTTTACTGTTGAAAAGCTATATCCCAAGTATAAATGCAGTAAAGTACACACACCAAAGGGTAAACAAATATATTTTGAGCAAAAACTTCAAAGAGCAAGGCATTCAAGTAGTTTGTCTGATGGTAATCTGTGACGTCATCGGCCTTCCCTCTTGCTTGAGGAACAATAGAAGAGCAATAGAGAACAGAAGAGGGAAGGCCCACCACTCCATTTGTGCTTTTTCATGATTTACCTGGACCACCTATGGAGATGTGCCTTTTGTTAAGTAAATCAGGTGTTCAATTAGGTGAAAAAGAGACTGGAGTGCCATTCACTTCAATCTGACTGCAGGTTTTAGGCATTGCCGCTTTTAAAGGCAAAGATCCCATTCACGGTAAACACTGCATATGACCGCTCAATCAGAAATTGCCTTTCAAAGCCGCAATGCCTATAACCCACGATGTGATTGAATCCCGGCCTTGAAAAGAGTATATAGATATTACCGTAGATGTATATACTGAATACATGGTCACATTGTCTAAATGAACCCTGGACTTGAGCTCCTTTTGATAAGGATAGAGTAGACCCATGGCTATTCAACATGGCTATTTATTATTATTATTATTATTAATTATGATTATTATGATTATTTAATATTTATATTGCTTGAAATACAATGTAGGCTAGAGCTTCAAAGTATGGTTCAAACTCTCACGTCAATCTCATGGATGGTCAGTCACTGCATCAACAGCTCCATCAATATATTTGTGGCTATATTATTCCAGCCCCATCCCTCAGCTTTATTTATTATATTTATTTAACCTTTATTTAACCTTTATTTAACCAGGTAAGCCAGTTGAGAACAAGTTCTCATTTACAACTGCGACCTGGCTAAGATAAAGCAAAGCAGTGCAATTAAAAACAACAACAACACAGAGTTACATATGGAATAAACAAAACGTACAATCAATAACACAATAGAAAATCTATATACAGTGTGTGCAAATGTAGTAAATTATGGAGGTAAGGCAATAAATAGGCCATAGTGCAAAATAATTACAATTTAGCATTAACACTGGAGTGATAGATGTGCAGAAGATGATGTGCAAATAGAGATACTGGGGTGCAAATGAGCAAAATAAATAACAATGTAAATAACAATATGGGGATGAGGTAGTTGGGTGGGCTAATTACAGATGGGCTGTGTACAGGTGCAGTGATCGGTAAGCTGCTCTGACAACTGATGCTTAAAGTTAGTGAGGGAGATAAGTGTCTCCAGCTTCAGAGATTTTTGCAGTTCGTTCCAGTCATTTGCAGCAGAGAACTGGAAGGAATGGCGGCCAAAGGAGGTGTTGGCGAGATATACCTGCTGGGTGGGTGTTGCTATGGTGACCAATGAGCTAAGATACGGCGGGGATTTGCCTAGAAATGATTTATAGATGACCTGTAGCCAGTGGGTTTGGCGACTAAATGTAGTGAGGTCCAGCCAACGAGAGCGTGCAGGTCACAATGGTGGGTATTACATGGGGCTTTGGTGACAAAACGGATGGCACTGTGATAGACTACATCCAATTTGCTGAGTAGAGTGTTGGAAGCTATTTTGTAAATGACATTGCCGAAGTCAAGGATCGGTAGGATAGTCAGTTTTACGAGGGCATGTTTAGCAGCATGAGTGAAGAAGGCATTGTTGCGAAATAGGAAGCCGATTCGAGATTTAACTTTGGATTGGAGATGGTTAATGTGAGTCTGGAAGGAGAGTTTACGGTCTAACCAGACACCTAGGTATTTGTAGTCATCCACATATTCTAAGTCAGACCCGCCGAGAGTAGTGATTCTAGTCGGGCGGGCGGGTGCAAGCAGCATTCGATTGAAGAGCATGCATTTAGTTTTACTAGCGTTTAAGAGCAGTTGGAGGCCACGGAAGGAGTGTTGTATGGTATTGAAGCTTGTTTGGAGGTTTATTAACACAGTGTCCAATGAAGGGCCAGATGTATACAAAATGGTGTTGTCTGCGTAGAGGTGGATCTGAGAGTCACCAGCAGCAAGAGCGACATCATTGATATACACAGAGAATAGAGTCGGCCCGAGAATTGAACCCTGTGGCACCCCCAAAGAGACTGCCGGAGGTCCAGACAACAGGCCCTCCGATTTGACACATTGAACTCTATCTGAGAAGTAGTTGGTGAACCAGGCGAGGCAGTCATTTGAGAAACCAAGGCTATTTAGTCTGCCATAAGAATGCGGTGATTGAAAGAGTCAAAAGCCTTGGCCAGGTCGAAGAAGACGGCTGCACAGTACTGTCTTTTATCGATCGCGGTTATTATATCGTTTAGGACCTCGAGCTTGGCTGAGGTGCACCCATGACCAGCTCGGAAACCAGATTGCATAGCGGAGAATGTACGGTTTGATTCGAAATGGTCGGTGATCTGTTTGTTAACTTGGCTTTCAAATACTTTCGAATGGGAGGACAGGATGGATATAGGTCTGTAACAGTTTGGATCTAGAGTGTCACCCCCTTTGAAGAGGGCTATGACCACGGCAGCTTTCCAATCTCTGGGGATATCAGATGCTACGAAAGAGAGGTTGAACAGGCTAGTAATAGGGGTTGCGAAAATTTCTGCGGCTGATTTTAGAAAGAAAGGGTCCAGATTGTCTAGCCCAGATGATTTGTAGGGGTCCAGATTTAGCAGCTCTTTCAGGACATCAACTATCTGAATTTGGTTGAAGGAGAGGGGGGGGGGGGCATGGGCAAGTTGCAGCGGAGGGTGCAGAGCTGGTGGCCGGGGTAATGGTAGCCAGGTGGAAAGCATGGCAAGCCGCAACAAAATGCTTATTTAAATTCCTGATTATTGTAGATTTATCGGTGGTGACAATGTTTCCTAGCCTCAGTTCAGTGGGCAGCTGGGAGGAGGTGCTCTTATTCTCCATGGACTTTACAGTGTCCCAAAACTTTTTGGAGTTAGTGCTACAGGATGCAAATTTCTGTTTGAAAAAGCTAGCCTTTGCTTTCCTAACTGATTGTGTATATTGGTTCCTGACTTCCCTGAAAAGTTGCATATCGCGGGGGCTGTTCGATGCTAATGCAGTACGCCACATGATGTTTTTGTGCTGGTCAAGGGCAGTCAAGTCTGGGGTGAACCAGGGGCTATGTCTGTTCTTAGTTCTGAATTTTTGAATGGGGCATGCTTTTTTAAGATGGAGAGGAAAGCACTTTTGAAGAACATCCAGGCATCCTCTACTGACGGAATGAGGTCAATATCCATCCAGGATACCCGGGCCAGGTCAATTAGAAAGGCTTGCTCGCTGAAGTGCTTTAGGGAGCGTTTGACAGTGATGAGGGGTGGTTGTTTGACCGCGGACTAATTACGGCTGCAGGCAATGAGGCAGTGATCGCTGAGATCCTGGTTGAAGACAGCAGAGGTGTATTTAGAGGGTAAATTAGTCAGGATGATATCTATGAGGGTGCCCATGTTTACGGATTTTAAGGTTGTACCTGGTAGGTTCCTTGATGATTTGTGTGAGATTGAGGGCATCTAGTTTAGATTGTAGGATGGCCGGGGTGTTAAGCATATCCCAGTTTAGGTCACCAAGCAGTACGAACTCTGAGGATAGATAGGGGGCATGCAATTCAAATATGGTGTCCAGGGCACAACTGGGGGCTGAGTGGGGTCTGTAGCAAGCAGCAACAGTGAGAGACTTATTTCTGGAAAGGTGGATTTTTAGAAGTAGAAGCTCAAACTGTTTGGGCACAGACGTGGATAGTATGATTGAGCTCTGCAGGCTATCTCTACAGTATATTGCAACTTAGCTCCCTTTGGCAGTTCTATCTAGACGGAAAATGTTGTCGTTCGGAATGGAAATTTCTGAATTTTTGGTGGCCTTCCTATGCCAAGATTCAGACACTGCTAGAACATCAGGGTTGGCAGAGTGTGCTAACGCAGTGATTAACTGAAACTTGGGGAGGAGACTTCTGAAGTTAACATGCAAGAAACCAAGGCTTTTACGGTCAACAAATGATAACGACTGGGGGGTAGGAGTGATACTGGGGGCTACAGGGCCTGGGTTAACCTCTACATCACCAGAGGAACAGAGGAGGGATAGAATAAGGATACGGCTAAAGACTTTAAGAACTGGTCTTCTAATGCGTTGGGTACAGAGAAGAGGAGCAGATTTCCGGGCGTTGTAGAATTGAGTCAGGGCATTATGTACAGACAAGGATATGAGTACAGTGGAAGTACACCTAAGCATTGGGTAACTATGAAAGAGATAGCATCACTGGAGGTACCAATTGAGCCGGTCTCCGCGTGTATGGGGGGTGGGACAAAGGAGCTCTCTGAGGCTGGTTGATCTGAACTTGGGGCTCTACAGTGAAATTGTATAATAAGAACTAACCCAAACAGCAAATGGCTAGGCATATTGACATGGGAGAGAGGCATAACGCAATCACAGGTGTTATTCGAGAGGGCTAAGACAACAACTGGTAATGGCGATGAAGGTTTGGGCTGAGGCTAAACAGATAAACAGGATGGGGTTCCGTGTAAAGGAACAGTCCAGCAGGCATTAGCTGTGTAGCTGAGTGATCATAAGGTCCAGCGAACAGCACTAAGTAAGTCCGGGAGCAGATCGTAGGCTGCTAAAGCACAGACGAGCAGGAGCCACGGCTGTTGATTGCGCATGCTAGCGGGCCGGGGATAGCAGATGGATCTTCGTGGTCGTCGCAACAGGAAGCCTGTTGAAATCTTATCAGACGATTACGCCGGCAGACCAGTCGTGATGGATTGGTGGGGCTCCGTGTTCAAGGCTAACTGGGGCTAGCTTCGGACAGTGGTGATTAGCCAACAACAACAACAGCCCCTCGGTTGCAGCTAGCTAGTTGCGATGATCCGGTGTTAAGGTCCAGTGATTCCGGCAGAAAATCCGATATGCTCTGGCTCGATAGCGCGATGTGCAGACTGTGCAGACTGGCCGATAATTGTCCAGGCTAGAGCTGGCTGGTAGGTAGTGCAGGCCACGGACAATGGTGAAGACCGCTAACGGTGGCTAATAGCAAGTAGCTAGTTAGCAGGCTAGCTGGCTAGTTTCAGCGAGAGGTTCTGGATAAAAATAAATAATAGAATCCGTTCCACATTGCATGAGGCGGGTTGCAGGAAAGTATATTTAGTTAACGGATGGAAAGTGAGATTTAGAAATATACACAAAAATATATACAAAAAATACAAAAAATACAAAAAACAGGCTATTTACGAGGACACTATAGAAAACACGAACGCACTGCTACGCCATCTTGGATCCATGATCCATTATAGCAAACCAAGTGTCAGGGATGTCTCTCATTGTTCTTTGAATTAAGAACGTGCAGCTTTAAGATGTTAGGCAATGAGTGAATGCTCTGGATTTTCCAGTGCTTCCTACTAACAGTCAGGGGTGCATTGGCAGCATACTATGTCCCAACATCACACCACAAAGGATATCCACAACAATATTCAAATGTTATGCATATGCAGAGGTCTCCCTCCAGGCTTGGGTGTTACTGTACATGTAATGAAGGCAGAAGTATGTACCTGACTCACACATAAACATGCACACCAACAAATTCAACAGAAAGGGCAGTGAACCACTGGTTTGTCAAACAATGCAAGACAAATATGGCCTTTTATCTACATACTTCAAACTATTTCCCCTGTCCTATCAAGTTTAAAAGACAAGTATTGTAAAACCAGATTTTCAATATGTTTTTTGTGTCCTCACCTGCATGAAGTACAAATAATGACTGTGCATGCACATATATAAAGCCAAACACTTATATGTCTAAATGCTCTTTAAGTGAACATGACTATCACTATGAATAGGAAATGTTTTCAGCGTGCTTCTCAATTACAGATATAAGTCAAAGATGGAATAACAATATTTCCCCCTCAATGCTTAAAGGAGAGCCAGCTATTCCAGTTTGGGTGTTTTCTTTCCGAGGTAGGTCATTGTAGAAATGTGAAAGGTTAGTCCTATTAAGGTGATGGATCTGCCGGATAATAAGGCCTTACATGCTTTATAAGTCTGTGAGAAAGAACTTAAGTCAACATTCTCAGAGACATACTGACATTTACAATAATATTTAATTAGATCCATATGCACAAACTGTGTAAACAAAGATTAAATCCGAATACATTTTTCAATCCAAGACCTATTTAAAATCTTCATTGCATTCTTTCACACATGATGATGACATTGTCAAGTGACATTGTTGTGTTTCTCTTCAGAGCGGATTGTCTTTAGATTTTTTCCCTGTAAGGGCTACAGTGTTTTTACATCACATGAATGCTTATGGGTTTAATCAATTTAATTAATTTTCCTTATCGCTGTCTGTCTATACTCATCAAAGGGAGACATTATACAGATATAGATTTATGCTCGACATTGAAGATATCTAAAGCTAGATTAAAATTGTGGAGATGGGATGATTTATGGGGCATTCACATGCTCGTGGGAAGTGGGAAACTGGGTAGTGGGATGTCGTAAATCCGACATGATTGTGTTCAAGTGCTATTGAGGTTGGAACAATTCTTCAACTAATACGATTTTAGATTTCTTGATAAGCTAACTAACTAGTAAAGTTAGACAGCTTGCTTAACATTGACATGGTCAAACTAGCTACATTATCCATATTGATTGAAATTAGTAATTGTCAAAAATTGATTTGTTGTCATATTTTGGTTGAAAAGGTAAAAGGTCAGTGGTGAACTCTCAGTTTCCACTTGTAATTACGACTTTGAGCGTCGATCAAGTGAAACTTTCCAGGTGGAACTACGAACTTCCGATAACTCCAATAGCACGTGAACGCCCCATAAGTACTGTTGCTTATACAGTGCATTCGGAAAGTATTCAGACCCCTTGACTTTTTCCACATTTTGTTACGTTACAGCCTTATTCTAAAATTGATTCAATTGTCCCCCCCCCCTCCTCAATCTACACACACTACCCTATAATGACAAAGCAAAAACAGGTTTTTCGAACATTTTGCAAAAAAATTAATAAAATAAAATTAAATATTTCATTTACATCTTTGGCAGCGATTACAGCCTTGAGTCGTCTTGGGTATGACGCCACAAGCTTGACACTCCAGTATTTGGGGAGTTTCTCCCATTCTTCTCTGCAGATCCTCTCAAGCTCTGTCAGGTTGGATGAGGAGCGTCACTGCACAGCTATTTTCAGGTCTCTCCCGAGATGTTCGATCGGGTTCAAGTCCAGGCTCTGGCTGGGCCACTCAAGGACATTCAGAGACTTGTCCCGAAGCCACTCCTGCATTGCCTTGGCTGTGTGCTTAGGGTCGTTGTCCTATTGGAAGGTGAACCTTTGCCCCAGTCTGAGGTCCTGAGCGCTCTGGAGCAGGTTTTCATCAAGGATCTCTCTGTACTTTGCTCCATTCATCTTTCCCTCGATCCTGACTTGTCTCCCAATCCCTGCTGCTGAAAAACATCCCTACAGCATGATGCTGCCACCACCATGCTTCATTGTAGGGATGGTGCCAGGTTTCCTCCAGATGTGACACTTGGCATTCAGGCCAAAGAGTTCAATCTTGGTTTCATCAAACCAGAGAATCTTGTTTCTCATGGTCTGAGAGTCCTTTACGTGTCTTTTGACAAATTCCAAGCGGGCTGTCTGTCATGGTACTGATGTGGATGCGGTGGTGAAGTCAGGCGCAGGACACAGAGGTTAAGTCAAAACGACTTTACTGAGACTCATGAACAATACAAAATAAATGGCCTCGAAAACACCGGAGGCGAACTAATATGCGCAATGCGTAAAATACACTCACAAACAAAAGTACCGAACTTTGACACAAAACGACAGGCGGACAATAACACACAACTGCAAACAAAACCAAAGGGAAACTTATAGGTGACATAATCAATACAGAAGACGAAACAGGTGCACCAACTAGACAAGACCAAACAAACATCGAGAACATCAAGCGGTAGTAGCTAGTACTCCGGGGACGACGAACGCCGAAGCCTGCCCGAGCAAGGAGGAGGAGCAGCCTCGGCGGTATTCGTGACAGTACCCCCCCTTGACGCGCGGCTCCAGCCATGCGCCGGCCTCGGGGACGGCCAGGAGGACGCGGAGCAGGGCGCGTGGGATGACTACGGTGGAACTCCGTCAGGAGGGAGGGATCTAAAATGTCCCTCCTAGGCACCCAGCACCATTCCTCCGGACCGCACCCCTCCCACTCCACGAGATATTGTAGACCCCCCATCCGACATCTCGAATCCACGATGGACCGGACTGAGTACGCCGGAGCCCCCTCGATGTCCAGGGGGCGGAGGAGTCTCTCTTATCTCACTGTCCTGGAGTGGACCAGCTACCACCGGCCTGAGGAGAGACACATGGAACGAGGGGTTAATGTGATAATCATTAGGCAGTGGTAACTTGTAACATACCTCGTTCAATCTCCTCAGGACTTTAAATGGCCCCACAAACCACCGACCAAGCTTCCGGCAGGGCAGGCGAAGGAGCAGGTTTCGAGTCGAGAGCCAGACTCAATCTCCAGGTGCGTATACTGGACCCTCACTGCGGTGGAGATCGGCGCTCGCCTTCTGCCTACGGATGGCCCGCTGCAGATGTACGTGTGCAGCATTCCACGTCTCCTCCGAGCGCCGAAACCACTCATCCACCGCGGGAGCCTCGATCTGGCTCTGATGCCATGGTGCCAGAACTGGCTGATACCCTAACACACACTGGAAAGGGGTCAGGTTAGTAGAGGAGTGGCGAGGAGAGTTCGGGGCCATCTCTGCCCAGGGGATATACCCCGACCACTCCTCCTGCCGGCCCTGGCAATACGATCTCATAAACCTACCCACATCCTGGTTCACTCTCTCCACCTGCCCATTACTCTCAGGGTGGAAACCCGAGGTAAGGCTAACCGAGACCCCCAAGCGTTCCATGAACGCCCTCCAGACTCTAGAGGTGAATTGGGGACCCCGAACAGACACTATATCCTCGGGAACCCCGTAGTGCCGGAAGACGTGGGTAAACAAAGCCTCAGCGGTCTGTAGGGCAGTAGGGAGACCCGGCATTGGGATGAGACGACAGGCCTTAGAGAACCGATCCACAACGACCAGAATAGTGGTATTCCCCTGAGAGGGGGGAAGGTCCGTGACAAAGTCTACCGAGAGGTGAGACCACAACCATTGTGGAACGGGCAGGGGTTGTAACTTCCCCCTGGGCAGGTGTCTAGGCGCCTTACACTGAGCAGGAGGAGACATAAACCCTCACGTCCCTAGCCAATGTTGGCCACCAGTACTTAACACTAAGGCAGTGCACTGTCCGGCCAATACCTGGATGTCCAGAGGAGGGTGACGTATGAGCCCAATATATGAGACGATCACGGATCTCGAGCGGAACGTACGTCCGCCCCACTGGACACTCTGGAGGAGTAGGGTCGGTGCGTAACGCCCGCTCGATTTCCGCATCGACCTCCCACACCACCGGTGCCACCAGACAAGACTCCGGCAGTATGGGAGTGGGCTCAATGGACCTCTCCTCTGTGTCATATCGCCGGGACAGGGCGTCTGCCTTACCATTCTGGGACCCTGGGATGTAAATTATCTTAAAAACGATCCGGGTCAGAAACATGTTCCACCTAGCCTGACGAGGGTTCAATCTCCTAGCTGCCCGGATGTACTCCAGGTTACGATGGTCAGTCAGAATGAGAAAAGGGTGTGAGCCCCCTCAAGCCAATGCCTCCACACCTTTAGGGCTTGAACCACGGCTAGCAGCTCCCTGTCCTCTACGTCATAATTTCGTTCTGCCGGGCTGAGCTTCTTAGAATAAAAAGCGCAGGGACGGAGCTTAGGAGGCGTGCCTGAGCGTTGCGACAATACTGCCCCAATACCGGCCTCTGATGCGTCCACTTCCACCTGGAACGCTAAAGCGGGGTCCGGGTGCGCCAGCACCGGAGCCGAAGTGAACAGGTCCTTCAGTTTACCAAATGCCCTGTCCGCCTCAGCCGACCACTGCAAACGCACCGGGCCCCCCTTCAACAGGGAAGTGATGGGAGCTGCTACCTGTCCAAAACCCTGGATAACCCTCCGGTAGTAATTGGCAAAACCCAAAAACCGCTGCACCTCTTTAACAGTGGTTGGAGTCTGCCAATTACGCACGGCTGACACACGGTCAATCTCCATCTTCACCCCTGACGCGGACAACCGATGACCCAAGAAGGAGATGGACTCCTGGAAAAACAGACATTTCTCTGCCTTGACATACAAGTCATGCTCCAACAACCTACCCAACACTCGGCGCACCAGGGCTACATGCTCGGCTCGTGTAGAAGAGTACACTAAGATGTCGTCAATGTACACTACCACACCCTGCCCATGCAGGTCCCGGAAGATCTCGTCCACAAAGGATTGGAAGACTGAAGGAGCATTCATTAACCCGTATGGCATGACGAGATACTCATAATGACCCGAGGTGGTACTAAATGCTGTCTTCCATTCATCTCCCTCCCTAATGCGCACCAAGTTGTAGGCGCTCCTGAGATCCAGTTTTGTGAAGAAACGCGCTCCGCGTAATGATTCAGTCATACTCGCAATCAGAGGAAGAGGATAACTGTATTTAACAGTGATCTGATTGAGACTACGGTAATCAATACACGGGCGCAACCCTCCATCCTTCTTCTTCACAAAAAAGAAACCCGAGGACGCAAGGGAAGTGGAGGACCGTATGTATCCTTGTCTCAGGGACTCGGCTATGTATGTCTCCATAGCCGCTTTCTCCTCTTGAGACAGAGGATACACATGGCTCCGCGGAAGAGCCGCACCTGCCTGGAGGTTTATCGCACAATCTCCCTGTCTATGAGGTGGCAATCGCGTCGCCCTAGTCTTGCTGAACACGAGTGCCAAATCCTCATACTCAGGGGGAATGTGCATTGCGGGCACTTGGTTCGGACTCTCCACCGTGGTCGCCCCGACGGAAACACCTAAACATCGCCCGACACACTGGACAGACCACTCCTTGAGAGCCCTCTGTTGCCACAAAATGGTGGGGTCATGGGCGATTAACCAAGGAAGCCCCAGCACCACGGGATACGCAGGAGAGTCGATCAGGTACAACTGAATGATCTCCTCATGACCCCCCTGCGTCTTCATCTTTAGTGACGCTGTGACCTCCTAATCAACCCAGATCCCAACGGACGGCTATCTAGGGCATGGACAGGGAAGGGTGCATGAACGGGCAAAGGGGAATCCCTAACTTAACACAAAATTTACGATCAATGAAATTCCCAGCTGCGCCTGAATCGACTAGCGCCTTATGCTGGGAATGAGATGCAACCTGAGGAAATATTACAGGTATACACAAGTGAACAACAGAGAGCTCTGGGTGAGTTGGGCGCCTACTCACCTGGAATGACTCCCCAGTGCGCGACCTGTTGCCTCGAATCCCTGGAGACACTCACAGCACCTAGCCGCAGTGTGTCCTCCACGGCCACAGTTGGTGCAGGGGACGGCCCCCCTCGGGCTCTCTCTCCTCCTCTCTCCTCCTCTCTCTAGCTCCATAGGGCTCGGCTCGGAGGTGCTGGGGGATGGAATGGACGGCCCCAACTCTGGGCATCCGCGGCTGGCCAGCAGGGTATCCAAACGGATTGACATGTCCACCAACTGGTCGAAGGTTAGGTTGGTGTCCCTGCAGGCCAACTCTCGTCGAACGTCCTCACGCAGGCTGCACCGATAGTGGTCGATGAGGGCCCTCTCATTCCACCCCGCATCCGCCGCTAGAGTCCGGAAGTCCAGGGCGAAATCCTGTGCGCTCCTCTTCCCCTGTCGAAGGTGGAACAGACGCTCCCCCGCCGCTTTACCCTCAGGGGGATGATCGAAAACAGCCCTGAAGCGGCGGGAGAACTCTGCGTAGCTGATGGTGGCGACGTCTATTCCCCTCCATTCGGCATTGGCCCACTCCAACGCCTTGCCGGAGAGACAGGAGATGAGGGCGGAAACGCTCTCGTATCCCAAGGGCACCGGGTGTATGGTTGCCAGGTAGAGTTCCACTTGAAGGAGGAACCCCTGACACCCGGCTGCGGTGCCATCATATGCCCTCTGGAGCGAGAGCCGAATCCCACTGGACTCCGGAGCTGGTATGGTGGGGCTGGCCGATGGTGGTGGTAAGGTAGGAGGAGGTGTGGGCACGCCTCCTCTCTCCCATCGGCACAGGGTGTTCATGACTTCTTGCATGGCGGAACCGAGTTGCTGGATCCTGGCGTCCTGGCAGCTGACCCGATCCTCCAGCGACTCGGTCACCGCCGCTGCTCCTGCTGACTCCATAGTAATGGTGTGTTATTCTGTCACGGTACTGATGTGGATGCGGTGGTGAAGTCAGGCGCAGGACACAGAGGTTAAGTCAAAACGACTTTACTGAGACTCATGAACAATACAAAATAAATGGCCTCAAACACCGGAGGCGAACTAATACGCGCAATGCGTAAAATACACTCACAAACAAAAGTACCGAACCTTGACACAAAACGACAGGCCGACAATAACACACAACTGCAAACAAAACCAAAGGGAAACTTATAGGTGACATAATCAATACAGAAGACGAAACAGGTGCACCAACTAGACAAGACCAAACAAACATCGAGAACATCAAGCGGTAGTAGCTAGTACTCCGGGGACGACGAACGCCGAAGCCTGCCCGAGCAAGGAGGAGGAGCAGCCTCGGCGGTATTCGTGACACTGTCATGTGCCTTTTACTGAGGAGTGGCTTCCATCTGGCCACTCTACCATAAAGGCCTGATTGGTGGAGTGCTGTAGAGATGGTTGTCCTTCTGGAAGGTTCAAGATGTGACAATATCATTCTACTTTACCCACTTCTCTGTTCACACTTTTTTCTAGCCTCTGACACTAATTACTTCTTTTTACCATCTCTCTCTAGGTGTGCTGGGTGAATTCTCTAACCAAATCAACAGGTAAACTGGCCCCAGACCGATTCAGTAATGATGGAAGCTGTTGCACCTCCTTTTTCCCCAGTTTGTTTATTCTGTAGTCAAGCCTACATACAAACACATCAACTGCCTCCTTGCGTTGCATCATTTTGGCCTCTGAGACCTGCAAATGCTTGTGTTATTGTACAGACTGAATATATCAGCTAGACATCCTGATTTAATCAAACCTGTCAGTCACTTTTTTTTCAACGGTGTCGGGTTGTAGGTGTCCAGGAACTATTTGATCTTATTTTGAAGTTCACTTGGCCGTGTGAGAGACAGTACACCTGTGTGCATGAGGAGAGTCTGAAGTGCATTGTCCTCACCCGACTCCGGTCCTCCTAATCACCACAAACAAACATAAGCAGGTACCCCAAACAACCCAAACAGGTACACCAAACAACCCCAAATAACCGCACACAACACCAAACAATCAAAAAACTGGTACCCTAAACAACCACAGAGAACCCCAAACAACCACAAACAGGTACACCAAACAACCACAAACAACCCCAAACAACCACAAACAGGTAACCAAAATAACCCCAAAATACCCCAAACAACACCAAATAATGAGAAGCAACCAGATGCAGATTATGTGCGCTGGGCCACCTGGTCTGCGACCTTCAAAGTGCATGTGCTTGCGTCTCAGATGGTATTTTTGCATCTCAGTTTGTATGTGCGCATGCAGTGCTCTAACCCCCTGGACCAGAGCTATAATCTGTCACTAGCTAGCGCTGGTCCACACTAGCTCTGGTCCAGGGCGTAGCTACTAGCTAGCAAGCTAGTTCCATTTATTCCATTCCAGCCATTACAATGAGCCCGTCTTCCTATAGCTCCTCCCACCAACCTCTTTTGGTGCACATGCCGCACTAGCATGTGAAAAAATAGTGACTGACAAGTTTGATTAAATCAGGTTGTCTAGCCAATATATTCAGTGTGTACAATAACACAAGCATTTGCAGGTCTCAAAGGCCAAAATAATGCAACGCAAGGAGGCAGTTGATGTGTTTGTGTGTAGGCTTGACTACAGGATAAACAAACTGGGGAAAAAGGAGGTACAACAGCTTCCATCATTACTGAATCAGTCTGGGGTCAGTTTACCTGTTGTCAGCTGTCTCTGATTGGGGTTCATAAACCACCCCTAGTTAAGATGTGAGGGCTTGACTGTGGTCATACCACTCCCCCTAGTGGGAGTAAGGCCTAACCACAGTCAAACCCTCACAGATCATGAGCAGGAGATGGCGCTTGTCACAGTGATTCGATAGTATTCTGGTCTATGTGGCCGTTCATTAGTTTAGTGCAGTGTCAATATCGAAAGTAGCTGTCACTGCATGTTGGGCAGCTCACGAGACTGCTGCAAGGCAAACTATCAGATATAGCCTTTACGGTCATATTAGTTAATGTGACTTGCGTGGCAGTCACACTTTAAATGTTTTACAAATTATTTCTGTCTATGGTTATTATTCTTTGGAACCTTTTCCCTTACACAGTTAAAGCTAGAAATGCATTCAATTTAATTTGCAGACTGGTCTGGATTAGTGCACTTGTATAGCTACACTTTAGCTGCTTTTCTAGCTCATTAGTGCATCCTTTGCAATGAGTCAAAACTAGTAACATACATTTTACGGTACAATTTCAGGTAGTTACAGTGCATTCGGAAAGTATTCAGCTAGTGCAGCATGTGCACCAAAAGAGGCTGGTGGGAGGAGCTATAGGAGGACGGGCTCATTGTAATGGCTGGAATGGAATAAATGGAACGGTATCAAACACATCAAACATATGGAAACCACGTTTGACTCCGTTCCATTAATTCCAGCCATTACAATGAGCCTGTCCTCCTATAGCTCCTCCCACCAGCCTCCACTGATTCACACATACCAACTAGGACGCAAAAATACCATCTGAAACGCAAGCGCATGTGTTTTGAGGTTTGGAGACTTGTATAATCTGCAGCAGGATGCTTCTTGTTGTTTGGGGTACTTTTGGGTTGTTTGGGTACCTGATTGTGGTTGTTTGATGTTGTTTGGGGTACCTGTTTGCAGGGTTGTACTCAAGTCACTAAACGTCAAGTCAGAGTCGAGGGGAACTGTGCTCGAGTCCGTGTCGAGTCCAAGTCCCTATGGCTGAAGTCCGAGTCCCAGTGCTCAAGTCCAGGCCCAAGTGCTCAAGTCTGAGTCTCTGGGTCTGAGTTTAGCAAAAAATACCACAAAGTATCTTGAATCATGCATTCCTGCTTTGACATGTTAGATTAAACAATTTATTAACAATAAAACAATTTTAGTAGTCTAGTACACTTCTTAATGTAGCACTGAATTAATTAATATTAGGCTAGTCATTTTTTTCTATTGCATGACCCCCCAGGGTTCGTACAGACAGTGGCAAGTCAAATTCAAGGACTTTCAAGTACTTTTTCAAGCACTTTTGTTTTTTTAAGAACCATCAATTTGTAATAGTTCTTATTATGCAATTGTTTCTAGTCGCCAGAAGATGGCAGTATATTGCTACTCCCTCATGAAAAAACCCAACTGATTTGCTATTCATCACTACCTCACAAGGTCTACTCAATACATGTGTTTTACTACTTATTTACTACATAAATGAGTGGTAAGTCATTAGGCTTTTGGGTTACTACTACTTAATATATACCTTTAAAAATGATGCTTTGAAGGAATGAATGGTCTCCAGATGGAATTGGCTATTGCTCCTGTCAGACTGACAAGATTATTTGAAATAATTGTAACAGGCTCTAATACACTTTTTTGTGTAGGTTTTTTATTCCAGAGTGAAAACTAATTATTACCACAACAGCGCATGTCAACGAATGAGTGCACGCTGCAGCACAGGAGACGTTCTGATTTCTATATAGGCTATTGTTAAAAAAGATTGTGTTTGGAACAGTGCTAAAGTTCTCTATCAACTGTAAAAAAAAGAAAGTATGCAACCGAACCAGTTACAACTGAAGTATCTGATCATCAATGAATTTGAGAAAAAGCCATTCATTTTTTTAACACAGCAGCCTCATATCATCAGGTAGGCCAAAATGCACTTGTAACTTTTTTTCATTTGGAAAACTATCTTTTTCTAATGTATTCTATTTTATTCCATGATATTGTTGTTACAAAATAGTTGTGTTGACTGTGATTACGGCATGGGATTATAAGAGCATCTGCCAGAATAATGAAAATAAAAGCTGAAATATTTACTACATAACAAACATAAGATAAATATCTAAATGACAAATTGAACAACTAAAAAGCACCCTAAGGAAAAGCAAAGCTAAAACAACAATGTGTTTTAAGATCTCTTTTGAATACACTACCAGTCAAAAGTTAGGACACACCTACTCATTCAAGGTTTTTCTTTATTTTTACATTGTAGAATAATAGTGAAGATATCAAAACTATGAAATAACACATATGTAATCATGTAACAACCAAAAAAGTGTTAAACAAATCAATATATATTTTGTATTTGAGATTCTTCAAATATCCAGCCTTTGCTTTGATGACAGCTTTGCACACTCCAGTGTTGAAAGCAGCACTTAAATTTAAAAGTACAAGGACAGAGAGCTGTTTGGCATCTGTGTTGGCGCTAAGATCATTTACCACTTTAACTAAGGCTGTCTCTGTGCTGTGGAATTTTTAAAAAAATACAGTTGACACTTAAATCATTTAGCTGTTTGAAAACCAATTTCTCCAGAATTTTGCTTAAGAATGGAAGGTTGGATATTTGCCAAAAAATGCTAAGAGCTGAATAATTTAGATTACCTTTCTTCAGAAGGGGTTTCACCATAGCAGTTTTTAGTGCAGTGGGGAAAGTGCCTGTGAACAGGGAGTGATTAACAATAGCTTGCACTTCTTCAGATTTGCAATTAACTGTTTTGAAGAAGGTGGTGGGGATAGGATCGAGAAGGCAGGTAAAAGGCTTAAGTGATATCACTTCCCTGAGCATGTCTGTCAACCAGGGAAAATCAATCCATAGTGCCTTTGCGTGGTAGGCTAGGGCACATATCATCAAACTTCTCATCAGGTCTTGCTTGACTAATACCCAGCCTAATATCTTATCTCTGAAATATGCCGCAAACTCATCACATTTACATGTGGAGGAAAGTTCACATAGATTTGCGGGGGTAGGAATTATCAGGCTATGAATGGTCGTGAAGAGAACTCCCGAATTATCCAGATTAATAGTGATCAAGTTAGAAAAATGAGCCCATCTGGCATTTTAATTGCCTTGTTATATATGCCTAGTTGCTCTCTTAGTGTAATGAATACTCGGACAGAGTGGTAAGATCCAATCGCAGAATAGCGATGCTTTATTAGAGTACAGACAAGGGAATAGCTTAATCGTGGTCGGGCGGGCTGTGGTCAAAACCGGGCTAGGCATAGACAGGCAGAGGTACCAATGGAGCGGGCTTAGACGTAGTCGAGGGCACAGGCACAGGATCAGAGGACGGTAATCACTGGGGTAGACAAGCAGAGGATTAAGCAATACAGGGCGTCAAACAACAAGGCACAGGTCGGATACACGGGTAATCAAAAATAACAAACTCTCTCTCTCTCGGAACAAAACGCTTAGCAAGTCACAATGGAACAATACCTCGCGCCGACTGAGCTTCTGAGCACACCTTAAATCCTACACTAATTACTGACAGGTGTGCTCAGAACTCAGGTGAACCAGATCGAGTCTGATGACTCCCCCTCTCAGTAAATCGGGGAAGTGTCAGACTCTGTCTAGACCCTACCAACCCCCGATCCCTTACACTTAGAATATCATAATGGACCTGCAACTTTGACTTTCTCCACTTCCGCTCTGCCTTGCTGCAACTCATCTAAGGGGCTCCCATCCGTTTGGATGTGGCCTTTTTTAACTTTACTGGAGCTATGGCATCAATGGTTGCCCTTAATTTGTTATTAAAGTCATCAACTAAATCATCAAAAGAGGAAGGCAGAATAGGTGGTGGAGTATTGTTCATAAATTCAAAATCTGTAGCAACTTCAGAGGTAAGATAGTGTTTCTTAATAATGTGTTCAGTATTACCCTGTGCTATGGGCAACAAAATATAAAAAAAATACACAGTGGGGATCAGATAAAGCAACATCAATAATAGAGGATATGTCAATAGAATGCTACTTGGTAATAACCAGGTCCAGAGTATGGCCGCAGTTATGGGTGGCCCCAGTAACATGTTGGATAAAGTCCATAAAGCTCAAAAGATTAACAAATTCAATGACCTTGGAGTCACTCTTTCTGAACATTAATATTAATATTGCCCAACACAATGCTTTTATCATAGTTCTCAAGGACAATAGACAATAGTTCAGATAAATCAGTAAAGAAAGTGGGGCAGTGCTTTGGTGGCCTATACAGGGTTATTTAAACAGTATATTATGATCCTCAAAAGACCCAAATTCGCCAAACGAAATGTCCTTACAGCTGAGAGCATTAGTAAAAATAGAGGCTGTCCCACAACCCTTTTCCCCTTTTCTGATATAGTATGAGAAGCTGTAGTCTGTGGGGGAGGTTTCAATAAAAGTGGCACTACAGTCTGATGGGAGCCATGTTTCAGTGAGAAACATGCAATAAACTTTGCGCTCAGTAATGAGATCATTCATGAGAAAGGTTTTACTTGTGATTGCTCTAACATTTAAAAGTGCCCTATTCAATGACTGTGGGCCACTCTGCCCCTGGGGCATCTGCCTTTAGGTAACCAATGGAATAACAACCAAATAATGAACGTTACAACCACGTTTTCTGACAGTCACCAATCTATCAGAATGGTAGGAGATGACAGTTTGTATAAACACTAGAAGGCGGAGTTAAAGGAGCATAAATTAGGTTACTCACAACAACCATAGTGCCATTTCTACAGGAGTTGGTATGCTTTCCAAGTCCTATGTTTCTTATTCTGACAGGGAGAACTGGAGCACTACCAGACCCTGTCCGTCAGTCTCTAAAACAGGTTGCGATGTTACTGGAAATAATCCTGGAACCCCTGCGGTTAGGGTGAATCCTGTCTCTTTTTAAAAAGTGCTGGTTGCTCCCACAGCAAATCAAAGTTGTCACAAAAAGAGACATTCCTGTCATTGCAAAGTTTCTTCAGGTACACGTTCAGGGCAAAGGGTCGGCTGAAACGTTCCGAACCCCTTCGGTAGCACGGGAGGGGGCCAGAGATAATTATTCTCTTCCCTGTGCTAGCGAGGGTGTTATTTGTTTTAGTTGTAGTCCTCCCTCAGATCGCCTAAAACAAAGGTCGTTAAAACCTACGTGAGTGACGATGGTGTCAATATTGGAGTAGGCCAGAACCGTGGGCAGGAGGGAGTTGATGTCATGGACACAGGCTCCTGGGTGACAGTGGACCTTGGTTGGTCCACAGATCATAGGCAGGCCAAAGTCTGTGCTGACTCCCGGGGCTGGTAGGCCCATCTCAAGCCGGACAAAGCTGTTTGATAGCTGGATCGGATCTTCTCAGATAGATGAAGGGTGGCCAGACTGCCTCCTCGATCTCCTACTTCTTGTGAGTGTCCAGTCTCCCATTGGCCGCGGAGTTGAGCTTAACATCCATCCGTTGGATTGGGACAGATCAACACCGCCCAACTTATTCATACCCCTTGACTTATTCCACATTTTGTTGTGTTACAGCCTCAACTCAAAATGGATGACATTTATATTTTTCTCATCTACACACAAATACCATATAATGCCAAAGTGAAAACATGTTTTTAGAAATGTTTGCAAATTTATTGAAAATGCAAAACAGTCATATCTATTTTACATAAGTATTCACACCCCTGAGTCAACACTCGATTACAGCTTTGCACACCTGGATGGTACAATATTTGCACATTATTCTTTTTATCCTAAATATGAAGGGTGGTACTCAGTGATGTGTTGTGTTGGATTTGCCCCAAACATAACGCTTTGCATTCAGGACATAAAGTACATTTCTTTGCCACATTTTTTGCAGTTTTACTTTCTTTCCTTATTGCAAACAGGATGCTTGTTTTGGAATATTTGTATTCTGTACAGGCTTCCTTATTTTCACTCAGTCATTTAGGTTAGTATTTTCTCCTATCACAGCCATTAAACTCTGTAACTGTTTTAAAGTCACCATTGGCCTCATGGTGAAATCTATGAGAGATTTCCTTCCTCTCTGACAACTGAAGGAGGCCTGTATTTTTGTAGTGACTGGGTGTATTGATACACCATCCAAAGTGTAATGAATAACTTCACCATGCTCAAAGGGATATTGAATGTCTGCTTTTTTAAATATTTGTTTTACCCATTTACCAATAGGTGCTTTCTTTGCGAGGCATTGAAAAATCTCCCTGGTTTTTGTAGTTGAATCAGTGTTTGAAGTTCACTGCTCGACAGAGGGACCTTACAGATAATTGTATGTGTGGGGTACAGAGATAATGTAGACGTTGAAAAATCATGTTAAACACTATTATTGCACACAGAGTGAGTCCATGCAAATTATTATGTGACTTGTTAAGCACATTTTTACTCCTGAACTTATTTAGGCTTGCTGTACCAAAGGGGTTGAATACTTATTGACTCAAGAGATTTCTGTAAGGGTTGGGGTGAGGTGTAACCCAGGTGCGGTGCAGGATATACAGTAGGCAGAGATGGTGAAACAAGGATCTTTGCTGGTGGTCCCGAAGCCAAAATACAAAATAACGGACTTATCACAATAAAAGAAAGGCGGAGCAAATAAGTCTCCAAAAACCGGCTGACAGCCAAAATACGAAATACAACTTAAGACTGAAATAAATAACGAAACAGGGAGAACACTTCTCAAGTACCTGTACATAGGTCTCCGATCAGACACTGAGTATTACTGCTGGACATAGAGAAACTAGCAGAGAAAGCTGAGCAGGGGAACACAGGGAGGTGAGGGCATAAATACACAGGTGAACAGATAGACCCAGGTGACACCAATAGGGTGATGATTAGTCCAGACTGTGAGTGAGGAGGTGCCTAAGGTTGTCGGAGGATGACACCTAGTGGGTCGCTCCGGAACTGCGAATGGAATGTTGTTATCAGCCCTGGGTCCAGAATGTCCCTCCTGGGCACCCAGGACCGTTCCTCTGGCCCATTACCCTCCCAGTACACCAGAAATTGGAGACCCCTCCCAACCCGCCGGCAGTCCAGGATCCGGTCTACAGTAAAAGCCGGCTGCCCTCCGATGAGGCGCAGCGAGGGAACAGGACGAGGAGGGGGAGCCAGGGGACAGGTGGCGATGGGCTTGAGGAGGGACACATGGAATGTGAGATGCACTCGCATGGTGGGGGGAAGTTGCAGGCGGTAGGCCACTGGGTTGACTCGCCGGACCACACTGAATGGCCTGACGAACTGGGGGGACACCTTCCTGGACTCCACGCGGAGGTGAAGATCCCGCGTGGAAAGCCACACCCTCTCTCCCGGGCGAAAGACCGGGGCTGGGCGATGCCTGCGGTTGGCCTGATGTTGAGACCTGACCGAGGCCGCTTAAGCGCCACCCGGACTGACGGGACCGCCGCCTCCTCCTCTTGCTCAGGGAATAGGGGGGGGGGGGGGGGGTTGGTACCCGTATTGGCACTGGAAGGGGGACAGGCCGGTGGACGAGCAGAGAAGGGTGTTGTGGGCGTACTCCGCCCACGCCAGTCGCTGACTTCATGTAGCTGGGTTGCTGGAGGGGTAGCACCTCAGCAGCCCCTCCAGATCCTGGTTGATGTGCTCCGTCTGCCTGTTCGACTGGGGATGGAAGCCGGAAGACAAGCTGACGAAGGCGCCGAGGCAGGTGGGGAACGCCTTCCAGAACCTGGAGGCGAACTGAGGGCCCAGATCTGACACCACATCTTGGGGAAGGACATGGACCCGGAAAACATCCTGCACCACCAACTTAGCCGTCTCCCGGGCCGAAGGGAGTTTGGGAAGGGGAATGAAGTGGGCAGCCTTCGAGAACCGGTCCACAATGACCAGGATGACTGTGTATCCATCAGAGGGGGGTAGGGAGGAAATGAAATCCAGCGAGATGGGGGCGCTTGGGGATAGGTAGGGGTCGGAGCATCCCTGCTGCGGGCTGACATGAGCTCTTCGTGTGCGCGCACACCGGGTAAGCAGCCACGAAGGCGCGCATATCCCCCTCAGCAGATGGACACCAGAACCTCCTACGCAGGAACTACAATGTCCTGGCACCCCCCGGATGGCTGATGAGGTCGGACGCGTGCGCCCACTGAAGCAGTCGCGATCGCGCAGCCTTGGGTACACACATCCTCCCCGATGGACTTCCGCCCAGATCGGGCTCCCGCTGTAGTGCTGCTCTGACCAGCCTATCGATTCCCAACGAAACTGGGGCAGCAATCAGGGTGTTGGGGAAAATGGGGTCGTCCCTCTCCACCAGGTCCATGGGGTCGAACTGCCGGGAGAACGCGTCAGGCTTGGTGTTCTTCGACCCCAGACGGTATGAGATGGTGAACCGGAACCTGGTGAAGAACAACGCCCACCTGGCCTGGCGCGAGTTGAGCCTCTTGGCCCCCTGAATGTAGGCTAAGTTCTTGTGGGCGTTGGATGGGCGGCCCCCTCTAGCCAATGCCTCCACTCCCCCAGGGCGTTAACCGCTAGCAGCTCACGGTTCCCCATGTCGTAATTCCACTCCGCCGGAGACAGCCGACGGGAGAAAAACGCACAGGGGTGGGTTTTACCATCCGTGAGGAACCGGGGCCGATGTAAAGCGCAGCTAAAGCGCATCAAATGTGTTCCCCACTTCCGGGGTCCAGGCAAAGGAGCGTAAGCTCGTCTGGGTGAGGCCTGTCAGGGGAGCGGATAGGGAGCTAAAATTGCAAATAAATCGCCTATAAAAATTAGCGAACCCTAAAAACCATTGTAGTTGCTTGAGGGATGAGGGCTGGGGCCAATCCAGTACCGCCCTGACCTTGGCTGGGTCCATCCGTAGGTCCCCCTGGGTGACGATGAACCCCAGGAAGGAGACTGTCTCTGTGTGGAACACACACTTCTCCACCTTGACGTAGAGCTGGTGACGGAGAAGGCGTTGGAGGACCTGCCGAACGTGCTGCTCGTGTTCACTCATGTCCTTCGAAAATATTAGGATGTCATCCAAATACACAAATAGCTGTAGTCGAGGAGGTGCCGGAGCACGTCATTGACCAATGCCTGGAACACCGCAGGTGCGTTGGCTAGACCGAACGGCATGACTTGGTACTCGTAATGCCCACTGGGTGTGTTAGAAGACGTCTTCCACTCATCTCCCTCCCGAATCCTCAGCAGGTTGTAGGCATTACGTTAGCCCAGCTTGGTGAAGACCTGGGCTCCCTGCAACGACTCTAATGGCGTCGTCATCAGGGGGAGTGGGTAGCGGGTCATAACCGTGATGTCATTGAGCGCCCAGTAATCAATGCACGGCCGCTGCCCACCGTCCTTTTTCCCCACAAAGAAGAAGCCCGCGCCTGCGTCTCCGGCCGGGACAAGGAAAACAATCGCCCTTGTGTGGGCATGGTGCCTGGCAGGAGATCGATAGCGCAGGTATGGCCTGTGAAGAGGTAGGCCCTTGGCACGCCTCTTACTAAACACCTCCCCCAGATTTCAATACTCCTGGGGAACGCCTGCCTGGTCTGGGCCGGTGACGTAGTCTGTAGCCGCCGCTAGGGCGGAAGGCGGTTCTGATGGCAGGACCTGGGGAAGAGGTGAGGACTGGTAGGTGGTCTGGGATGGTGGTTTGGGCTGATGAGTGGTCGGTGGAGACCGGAACAGGACGGGGGCGGAGCCTCCCTCCAGGATGAGCCGCCCCATGGACCAGTCTATCCGAGGTTTGTGGGCGACCAGCCAGGGGTGCCCGAGGACGAGGGGACACTCCTCCCATAGCCCCCCCACCACCCAGACAAGCACAGGGACAGTGCGCCGGGTGATGAAGCCCGATCCCAATGGCCGGCCATCCAGGCCCATGACCGGAACCGGCTCAGAGAGGGAGAGTAACAGAACGCTCCACCCTTGGGTGTCCATCAGGTTTCCCGTGGCCCCAGAATCCACCAGTGCATGCGCCCAACGCACAGCGCAGGCCCACTGAACCCTGAAGGCAATAAAAGTGCGGGAGTCTCTGGAGTTGGGGTTTCGGTTCCGGCTCGCTAGCACCCCTTCCGATACTAGCGAGCCCTCCCGTTTCCTGGCTTCTCTGGGCATGAGTCGCAGTGGTGACCTGCCTGGCTGCAGTACAGGCAACGTCCCTGGCACAGACGCCTCTGCCTCTCCATCCTGGACAAGCGCGCCATCCCCAGCTGCATAGCCTTCTCCTGAGGCGTCTCCTCCCTGAATCGGCGTAAAGCCTCCGGGTTGATAGGGGGACGCGGAGGCGCACTTTGTGTCATCTCTCTCTCATGAGCCCTCTCACGACGCCGATTGTCTACCCGCACCGAAAGTTCGACGATGCCGTCCAGTTGCTCAGGCAGCTCCCTGAAGGAGAGTTCGTCCTTCATCCCCTCCGATAGCCCCTGAGCGTAACGGATGACCAGGGTGGCCTCCTCCAATCCTGCCTCTGGAGCCAGGGTCCGGAACTCCAAGGAGTAGTCCGCCACTGAATGGTCACCCTGCCGACAGGCCATGAACCGCCTCCCGGCCTTGTGCCCCGACACCACCCGAGAGGTGTAGAACACCTTGCGTAGCTCCCGGGTGAATTGGAAGGAGTCAGAGCATGCTGGAGTTTGGCTCTCCCACTCCATGGTAGCCCAGGAAAGGGCCCGACCCGTCAACAGAGTGATGATGTAGGCCACCCGGCCCTGCTCTGTCGGGAAGGAGGAGGGTTGTAGGTTGAATACCAGGGAACACTGGGTGAGGAATTCCCTGCAGCCCTCTGGACGTCCGTCATACCTCTCCGGGGGTGGTAGGCGGGGTTCCCGCGATGTCGCAGGCGAGACTGGAGATGCTGCTGCCGCGGCTTCCGCTCCGCCAGCTGCCGGGGCTGGTCGGGTGTCCACCCGGCTCAGCACGGCGATCGTCAGCTGGCGGAGATTCTCGGTGATCTGCTGCAGGCTGCGGTCGTGTTGGTTCAGCATAGCTCCCTCTGTTGCCAATGCACTCCGATACACTGCTGCCTCCACTGGGTCCATATTGGCACAGTTTTCTGTAAGGGTTGGGGTGAGGTGTGACCCTGGTGCAGTGCAGGATATACAGTAGGCAGTAGGCAGAGATGGTGAAACAAGGATCTTTACTGGTGGTCCCGAAGCCAAAATACAAAATAACGGACTTATCACGATAAAAGAAAGGCGGAGCAAATAAGTCTCCAAAAACCGCTTGACAGCCAAAATACGAAATACAACTGAAACAAGTAACGAAACAGGGAGAACACTTCTCAAGTACCTGTACATAGGTCTCCGATCAGACACTGAGCAGTCCTGCTGGACATAGAGAAACTAGCAGAGAAAACTGAGCAAAGGAACACAGGGAAGTGAGGGCATAAATACACAGGTGAACACATAGACACAGGTGACACCAATAGGATGATGATTAGTCCAGACTGTGAGTGAGGAGGTGCCTAAGGTCGTCGGAGGATGACACCTAGTGGGTCGTTCTGGAACTGCGACCCTCTCCTGTAACAGATTTCAGCTTTTCATTTTTAATTATTTTGTAACAATTTCTAAAATCATAATTCCACTTTAATATTATGAGGTATTGTGTGTAGGCCAGTGAAACCAAATCTCAATTTAATCCATTTTAAATTCAGGCTATAACACAACACAATGTGGAACAAGTAAAGGGGGGTGAATACTTTCTGAAGGCACTGTATGTTGTTTAATAGCCTGTTGAAATGTTGAAAGTCAGTTGATATTGACAGAATGACACATACATTTTTTGTCTCCTTAGCTATAGAAAGTTGTAGCGCAGCCTTTACATGTCATAGAGACAAACCAAATATATTCCATATGCATCGGAGTCACGTCTTTTCCCGGCATTTTGCAGCCTGTTTCTAGCATAAAGCATTGCAGACTAAAACTTAGTTATAGATCAGGTCCAGTTCATATATATTTTTTAATCTTTGCTAACAAGGGGTAGGCCTATGCTTTTAGCCATTTTCTTCAACAAAAGCCACAATAGGCTTTTGTTGCATTCCAGGTGAAGCTGGTTGAGAGAATGCCAAGAGTGTGCAAAGCTGTCATCTATGCAAAGGTTGGCTATTTGAAGAATCTCAAATATAAAATGTTTTGATTTGTTTAACACTTTTTTTGCTTACACCATGATTCCATATGTGTTATTTCATAGTTTTTATGTCTTCACTATTATTCTACAATGTAGAAAATAGTAAAAATAAAGAGAAACCCTTGAATGAGTAGGTGTGTCCAAGCTTTTGACTGGTACTGTATTACTAAAATATTGTATTATTGTGAGGTCAATGGGCAACAAAACATATTGTTTTTATTAAAATAAATTAGGGCCCGATTACGACTTAGGAAATTACGCATTTCCTATGCACGCCTTTCCTAAGCACTTCTCAGTAATTGGTATTCAGTCTTACCTTATGAAGCTGCGTAACGGCTTTGCAGGTTCAACTACAAAACCCTCACACTTGCTGGCCAACATATTTTCTAGGATTTTCACATTCAATAGGATTTTCAGTACATTTATCTTAAGCCATCCCTTTAAATACGGTGTACCTTTTAACTCGAATTTTGTCGACAGACTGGAATATATCGAGAGAACGGGTTCAGAAAATAGGGATCAATGAAAGAAAGACATCTAAATATCTGCATATTCGTCTCCGTTTCAACACCAACGGGATATTTAAAATTCTCTGATCTTGTATATTATTTAGGCACATTTTAGGGTTAGGAAAGTATGCATGAATCATTTAAAAAAACTTGTTTGGAGAGCCTTTACACACGAAATATTGTGATAAATAAAACACAGTGGTTTGATTACTTCCGTTAAATGTTTATTAACCCATGATAATGTTGGAAGATTAGTGTACATATAAGTATAATAGGAAGAATAGTGTACAATAGTAGGCTATACCCTCCTCGATTGCCTGCTCTAACCATGAAACTGGGTGATGACACATCCAAGTACAGTGAGGGGAAAAAAGTATTTGATCCCCTGCTGATTTTGTACGTTTGCCCACTGACAAAGCAATGATCAGTCTATAATTTTAATGGTAGGTTTATTTGAACAGTGAGAGACAGAATAACAACAACAAAATCCAGAGAAACGCATATCAAAAATGTTATAAATTGATTTGCATTTTAATTAGGGAAATAAGTATTGGACCCCCTCTCAATCAGAAAGATTTCTGCTCCCAGGTGTCTTTTATACAGGTAACGAGCTGAGATTAGGAGCACACTCTTAAAGGGAGTGCTCCTAATCTCACCTTGTTACCTGTATAAAAGACACCTGTCCACAGAAGCAATCAATCAATCAGACTCAAAACTCTCCACCATGGCCAAGACCAAAGAGCTCTCCAAGGATGTCAGGGACAAGATTGTAGACCTACACAAGGCTGGAATGGGCTAAAAGACCATCGTCAAGCAGCTTGGTGAGAAGGTGACAACAGTTGGTGCGATTATTCGCAAATGGAAGAAACGCAAAATAACTGTCAATCTCCCTTGGCCTGGGGCTCCATGCAAGATCTCACCTCGTGGAGTTGCAATGATCATGAGAACGGTGAGGAATCAGCCCAGAACTACACGGGAGGATATTGTCAATGATCTCAAGGCAGCTGGGACCATAGTCACCAAGAAAACAGTTGGTAACACACTACGCCATGAAGGACTGAAATCCTGCAGCGCCCGCAAGGTCCCCCTGCTTAAGAAAGCACATATACAGGCCCGTCTGAAGTTTGCCAATGAACATCTGAATTATTCAGAGGAGAACTGGGTGAAAGTGTTGTGGTCAGATGAGACCAAAATCGAGCTCTTTGGCATCAACTCAACTCGCCGTGTTTGGAGGAGGAGGAATGCTGCCTATGACCCCAAGAACACCATCCCCACCGTCAAACATGGAGGTGGAAACATTATGCTTTGGGGGTGTTTTTCTGCTAAGGGGACAGGACAACTTCACTGCATCAAAGGGACGATGGACGGCGCCATGTACCGTCAAATCTTGGGTGAGAACCTCCTTCCCTCAGCCATTGCATTGAAAATGAGTCGTAAGATGGGTATTCCAGCATGACAATGACCCAAAACACACGGCCAAGGCAACAAAGGAGTGGCTCAAGAAGAAGCACATTAAGGTCCTGGAGTGGCCTAGCCAGTCTCCAGACCTTAATCCCATAGAAAATCTGTGGAGGGAGCTGAAGGTTCGAGTTGCCAAACGTCAGGCTCGAAACCTTAATGACTTGGAGAAGATCTGCAAAGAGGAGTGGGACAAAATCCCTCCTGAGATGTGTGCAAACCTGGTGGCCAACTACAAGAAACGTCTGACCTCTGTGATTGCCAACAAGGGTTTTGCCACCAAGTACTAAGTCATGTTTTGCAGAGGGGTCAAATACTGATTTCCCTCATTAAAATGCAAATCAATGTATAACATTTTTGACATACGTTTTTCTGGATTTTTGTTGTTGTTATTCTGTCTCTCACTGTTCAAATAAACCTACCATTAAAAGTATAGACTGATCATGTCACACCCTGGCTCTGGGACTCATTATGTTGAGCCAGGGTGTGTTCATTCTATGTGTTCTGTTTCTTTGTTGGGTGTTCTAGGTTGTTTATTTCTATGTTTAACTGAGTGACTCCCAATCAGAGGCAACGAGTGTCAGCTGTGTGCTGGTTGTCTCTGATTGGGAGCCATATTTAACTGTCTGTGTTTCACTTTGTGTTTGTGGGTTTTTGTTCCGTGTTCGGTCATTGTCACTGAGGACTTCACGAGTCGTTTATTGTTTTGTTATTTCGTGTGTATGCTTTAATTTAATAAAGCAAGTATGTTCGCAACTAACGCTGCGCTTTGGTCCACTCCTTCATACGACGTTCGTGACAGAAAAACCCACCGTAAAAGGACCAAGCAGCGTGTCCAGGAGCAGGCAGACTGGACATGGGAGGAAGCGCCAGGAAAGGAGATGGAGAGGCTGGCGATGGCCCAGGTGGGCAAATCGTGGTCCTGGGAAGACATGCTCGGGGGCAAGGGACCTTGGGGTAGGATTAAGGCCCTGGCGAGAGAGGAGCAGCGGCGTCAGCAGTGCCATCGTCGGAAGGACGAGAGGCACCCCCAAGAATTTTTTAGGGGGGGGCACACGGCATGGGCGACTGGGCAGCAGGAGGCTGCCACAGGGCGAAATGGGAGACGAGGAGAGAAGGCCACCGGGTTACGGGAGCCATTGGCGAGAGGAGGGAAGGAAGTTGTAGAGGCACGGCGAGAGGTACTGAGGTGTATTGCCAGTCCTGTCCGGCCCGTTCCTGATCCCCGTTTAAGGCCAGTGGTGTGTGTTCCCAGTACGGTCCGGCCTGTTCCTGCTCCACGCACCAAGCCTACGGTGTGCGTCGCCAGCCCAGTCCGGCCTGTCCCTGCTCCACGCACCAAGCCTACGGTGTGCGTCGACAGCCCAGCCCGGCCTGTTCCTGCTCCACGCACCAAGCCTACGGTGTGCGTCGCCAGCCCGACCCGGCCTGTTCCTGCCGCTCGCACCAAACCTACGGTGTGCGTCGCCAGCCCAGCCCGGCCTGTCCCTGCTCCACGCACCAAGCCTACGGTGTGCATCGACAGCCCAGCCCGGCCTGTTCCTGCTCCACGCACCAAGCCTACGGTGTGCGTCGCCAGCCCAGCCCGGCCTGTCCCTGCTCCACGCACCAAGCCTACGGTGTGCGTCGCCAGCCCGGCCCGGCCTGTCCCTGCTCCACGCACCAAGCCTACGGTGTGTGTCGACAGCCCAGCCCGGCCTGTTCCTGCTCCACGCACCAAGCCTACGGGGTGCGTCGCCAGCCCAGCCCGGCCTGTCCCTGCTCCACGCACCAAGCCTATGGTGTGCGTCGCCAGCCCAGCCCGGCCTGTCCCTGCTCCACGCACCAAGCCTACGGTGTGCGTCGCCAGCCCAGCCCGGCCTGTCCCTGCTCCACGCACCAAGCCTACGGTGTGCGTCGTCAGCCTGGTCCAGCCCGTTCCTGCCACTCGCACCAAGCCAGGGGTGCGAGTCGTCAGCCTGGTTCAGCCCGTTCCTGCCACTCGCACCAAGCCAGGGGTGCGAGTCGTCAGCCTGGTCCAGCTCGTTCCTGCCACTCGCACCAAGTCAGGGGTGCGAGTCGTCAGCCTGGTTCAGCCCGTTCCTGCCACTCGCACCAAGTCAGGGGTGCGAGTCGTCAGCCTGGTTCAGCCCGTTCCTGCTACTCGCACCAAGCCCGGGGTGCGAGTCATCAGCCAGGTCCGGCCCGTCGCTGCTCCACGCACCAAGCCAAGGGTGCGAGTCGTCAGTCCGGTGAGGCCCGTTCCGGCTCCATGCACCAAGCCAGGGGTGCGTATCGTCAGCCCGGTCCGGTCCGTTGCTGCTCCACGCACCAAGCCAGGGGGGCGCATCGTCAGCCAGGTCCGGTCCGTTCCTGCCTCACGCGCCAAGCCAGGGGTGCGCGTCGTCAGTCCGGTGCCTGATCAGGTACCGGTCAGCTGCTCCACAACGGAGCGTAAGCAATCCGCTCCGTCGATGTCCAGTCCAGATCCAGCCAGCGGGGTCAGACCGGACCAGGGGCGCTACGGGGGAATTATGGAAGGGTGGTGGTCAAGCCCGGAGCCGGAGCCGCCTCCGAGGAGGAATGCCCACCCAGCCCTCCCCTGTTTGGGTTTTGTTGAGGCGCGGTCGCAGTCCGCGCCTTTAGGTGGGGGTACTGTCACACCCTGGCTCTGGGACTCATTATGTTGAGCCAGGGTGTGTTCATTCTGTGTTCTGTTTCTTTGTTGGGTGTTCTAGGTTGTTTATTTCTATGTTTAACTGAGTGACTCCCAATCAGAGGCAACGAGTGTCAGCTGTGTGCTGGTTGTCTCTAATTGGGAGCCATATTTAACTGTCTGTGTTTCACTTTGTGTTTGTGGGTTTTTGTTCCGTGTTCGGTCATTGTCACTGAGGACTTCACGAGTCGTTTATTGTTTTGTTATTTCGTGTGTATGCTTTAATTTAATAAAGCAAGTATGTTCGCAACTAACGCTGCGCTTTGGTCCACTCCTTCATACGACGTTCGTGACAGATCATGTCTTTGTCAGTGGGAAAACGTACGAAATCAGCAGGGGATGAAATACTTTTTTCCCTCACTGTATTGTGCCATACGTCGGAATCAAACTGTTACGGCTTGGTCTGCGATTTTAATTAGTCTATGTGTCTTTAAAAAAAACATTATCAACTGTTACTATTGATCCTCAGCAATAACCACATCGCTGTTTCGTATGGCAAATGCTCGGCATCCGACCGCAAGGCGCTACAGAGGGTAGTGCGTATGGCCCAGTACATCACTGGGGTCGAACTCCCTGCCATCCAGGACCTCTATACCAGGCGGTGTCAGAGGAAGGCCAATTGTCAAAGACTCCAGCCACCCAAGTCATAGACTGTTCTCTCTGCTACCGCACGGCAAACTGTACCGGAGTGCTAAGTCTGGGTCCAAAAGGCTCCTGAACAGCTTCCACCCCCAAGCCATAAGACCTCTAAGTAGTTAACCAAATAGCTAACGGACTATCTGCGTTGAGCCTTTTGCACTAACTATTTTTGACTCTATGCACACACACTGCAATCTACCCACGCACTCACACATACTCTCACTGACAGTCCAACACATATACACACACACACACACTCACTCACTCACTCACTCACACATAGCACGTTTACACAGCCACACATTCGCCACACACACTTCCACACTTCCACACTCATCACATATACTGCTGCTACTGTCTATTATCTACCCTGTTGCCTAGTCACTTTACCCCTACCTATACAGTGCATTCGGAAAGTCTTCAGAACCCTTGACTTTTTCCACATTTTGTTACGTTACAGCCTTATTCTAAAATTGATTAAATTCATTTTTTTGCTCATCAATCTACACACAATATCCCATATAATGACAAAGCGAAAACAGGTTTTTAGACATTTTTGAACATTTATTAAAAATAAAAAACAGATACCTTATTTACCTAAGTATTCAGACCCTTTGCTATGAGACTCGAAATTGAGCTCAGGTGCATCCTGTTTCCATTGATCATCCTTGAGATGTTTCTACAACTTGATTGGAATCCACCTGTGGTAAATTCAATTGATTGGACATGATTTGGAAAGGCACACACCTGTCTATATAAGGTCCCACAGTTCACAGTGCATGTCAGAGCAAAAACTAAGCCATGAGGTCGAAGGAATTGTCCGCTGAGCTCCAAGACAGGAATGTGTCGAGGCACAGATCTTGGGAAGGGTACCAAAAAATGTCTGCAGCATTGAAGGTCCCCAAGAACACAGTGGCCTCCGTCATTCTTAAATGGAGGTTTGGAACCACCAAGACTCTTCCTAGAGCTGGCTGCCCAGCCTAACTGAGCAATCGGGAGAGAGGGGCCTTGATCAGAGAGGTGACCAATAACCCGATGGTCACTCTGACAGAGCTCCAGAGTTCCTCTGTGGAGATGGTAGAACCTTCCCAGAAGGACAACCATCTCTGCAGCAATCCACCAATCAGGCCTTTATGTTAGAGTGGCCAGACGGAAGCCACTCCTCAGTAAAAGGCACCTAAAGGACTCTCAGACCATGAGAAACAAGATTCTCTAGTCTGATGAAACCAAGATTGAACTCTTTCGCCCGAATGCCAGGTGTCACATCTGGAGGAAACCTGGCCCCATCCCTACGGTGAAGCATGGTGCTGGTAGCATCATGCTGTGAGGATGTTTTTCAGCGGCAGGTACTGGGAGACTAGTCAGGATCGAGGGAAAGATGAACGGACTAAAGTACAGAGAGATCCTTGATGAAAACCTGCCCTAGAGCGCTCAGGACCTCAGACTGGGGTGAACACCTTCCAACAGGACAATGACCCTAAGCACACAGCCAAGACGACGCAGGAGTGGCTTTGGGACAAGTCTCTGAATGTCCTTGAGTGGCCCAGCCAGCACCCAGACTTGAACCCAATCGATCATCACTGGAGAGACCTGAAATTAGCTGTGCAGTGGCGCTCCCCATCCAACCTGACAGAGCTTGAGAGGATCTGCAGAGAAGAATGGGAGAAACTCCCTAAATACAGGTGTGCCAAGCTTGTAACGTCATATGCAAGCTGTAATTGCTGCCAAATGTGCTTCAACAAAGTACTGAGTAAAAGGTCTGAATACTTACACTACCTGTCAAAAGTTTGGACACACCTACACATTCAAGGGTTTTTCTTTTTATTTATTTTTTTACTATTTTTTATATTGTAGAATAATAGTGAAGACATCAAAACTATGAAAGAACAGATATGGAATCATGTAGTGACCAAAAAAGTGTTAAACAAATCTAAATATATTTTATATTTGAGATTCTTGAATTAGCCACCCTTTGCCTTGATGACAGCTTTGCACACTCTTGGCATTCTCTCAACCAGCGCCTGGAGGTGTGTTGGGTCATTGTCCTGTTGAAAAACAAATGATAGTCCCACTAAGCCCAAATCAGATGGGAGGGTTACTACGTGATTCCACATGTGTTATTTCATAGTTTTGATATCTTCACTATTATTCTACAATGTAGAAAATAGTAAAAATTAAGAAAAACCCTTGAATGAGTAGGTGTGTCAAAACATTTGACTGGTACTGTATGTAAATGTGATATTAAATGTTTTTATTTTCTTTGTAAAGAATTCTAGACACCTGTTTTTGCTTGTGGTATTGCGTGTAGATTGAAGAGGGGAAAAATCAATTGAATCAATTTTAGCCTGTAACGTAACAAAATGTGGAAAAGGTCAAGGGGTCTGAATACTTTCCGAATGCACCGTACGTATTCACACCCGAGTCAGTACTTTGTAGAAGCACCTTTTGGCGATTCCAGCTTTGAGTTGTCTTGGGTGGGTCTGTATCAGCTTTGCACATCTGGATTTGGGGATTTTCTCCCATTCTTCCTTGCTCTGGTGAGTTAGATGGGGAACGGTGCTGATCAGCATTCTTTAAGTCTTTCCAAGATTTTTCAATGGGATTTAAGTCTGGGCTTTGGCTTGGCCACTAAAAGACTTTCACATTCTTGTTCTGAAGCCATTCCAGCTTTGCTTTGGCTGTATGCTTGGGGTCACTGTCCTGTTGGAATGAAAATCTTTGCCCTAGTCTTAGGTCGTTTGCACTCTGAAGCGGGTTCTCATTAAGGATTTGCCTGTATTTGGCTCTATCCTTACCAGTCTCCCAGTTCCTGCCGCTGAAAAGCATCCCCATATCATGCCACCACCATGCTCCACAGTAGGAATGGTGTTAGATGGGTGATGAGCTGTGCCTGGTTTTCTCCAGATATAGCGCTTTGCATTAAGACCAAAGTTGCCAATTTTTGTCTCATCAGACCACAGCAACTTTTGCCTTATGAGCTCAGTCTTTCACGTGCCTTTTTGCAAACTGGTGTGCTGTCATGTATCTTTTTCTCATGAGTGGCTTATGTCTGGCCACTCTACCATAAAGTCCAGATTGGTGAAGCGCTGTAGAGACTGCTGTCTTTCTGGCAGGTTCTCCCATCTCAGCCAAGGAACTCTGTAGTTCTGTCAGAGTGGTCATTGGGTTCTTGGTCCCCTCCCTGACCAAGGTCCTTCTTGGCCGGTTGCTCAGTTTGGTCGGACTGCCAGGTCTAGGCATAGTCTGGGTAGTTCCATATTTTTTCAATTTCCCAATGATGGAGACCACTGTTGAAAGTTTCCAAGAGCACAATCTAGAAATTGTTTTATACCCTTCCTTAGATATATCTCGGAGAGCTACGGACAGTTCCTTGGACTTCATGGTATAGTTTCTGCTCTGCAATGCACTGTCAAATGTGGGACCTTATATAGACAGGTGGGTTTCTTTCTAAGTGATGTCCAAACTATTGAATTGGCCACAGGTGGACTCCAGTCAAGTTGTAGTGACATCTCAAGGATGATCAATGGAAATTGGATGCACCTGATCTCAATTTGGAGTGTCATAGAAAAGGGGTGTGAATACTTATGTTAATTAGCTATTTCTGTATTTCATTTTCAATACATTTACAAACATTTCTAAAAACATGTTTTCACTTTGTTATTATAGGGTATTGTGTGTAGATGGGTAAGATTTAAAAATAAAATAATCAATTTTGAATTCAGGCTGTATCACAACAAAATGTGGAATAAGTCAAGGGGTATGAATACTTTCTGAAGGCACTGTAGTTTCTTTAAAAAAAGAAGCACCAGTCAGTAGGATACAGACAGCTATTGTTATGTTTATTAATAAGAAACACCTGCAAAGTTATTCCTCTTCGTGAGTCACGACTGAGCTGTACCAAACAGCCTTTCAACGTGCACTTGGGTGCCTGAGCCATGGAGCAAATTAAAACAGGGGGTGCTAATTTCTTTTTTGCACCTCCACTTTTTTATCAGATAATTATCACAATCCATTGGATAATTTCTTAATTTTCACTTATTTTTTAGCTAGTCTGTATAACAAATATATATAGTGGGGTCCATAATTATTGGCACCCTTTATAAAGATGAGCAAAAAATATGTATGTTAAAAAGATTGGGATATTTTATACTAATGCAATTTCTCAGAGAAAGAGATTTTGTTTAACAAGAAAGCGATTTTGTTTAAAAATATGAATAAGATAGGGTCAAACTGTATGGTAACCCTGTTTTCAATACTCCAGCACTCTCCCCTTGTGAGGATAATCATTTTTCTAAAACGTGTTATGAGATTGGCCAAAGCGCTCTATTTTCATGTCATCTGAGAGCTCTACTTTTCATGGCCAATAGCTCTATTTTTACATTTACGTCATTTAGCAGACGCTCTTATCCAGAGCGACTTACAAATTGGTGCATTCACCCTATAGCCAGTGGGATAACCACTTTACATTTTATTTATTTTTTTATATTTATTTTTTTAGAAGTTATTTTTATTTTATTTTTTGGGAGGGGGGGGGGGGTTAGAAGGATTACTTTATCCTATCCCAGGTATTCCTTAAAGAGGTGGGGTTTCAAATGTCTCCGGAAGGTGGTGAGTGACTCCGCTGTCCTGGCGTCGTGAGGGAGCTTGTTCCACCATTGGGGTGCCAGAGCAGCGAACAGTTTTGACTGGGCTGAGCGGGAACTATGCTTCCGCAGAGGAAGGGGAGCCAGCAGGCCAGAGGTGGATGAACGCAATGCCCTCGTTTGGGTGTAGGGACTGATCAGAGCCTGAAGGTACGGAGGTGCCGTTCCCCTCACTGCTCCATAGGCAAGCACCATGGTCTTGTAACGGATGCGAGCTTCAACTGGAAGCCAGTGGAGTGTGCGGAGGAGGGGTGTGACGTGAGAGAACTTGGGAAGGTTGAACACCAGACGGGCTGCGGCATTCTGGATGAGTTGTAGGGGTTTAATGGCACAGGCAGGGAGCCCAGCCAACAGCGAGTTGCAGTAATCCAGACGGGAGATGACAAGTGCCTGGATTAGGACCTGTGCCGCTTCCTGTGTAAGGCAGGGTCGTACTCTCCGAATGTTGTAGAGCATGAACCTGCAGGATCGGGTCACCGCCTTGATGTTAGCGGAGAACGACAGGGTGTTGTCCAGGGTCACGCCAAGGCTCTTCGCACTCTGGGAGGAGGACACAACGGAGTTGTCAACCGTGATGGCGAGATCATGGAACGGGCAGTCCTTCCCCGGGAGGAAGAGCAGCTCCGTCTTGCCAGGGTTCAGCTTGAGGTGGTGATCCGTCATCCATACTGATATGTCTGCCAGACATGCAGAGATGCGATTCGCCACCTGGTTATCAGAATGGGGAAAGGAGAGATTTGTTGTGTATCGTCAGCGTAGCAATGATAGGAGAGGCCATGTGAGGATATGACAGAGCCAAGTGACTTGGTGTATAGGGAGAATAGGAGAGGGCCTAGAACTGAGCCCTGGGGGACACCAGTGGTGAGAGCACGTGGTGCGGAGACAGCTTCTCGCCACGCCACTTGGTAGGAGCGACCGGTCAGGTAGGACGCAATCCAGGAGTGAGCCGCGCCGGAGATGCCCAGCTCGGAGAGGGTGGAGAGGAGGATCTGATGGTTCACAGTATCAAAGGCAGCAGACAGGTCTAGAAGGACAAGAGCAGAGGAGAGAGAGTTAGCTTTAGCAGTGCGGAGAGCTTTCATGTCATCTGACCATAGTACCAGTTCCAATCCAAGTGCCAATATCATTTATCAAACTCGAGGCGGTGCTATGGTCAGATGAAATTAAAATGGAGCTCTTTGGTGGGTTTGGCATCGAAAACAGTAAAATATAGTAGTGCATCTTTGATGTTATAGGGCTATTTTGCTTCCACTGGTCCTGTGGCTCTTGTTGAGCACTATTTCACAAGTCTCTATCCTATAACGACAGGGCATTCGTGAAAGAAAATTCAAGGAACTTGTTTATCTATTTTGTGTGATGTTGCTACATTTGTATTGGTGTTTCGTCCAATGCGCTCAGGGTGTTGTTACATACAGTATCATTTGAGCAAAGTGCATCATGAGCAAAGTCATTGTAGCCTATTATTTCACTTCCCCTGTGGGAACCATGAGCAAGGGCTGACTTGGCTTTGCTGTACCTCAACTGAATAGCCTACCAGCAGTCTACCAAAGGTTGCACGATTGTCCATTACAATGTAGAAAATAGCATGTCTTGCTTAAACCGTTCAGTAGTTATCCATATTACCGGAGCTTCATCTTATTCTTTTTAACTATTTCTATGGAGGATTTGCGGATACAATTACAAAAGATAGTGGTTTCCCCTATCCATCCGTGTGAAGTTTTCCTTAAATGCTTTTGACAAATCCAGCTCCAGAAGCAGCCATAGCCAGCTGGCTAATCTTTTTAATACTGTGTAGTAAAAAAAAAACCCAGCAGCAACAGATAACAGCTAGATACGTAGATAAGGTTAGCAAGATAGCTCGCTAGATAAGGTTAGCATGCTAGCTAGCTACACTGACAGCAGTCAGTGCACTATTTGTTGTTGTTTCTCTCCACTCCACATGGAATTCACAACGACATTCACACCCCCAATTTGTGAGCCTGCGTCATTCTTCGGAGGTGGAACTAAACAAGCATTTCCACTGTAGTACAGGAATTACTTTGGAATAGGGGCAGCAACTTCCTCTGGAGGGTGCCTTTTTATACAATTATTTTATCAATAGGAGTGGGGAAAAAAGGTGCTAAGCACACCAAAGATGGCATTAATGACATGTAATCAAATAAAGATGGCACTTCTAAAAGCCTGCAAGATAACTTTTCTTTCATTTTGATTTCGACACAAATGAAAATGTGGCACTGACTTGCCAATGAATTAAAGTTTTAGCATTGTCTCAATGAAGAGTTCGGCGTTCGACTAGTTACGTGTGGTAATACGGATGAAGCCTGTGCTGGAATGTAAAGCTAACTGAAGCTGGCTAGCTTTAGAAAACCCATAGTAGATCTAGCTTGCAGTGTAGTATACCCCTCTGATCTTGTACACATTCTGATTGTGCTCAAATTTGTTGACAGGTATAAATGAGTAAAACACATATTGGCTGTGTTTACACAGCCATCGTAAGATATCAGATTTCCGCATTCACACTGATGTAGCCTCTGAAATAGGACACATATGCAATGCTAATATCCTATCACTGTTCCTTTACATTTTTGGGTGATTGTTGTGGTAACAGCAGATCTTGTGCAAAAAAACACAGAGCAGAAATTTGATATGACCACCCAGACTGAGGTTTCATATTATGAATTGTATCATCGGAATTGTATCAGGATTGAGAACCACATACGAATGTGGAATAAATTGTAACTCAAAAGATCAGATTCAATGTGGTTTTTGCTGTTTACACACAAAAGATCAGGGGCCTTATTTATCAAATGTGCATTTGTACAAAAAATACAAACTTTGCGTGTGCCAGTTTTCCTCAAATGTTGCTATTTATCATTTTGAACTTGACGGGAAAGTGAGCGTATCTCCACATACAGCTCAGACCATGCTTACACACAACTTATAGTGGTTGATAAATTGTATTGCAAGCAAATGTTGTTATTTTAGGGGAAATGGAAGTGTTTGATGCACGGGAATTATAATAATGGTAGTCTATTAAAAACTTTGAAACGTAGGCCTAATGATAAAACAGATGCATTTCCCTGTTGGTAAGGAGATTGCATAGCAGCATGTAGTCTAATAGCTTATGTTTCTTTTACTATTATATAGGCCTAAATCATAATCATATTGCAGGACATGTCTCTCCTTTTCTGACATGACTGGTTTATTCCCGCTACACAACAAATATTAGGCTACCATTTAGGCTATGAATCGCTCAACGGTAAATAGACCAGTAGCCTATTAAAAATATTAGACGTATGGGTAGGCTACAGTAGCCTACCCCACCGAGGTAAAATTTGTTTTAAATTGGATATTCGGTGGATATTCGGTTTTCTCTCGTCAATAAAATGATATATTCTGAAACGGGAGGATGGACCAAATTCCACGGCTTTTGTACACCTTGTAGAGTCCATGCCCCGATGAATTAAATCAGAGGGGCGGCAGGTAGCCTAGCAGTTAAGAGTGTTGGGCCAGTAACCGAAAGGTTGCTGATTCGAATCCCTGAGCTGACTAGGTGAAAAATATTTCGATGTGCCCTTGAGCAAGGCACTTAATCCTAATTGCTCCTGTAAGTCACTCTGGATAAGAGTGTCTGCTAAAATGTAATGTAAAATGAAAATCATCATTATAACAGCCTATAAAATCATTGACTCATGGCATCAATAATTGTCTTAAAGTATATACATTATTTAGCAAGAATATCTGTCAAATATTTGCATTCAGGGAGGTACCAGGAAATCTGGTCACAATGCGGACAGAGTGGACATATAAGAGACATTTTAATACCACGTTTAATACCTTGATCAGATCACAAAACTCATTAGTGCAAGGTGTAAACGAGGCTAAAGAAGGGGCTAGATTCAATCAGTTCCGCCTTAAACCACGATCACAGACAAATGAATATCATATTCATTGTTTTTAATTAGGCGATGTCGGATGTGTAACTGCGTTGCAGCAAGCGGCTCCTGGTGTTATACCTATCGCAGATATTGCCATTGGGTGAGCCAAGACGCATTAGTAATAATCCCTTGCAGCCTTGTTACAAGGTTGAACACGGGAATGTTTGTCGTAATCTACACCTCGATTAGGCTGATATAAAACCTTATTATTTTGTTTTAATGATTTTCTATTTGAGTGTCATTCTTTCTATATAGCCTAAACTTTCTTGTTCTGAACTTTTAACATGGGTGGATTTAAGGACAGGTGTGGTTTCGTGACAATGACGACAAGAGCAGCCGCTCACCAATTTGACAGCTGCAACGCAGTTACACCTCCGACATCACCTAAACAAAAGCAGCGAAACTGCTATGCAGTTGTCGGTCATCGAAGGTTAGCGTTGGAATTGAATGAATCTAGGCCGAGGTGTTGCCCCTGCCCTGCCCAGACACTAAACCAGCTGTCAGCCAAGCCAATGGCAATGCAGACAAAAGGGGATTGCCGTTAGCAAAAGGCCATTGCAATTGGTAGAAACCAGGCAAATTCAAATCTGGACCATGAAGCCAGTTCCACTGCTGATATTCATTCTTCCCCTCTAATCAAGGAATTATTTAGACCTGGAAAATCAGGTGTCGAAATTAATTATCAGGTAGAACCGAAAACCAGCAGTACTCCAGACCTAGACCTAGGTAGGTTTAACTTCAGATTAATCACAGTGTCAATGGCAATGGAGATGTCCAGCTTTCCCTGACAGAGTGGAAAGTTTGAAGAGTTGAAGTTAGTTTACAGAAATTTATTTTATTTACGTTAAATTAATTGCAAATGGTAGTCCAAGCTTTATTTGTCTTGGTTTTCTGTTGCAGAATCATGCTATAATGGGGTATTTTTTTATTCATGAAATTATTTTATCTTCTGTTTTGTACGTTTTTGATCACTTACTCCAATCCTTGATTATACATACAGTGTTTGAATATTTGTGGTCCATCCTAGGCTTCTGAAGCAACCTCAGGCCATAACCACCTGCACATAGTTAATCTAATTAGTCAAGGACTGCACAGTCTAGAAGTCAATAATCTGAAATGTTTCAGAAATCTGTTTTAAATTATGGATTAATTATGGTTCCAAGCACAAACGGTGCAGGAACCCTACTGTTTATATTATTGTTAGTCTTATTATTCCAGTAGATTGGTAAAACATAAATGGTAGAACCCATCAAGAGTAACTAAGAATATTAATGGGAGCCAGGCACAAATGTGTGTTCAAAAATAATTTATGTGACAGGTAGCTGTGTTATAAGCAGGATAATCAACTCTGGGCTGTGAAATTCTATGGTAATAATCAACTGCATGGAGGTGTAACCGTGTCGTGTCGGGTCGGCATCTCAGCCCTGAGTCGCTGATTACTTCCTCAGAACTCAACAGCCCAAAGTTTATTAAATTGTTAAGCTATGGTTAAACCCAGCACTCAGAGAAACAAAACACGACTAAGGGAGTGGAAGAAACAAAAATTATTTTAATAAAAGTTCAATTTGTCTTAGTCCAAAAACAACTGAAGAAAAGGAACAGAGTGGGCTAGTCGGCTCCGGAGGAAGGAGAGGCTGAGGCAGGCAGGCCGGCAGGCAGGCAGGCAGGCAGGTTGGGAGGTATGTCTGAACGCTCTAGTAAGAACAACGATCTGGCGCCGGTGGAGAGCAATGCCCAGGAATTAGTAGTGCAGGTTGATGAGAGAATAGGATGCAGCTGCGTAGGCAGGAATCACTGGAAACAACCCGCAGCTGCACAGGAGAGGCAGATCCTGAGCACGCCCCCCGATCCACTCCAGACACACACCGGCAGACGCACCAACATAATGGGGACAAACACACATACAGATACAACAGACAAAGAGGGGACAAAACAAGGAGGAAGGGAAACAGAAAAGGGAGAGACAAGCTGCCCACATAACAGTACCCCCCCCTCAATGGTCGCCACCTGGCGACCCACCAGGCCTGTCAGGGTTGTCGTGATGGAAGTCCGTGATCAGCTGAGGATCCAACACAAAACGCTTAGGGACCCAAGACCTCTCCTCTGGTCCATAACTTTCCCAATCGACTAGGTATTGGAGACCCCTACCCCGCCTCCGAGAGTCCAGGAGCCTACTGACGGTGTAGGCCGGATGGTCGTCAATGAGGCGAACAGGTGGAGGTGGATCTGCCGGCGGACACAAAAGGCTGGAGGACACAGGTTTCAGTTGGGAGACGTGGAAAGTAGGGTGTATCTTCATGGCTGAAGGCAACTTCAAACGAACCGCAGCGGGGTTAACGATGGACTCCACCACAAACGGACCCAGGTACCGAGGAGACAGCTTGCGTGAGTTGGTACGAAGAGGTACGTTCTTTGGTGACAGCCAAACTTCTTGACCAGGATGAAACACAGGTGCGGGAGTCCTGCTCCTATCCGCTGTCGTCTTGTTCCTGTCGGTGGTCCGAAGCAACGCTTCCCGAGCGTCGCTCCACACTCTCTGGCAGCGGCGGAGGTTCTCCTGAACCGCAGGAACAGCCAATTCCTTCTCCTGAGCAGGAAACAGAGGGGGTTGATAACCCATGGTTACTTCGAAGGGTGAAAGGCCGGTGGCAGAGGTGGTGAGGGAGTTGTGGGCGTACTCTATCCAAGGCAGATGTTTGGCCCAGGATGATGGATGTTGAGCAGCCACACAACGAAGGGTTGCTTCGAGGTCTTGATTGGCTCTTTCTGTTTGACCGTTGGCCTGGGGATGAAACCCTGAGGACAGACTAACGGAAGCACCCAAAGCAGAACAGAAAACCTTCCAAACACGGGAAGTAAACTGTGGGCCTCTATCAGATACGATGTCCACAGGTATTCCATGGGGACGGAATACATGTTGGACTAGGAGGTCCGCTGTCTCACTGGCAGACGGTAATTTTGGTAATGCTATATAGTGAACAGATTTAGAGAATCTGTCCACAATGGTAAGTATAGTATCATTACCTTCAGACTTGGGTAGGCCGGTGACAAAATCCATGGCTATGTGGGACCAGGGACGGCTGGGAACTGGGAGGGGTAGCAGCAGCCCCGAAGGGGACTGATGGGAGGCTTTGCCCCGAGCACAGGTTGAACAGGCTGCCACAAAAGCCTGAACGTCAGTTTCCATTGAAGGCCACCAAAAATGTCACTTAAGCAGCGTCAACGTGCGTCTCATCCCAGGGTGACCAGCAAAATGGGAGGTGTGAATCCACTGCAACACCTGAGACCGGACCGTCTCGGGAACAAAGAGTAGGTTGGGAGGTCCATCACCCGGTCCCGGGTCCGTGGCAAGTGCAGTCTTCACAAGAGACTCGATCTCCCACTGTACTGCCGCCACGACGCATGAGGAAGGTAGGACTGCCTCAGGCTCGCTGGTCTCCGAAGGGTCAGCAAACTGGCGGGACAAAGCATCTGGTTTAACATTTCTTGACCCCGGTCTGTATGTTAGAATAAAGTTAAACCTACTAAAAAACAGGGCCCATCTGGCTTGGCGTGAGTTGAGTCTCTTAGTGGCTTGGATGTAAGCCAAGTTTTTGTGGTCTGTCCAGACCACAAACGGCAGTTCAGCTCCATCCAGCCAGTGCCACCATTCTTCCAGTGCTAGCTTGACCGCCAGCAGTTCCCGGTTTCCAACGTCGTAATTCCGTTCTGTGGGTGACAATTTCTTGGAGAAAAAAGCACAGGGGTGAAGCTTTTGGTCAGTGGGGGAGCGCTGGGAGAGGACTGCTCCCACACCTGAGTCAGACGCGTCCACCTCCACAATAAACTGCAGAGAGGTATTGTGGTGTATCAACACGGGGGAGGTGGAAAACAGTTCCTTCAAAACCCCTACCGCCTGCTCCGCCTCAGGGGACCACAGAAAAGGGACTTTTGGGGATGTGAGTCTAGTAAGGGGTGCCACCACTTTACTAAAACCCTTAATGAATCTACGGTAGAAGTTAGCAAAGCCCAAAAATCGTTGAAGTTGCTTACGGGTGGTGGGTGTGGGCCATTCCGTCACTGCCCGGATCTTCTCGGGGTCCGCCTTCACCTGCCCGCTCTCAATTATGAAACCAAGGAACGATGTAGACTGTTTGTGGAACTCACAATTTTCTGCTTTGACGTACAGCTTATTCTCCAAGAGCCGTTGAAGGACTTGACGGACGTGTGACTCATCCTCCTCGGGTGACTTGGAAAAAACAAGAATATCATCCAGGTATACAAAGACAAAACGGTTTAAAAAAATCCCTAAGAACATCGTTCACCATGGCTTGGAATACAGCAGGGGCGTTTGAGAGCCCAAAGGGCATGACCAAATACTCAAAATGCCCCAGTGGAGTGTTGAAAGCGGTTCTCCACTCATCTCCCTTTCGGATTCTGACAAGGTGATAAGCGTTCCTGAGGTCGAGCTTGGAGAAAACTGTGGCGCCATGCAGAGGTTCAAAAGCTGAGTTGATGAGTGGAAGGGGATACTTGTTTTTAACAGTTATGTTGTTTAAACCCCTGAAATCTATACAGGGGCGTAAACGACTTGTCTTTCTTTTCAACGAAAAAGAAACCTGCACCCAAAGGAGATGACGAGGGACGGATTATGCCCGAGGCCAGAGAATCACCAATATACTGCTCCATTGCCTCTCTTTCCGGTCGGGACAGATTGTATAAGCGACTAGAGGGCAAGGGAGCACCAGGAAGCAGTTCAATAGGGCAATCATAAGGCCTATGTGGTGGTAGAGACAGAGCCTTGTCCTTACTGAAAACCTCAGCTAAGTCATGGTATTCTTTGGGGACAGATGACAGATCGGGAGGAGCTGAGGGATGAGTTGGGTTACACTTAGTGGGGGGAACCGCTGACCTAAGGCACTCTGAATGGCAGTTAGTGCTCCAACTGAGAATGGTGTGACGTGTCCAATCAATTTGTGGGTTGTGAAGAGCCAACCAGGGGAAGCCAAGGATTAGGGGGGTAGCTGAGCCAGACATAACTCTTAACTGAATGCTTTCACAATGTTTGCCAGAAATCACTAGGGAAACGGGGGTGGTTTGATGAGTTATCTTCGCGAGGAGGCGCCCATCAAGGGCTGTGACTCGAATGGGGGTAGGTAGTGGCTCCACAGGGATACGAGCTTGTGTAATGAACTGGTGGCTAATAAAGTTGTCTTCTGCACCTGAGTCTATGAGAGCTGAGAGTGGCAGGGAATGACTCTGGAAACGTAAGGTTACAGGTACTTGTAATCGGGGAATGATGGGTTCAGGATCTAACTCTGGGCTCGCAAGTAGACCCACCGTTACGAGCGAGCCTTGTCTTTTGGTCGCTTAGGGCATGTAGCCAGAATGTGTGTGGCGTCTCCACAGTACAGGCACTCACCCGCCTGGAGGCGCCGTTGCCGCTCTGCTGGAGGTAGTCGAGCTCGACCCACTTGCATTGGTTCCTCCTCTGTGCTCGGGATGGGATCAGGAACAAGAAGCTGCCGGCTCCGGGGAGGCGAGACTCGAGTGGTTGAAGGCTGGGGAACTCGTCCTCCTAGATGTGGCCGACCGCCTCTCTCCCGACGCCTCTCCCGCAACCGGTTGTCTAGCTTAATGGACAGGGAAACGAGAGAATGTAAATCATGTGGCTCGTCACTAGCAGCCAGTTCATCCTTAATGGCTTCATTCAAACCGTTTAGAATTGCTTGAAGTGCCACATTGTTCCACTTGGAGTCCGCTGCCAAAGTCCAGAGCTCAATAGAGTACTCAGCCACACTGTTAGAACCCTGCCTCAAATTAAAAAGTCTCTTGGAGGAATTACCCACATGGTCAGGATGGTCAAAAACAGTCTTCAATTTAACAGAAAAATCAGCAAAAGTCAATCCAGTCAAAGTTTGATTTGAGCACACAGCCTCAGCCCAAACCAGAGCCCTCCCTCTTAACAGCCCCAGAACATAATGTACCTTAGAGGAATCAGTAAAAAACGACAGTGGTCTCTGCCGAAAAATCAAGTCACACTGAAGAAAAAATCCCTGGCACTTGTCCAATTCTCCATTGAACGGTTCAGGCGACGTGACAGGGGGTTCCCGATGGAACGAAGCCTGCATAATGTCAGAGGAAACAACTTGGGGTGCATCAAACTGGGGGTCAGAGAGAGATGGAGAACTGATAACAGACAATTTAGAGACTTGTGTTGTTAACTGAGTCACCTGGTTCAGCAGTTGATGATTATTTTCCAAAAGAGTCCGAATCAATTGGTCATGCTGTCCTAGCAACGTTCCTTGAGCCTGGATAGCTTGTTGGAAGCTGTCTTTGTTTGCCCTGTGCTGTTTCTCTGTTGGGTCCATGGCCAGATCGTTCTGTTAAGCTATGGTTAAACCCAGCACTCAGAGAAACAAAACACGACTAAGGGAGTGGAAGAAACAAAAAATATTTTAATAAAAGTTCAATTTGTCTTAGTCCAAAAACAACTGAAGAAAAGGAACAGAGTGGGCTAGTCGGCTCCGGAGGAAGGAGAGGCTGAGGCAGGCCGGCAGGCAGGCAGGCAGGCAGGAAGGAAGGCAGGCAGGCAGGTTGGGAGGTATGTCTGAACCCTCTAGTAAGAACAACGATCTGGCGCCGGTGGAGAGCCATGCCCAGGAATTAGTAGTGCAGGTTGATGAGAGAATAGGATGCAGCTGCGTAGGCAGGAATCACTGGAAACAACCCGCAGCTGCACAGGAGAGGCAGATCCTGAGCACGCCCCCCGATCCACTCCAGACACACACCGGCAGACGCACCAACATAATGGGGACAAACACACATACAGACACAACAGACAAAGAGGGGACAAAACAAGGAGGAAGGGAAACAGAAAAGGGAGAGACAAGCTGCCCACATAACATAAATTCCTTACAAATGTCTGATTGTTTATATAATCAAAAGAGTAATTAAGGACTAGTTTTGTAGTGTAATTAGAAAGTGCTTCATTCAAAACAGATCATAACATTTTAGACAATTTTAATAATAGTGAGCAATTATGTAAAAACACATCGTTAAAAAGTGTAGGTTTCATACATGGTGTCAAAGTAAATGGCAGGACAATTCTTTAAGCCGTCCATTTTGAGAAATTACCCTTAATGAATAAAGAGATCTGAACTTGATCCTTGGGTGATCTTAAGGTTCCCAAGGTTCTATCATCTAACATGTACTATCATCTCGACCACATCATCTTCCTAAATAATGTATAAATATATTTTTTGATAGCCTAGTAAACATGCACACTTTTTTGTGGTCCTCTGTAGCTCAGCTGGTAGAGCACGGCGCTTGTAACGCCAAGGTAGTAGGTTCGATCCCCGGGACCACACATACACAAAAATGTATGCACGCATGACTGTAAGTCGCTTTGGATAAAAGCGTCTGCTAAATGACGTGTTATTATTAATGAATTCTTAGTAGATTAATTAGAAAGAATCAATCATTAATGCATGTTAACTTATACATTAAATGTTAATTGATGTATCCAATATATCAATATAACTTCATGCTCAAAATTGGTCAAAAGCATCTACTTTTGGACTTGGAGAAAAGGAATCAAGTTTGTAGCAAGGCCAAGCTTAGAAACATGGACACAACATTATAATTATTCTTTAATTCTATTGACTGTTTTTATGTTGGCATATCCATGGAATTTCAAGTTATATGTGAGTATAAAAATATTACACTTAGTAATAAATGTCATGAATAAGTCATTTTAAATCAATAATGTAAATGCAGTGCTGGGGGCTGGTCTAGTGGTAGTGCTGCTGCCCCTGGACCACACAGTGTCCCTGGAGATATGGGTTCAAACCTTGACTGTGCCATTTTCCATTGTATGACCCGTTCCCCGTCTCAATCACTTCTCTATAAATATTTTAAAATGTATTTCTTAAATTCTATGTTAGGCTTTAAATGTGTATATGATTATAAATAATGAAATAATTTATAAAAATTATACACTATTTAAGAATAGTTTATTCATAGTTCATTAACATTATTATACAGTGTCACCACCATATTTAATGAAATATGAAATCCAAATTGTTTCCAAGACATCACAAAAAATAAATATATATTTTCTTGGGCCACATTGTCATCAACATCCATAAAAAACTTTGTGAATAATGCAACAGATACTTTCGAAACAAAAAACTCTGAAAACCACACATTCAACTGAGGAAGGAAAAACTTCAGAAAAACCTCAGATTACAGACAGTACTCAAAATGCCAACATAACAAATGGAGTTCGTACAGAATTAACACAGAAGGCAAATGAAACTGAATCACAGATTGCAATTGGTAGTTAAACAACCTTTTTTTTTTTTCTCAAGATGGCGTAGCAGTACGGTCGTGTACTCTGTTGTGTGTCCATGTAAATAGCCTGTTTTTGTCTTTTTTTGTCTTTTGTTTTATATCTATTTATATATTTATATTTTTCATCCATCTACTAAATATACTTTACTGCAACCCGCCTCACTCAATGTGGAACGGATTCTATTATTTACTTACCTTTTATCTAGAAACTCCAGTTGAAACTAGCTAGCCAGCTAGCCAGCTAGCCAGCTAACTAGCTACTTGCTATTAGCCACCGTTAGCGGTTTTCACCCAGAACATCAGATTTTCTGCCAGAATAGCTGAATCACTGGACCTTAACACCGGGTCGCAACCAGCTAGCCGCAACCGAACGGATGTTGCTGTTGGCTAATCACCACTGCCCCAGAAGCAAGCACCAGTTAGCCTTGAGCTAGCCTCGAGTCAGGCCCATATCCCGGCTATCTACCGGACGGGAGTAGCCAGCTAACTAGCTACTTGCTATTAGCCACCGTTTGCGGGTTTTTTCACCTTTGTCCATGGCCTGCACTACCTACCAGCCAGCTCTAGCCTGGACTATTATCGGCCAGTCTGCACAGTGCGTTATCGACCAAGAACATATCAGATTTTCTGCCAGAATCACTGAATCACTGGAACTTTAACACCTGATCATTGCAACTAGCTAGCTGCGACCGAATGAATGTTGTGGTTGGCTAATCAGCCTTGAGCTAGCCTCGAGTCAGGCCCATCTCCCGGCTATCTACCTCTCTGTCAACCGGACGGGACCTCCTAGTGTTGACACAGAGCCCTGCCGATCCAACACGACTGGTCTGCCGACGTAATCGTCTGTGGTTTCAACAGGCTTCCCATTGCGACGACCACGAAGATCCATCTGCTAGCCCCGTGCTTCCTGATCGCCTGTGCTGTAGCACCAATTCGAACTGCTCTCGGACTCACATTGCTGTTCACTGGACATTATGATCACTCAGCTGCACAGCTGATGCCTGATGGACTGTTCCTTTACATGGTACCCTGTCCTGTTTTATCTGTTTAGCCTCAGCCCAAACTTTATCGCCATTACCAGTTGTTGTCTTAGCTCTCTCTAATAACACCTGTGATTGCTTTATGCCTCTCAATCGGTGCCTCCAGTGATGCTATCTCTTTCATTGTTACCCAACGCTTAGGTTTACCTCCACTGTACTCATATCCTTCCATATCCTTGTCTGTATATAATGCCCTGAATCTATTCTACAACGCCCGGAAATCTGCACCTTTTATTCTTTGTACCCAACACAATAGAAGACCAGTTCTTCAAGCCTTTAGCCATATCCTTATTCTAGTCATCCTCTATTCCTCTGGTGATGTAGAGGTTAACCCAGGCCCTGCAGCCCCCAGTATCACTCCTACCCCCCAGGCGCTATCATTTGTTGACTTCTGTAACCGTAAAAGCCTTGGCTTTTTGCATGTTAACATCAGAAGCCTCCTTCCTAAGTTTGAGTTATTCACTGCGTTAGCACACTCCACCAACCCTGATGTTCTAGCAGTGTGTGAATCCTGGCTTAGGAAGGCCACCAAAAATTCAGAAATGTCCATCCCCAACTTCAACATTTTCCATCTAGATAGAACTGCCAAAAGGGGTGGAGTTGCAATCTACTGTAGAGATAGCCTGCAGAGCTCTATCATACTATCCAGGTCTGTGCCCAAACAGTTTGAGCTCCTACTTCTAAAAATCCACCTTTCCAGAAATATGTCTCTCACTGTTGCCGCTTGCTACAGACCCCCCTCAGCCCCCAGCTGTACCCTGGACACCATATGTGAATTGATTGCCCCCCATTTATCCTCATAGTTCGTACTGCTTGGTGACCTAAACTGGGATATATTTAACACCCCGGCCATCCTACAATCCAAACTAGATGCCCTCAATCTCACACAAATTATCAAGGAACCTACCAGGTACAACCCTAAATCCGTAAACATGGGCACCTTCATAGATATCATCCTGACAAATGTACCCTCTAAATACACCACCACTGTCTTCAACCAGGATCTCAGCGATCACTGCCTTATTGCCTGCGTCCGTAACGGGTCCGCGGTCAAACGACCACCCCTCATCACTGTCAAACGCTCCCTAAAACACTTTAGCGAGCAGGCCTTCCTAATTGACCTGGCCCAGGTATCCTGGATGGATATCGATCTCATTCCGTCAGTAGAGGATGCCTGGTTGTTCTTTAAAAGTGCTTTCCTCTCAATCTTAAATAAGCATGCCCCATTCAAAAAAATTCAGAACTAAGAACAGATATAGCCCCTGGTTCTCCTCAGACTTGACTGCCCTTGACCAGCACAAAAACATTATGTGGCGTACTGCATTAGCACCGAATAGCCCCCGCGATATGCAACTTTTCAGGGAAGTTAGGAACCAATATACACAAGCAGATAGGAAAGCAAAGGCTAGCTTTTTCAAACATAAATTTGCATCCTGTAGCACTAACTCCAAAAAGTTTTGGGATACTGTAAAGTCCATGGAGAATAAGAGCACCTCCTCCCAGCTGCCCACTGCACTGAGGCTAGGAAACTACTATCACCATCAATAAATGTACAATAATCGAGAATTTCAACAAGCATTTTGCTACGGCTGGCCATGCTTTCCACCTGGCTACCACTACCCCGGCCACCAGCTCTGTACCCTCCGCTGCAACTTGCCCATGCCCCCCCAAATCGGAGGGCCTGTTGTCTGGACCTATGGCAGTCTCTATGGGGGTGCCACAGGGTTCAATTCTCTTTTCTCTGTGTATATCAATGATGTTGCTCTTGCTGCTGGTGTCTCTCAGATCCACCACTATGCAGACGACACTATTTTGTATACATCTGGCCCTTCATTGGACACTGTGTTAACAAACCTCCAAACGAGCTTCAATGCCATACAACACTCCTTCCGTAGCCTGCTCTTAAACACTAGTAAAACTAAATGCATGCTCTTCAATCGAACGCTGCTGGCACCCGCCCACCCAACCAGAATCACTACTCTCGGCGGGTCTGACCTAGAGTATGTGGACAACTACAAATACCTAGGTGTCTGGTTAGACTGTAAACTATCCTTCCAGACTCACATTAAGCATCTCCAATCCAAAGTTAAATCCTATTTCGCAACAAAGTCTCCTTCACTCATGCTGCCAAACATGCCCTCGTTAAACTGACTATCCTACCGATCCTTGACTTCGGCAATGTCATTTACAAAATCGCCTCCAACACTCTACTCAGCAAATTGGATGTAGTCTATCACAGTGCCATCCGTTTTGTCACCAAAGCCCCATATACTACCCACCATTGTGACCTGTACGCGCTTGTTGGCTGGTCCTCACTACATATTCGTTGCCAAACCCACTGGCTCCAGGTCATCTATCAATCACTGCTAGGCAAATCCCCGCCTTATCTTAGCTCATTGGTCACCATAGCAACACCCACCCGTAGTATGCGCTCCAGCAGGTATATCTCACTGGTCATCCCCAAAGCCAACACTTCCTTTGGCCGCCATTCCTTCCAGTTCTCTGCTGCCAATGACTGGAACGAACTGCAAAAATCTCTGAAGCTGGAGACTCTTATCTCCCTCACTAACTTTAAGCATCAGTTGTCAGAGCACCTTACCGATCACTGCACCTGTACACAGTCCATCTGAAATTAGCCCACCCAACTACCTCATCCCCATATTGTTATTTATTTTTGCTCATTTGCACCCCAGTATCTCTATTTGCACATCATCTCTTACACATCTATCATTCCAGTGTTAATACTAAATTGTAATTATTTTGCACTATGGCCTATTTATTGCCTTACCTCCATAACTTGCTACATTTGCACACACTGTATATATATATATATATATATTTATGTTTTGTTTACCTCATATGTAACTGTATGTTTTTTTTTTATCGCACTGCTTTGCTTTATCTTGGCCAGGTCGCAGTTGTAAATGAGAACTTGTTCTCAACTGGTTTACCTGGCTAAATAAAGGTGAAAAAGAAAAAAAAAGAAAAATCAGATGCAGCAAGAAACGCAGTGTCTCTTACAACCACAACTGCAGCTCCTACAATGACAACCTTTACTACCACAACAACAACTGCAGCTCCACAACGTCTGCAGCTCCTGCAATTTCAAATGTAGCTCCTACTACCAAAACAATGACAACAGCTCCTACAACGACAACTGCAGCTACTACTATGACAACTACAATTGCAGGCTCTTCTACGACAACAACTGCAGCTCCAACAACAACAGCTCCTACTATCGCGACAAGAATTGCAGATCTTTCAGCAACAACCACAACTGCAGCTTCTACTACCACAACAATGATTGTAGCTCCTACACTGGCAACCACAACTGCAGCTCCTACGATCACAACAACTACTACCATAACAACTACTGCAGCTACTATTACAACAACCACTAGTACGACGGCCACTAATTCAGCTCCTACCTCGACAACAAGTGCAGCTTTAACTACTACAAGCACATCTGCAGCTCCTAACAACACAGTAGTATGAGGTACAGTTGCAGGAGGTGCAGTTGTAACAGTTTCTGCTACAACTACTGCAGCACCTATTACGACCACCACTACTGCAATTCCTAGTACAACTACAACTGCAGCTTTGACCACCACAACAAAGTATGCAGCTTCTACAATGGCAACCAAAACCGCAGCTCTTATTATGAGAACCACAACTGCAGCTCCTAATTCCACAACAACTACTGCAGCTCCTATTACGACAACCACAACTGCAGTGCCTACTACAACAATTACAACTGCAGCCTCTACTACCACAACCACTACTGCAGCTCCTAGTATGACAACTGCAGCTTCTACTACCACAACGACTGCAGCTCCTACAACGACGGCCACAACTTCAGCTCCTACTACCACGACAATGACTACAGCTCTTTCAACGACAACAACTACAGCTCCTAGTACCACAACAACTACTGCAGCTCCTAGTACGACAACTACAACTGCAGCCTTTACTAACACAACATCTACTACAGCTCCTAGTATGACAACTGCAGCTCCTACTACCACAACAATGACTGCAGCTCCCACTACAACAACCACTACTTCAGTTCCTACTACCAAAACAACAACTACAACTTCTACAATGACAACTGCAGCTCCTACTAACACAACTTCTACTTCAGCTCCTATTACAATTACCACAACTGCAGTCCCTCCTACTACGACAACTACATTGCATCATTTCTACGACAACAACAATGCAGCTCATACAACAAAAACCACAACTGCAGCCCCTACTACGACAACTACAACTGCAGCGACTACTACCACTACAATGACTGCAGTTCCTATACCGGCAACCACAACTGTAGCTCCTACTACCACAACAACACCTGCTGCTCCTATTACGACAACCACAACTGCAGATCCTAGTACGACAAATTCAGCTCCTACTACCACAACAATGATTGCAGCATCTACAAGGACAACCACAACTGTAGTTCCTACTACGCCAACTACAACTGCAGCCTCTAGTATGACAACTGCAGCACATACTACGACGACCACTACTTTAGCTCCTACCTCGACAACAACTTCAACTGTAACTACAACAAACACAGCTGCATCACCTAAACACAGTAGTAGGTGGTGCCGTTGCTGGAGGTGCAGTTGTGGCAGCTTCTGCTACAACAAGTACTGCAGCTTCTATTACGACAACCACTACGACAACTGCAGCTCCTACTATGATGACCATAACTGCAGTTTCTACCAAAATGACAACACCCGTAGCTCCTACTACGACAACCAGAATGGTAGCTCTCATTGCGACCAAAACAACTGCAGCTCAAAATATAACAAACACATCTGAAGCTCCTAAAAACACCATAATAGAGGGTGCAGTGTTGGTAGAGCCTGCAACATCAACAACTACTGCAGCTCATATTACGATATCTGCAGCTCTTACTACGACGACCGCAACTCATTTTACAACAATGACTGCAACTCCTACAATGACAACCACAACTGCAGCTCCTACAACTACCCCCACAACTGCCGTTCTTACAACAATCACAACTGCAGCTTCAACTACAATAACCATAACTCCACTACCTACTAGAAAAAACACAACCATAGCTCCTCATATGATAACACTAACACAGATCCTACAACTGCTTCAGTTCCTACGACAACCAGAACTGAATCTCCTAACAAAACTATAGTAGGAGGTGCAGTGATAGCAGCTCCTACTACAACGACCACAACTGCAGCTTTGACCATGACTGCAGTTCTTACAATGAACACCCCAATTGCAACTCTTACAACATCCCCAACAACTGCAGTTCCAACTATGACGACCACAACTGAAGCTTCAACTACGACAACCACAACTACAGCTTCAACTACGATAACCACAACAATGACAACCACAACTGCAGCGGCAAAAAAAAAAATCACAACACCCCTACCTACTACTACAACCACAATCGTAGTTCCTAATTTGAAAACAACTATCTTGGTTCCTCCTACTACAACAGCAAATGCAGTTCCTACTGCGACAACGAAAACTGCAGCTTTTACTACCACCACAACTACTGCAGCTCCGACAATGACAACAACAACTGCAGTTCTAAGTAGGCCAAACACAGCTAAAACTCCTCAGAACACCATAACAGGAAGTGCAGTGTTGGTAGATACTACTACAACAACCACAACTGCAGTCTCTACAATGAAAACTGCAACTGCTACTACTACGACCACAACGGCTGTTCCTTCCACAATGAGAACCCCTGCAGCTCTTACCACAACAACCACAACTACAGCTCCTACTACGCCAACTACAACTGCAGCCTTTCCTACCACAACAACTACGGCATCTCCTATTATGACAACTACAACTGCATATCCTAGTATAACAACAACTGTAGCTCATACTACCACAACAATGACTGCAGCTTTTAAAAGGACAACCTCAACTGCAGCTCCTACTACGACAATCACAACTACAGCTTCAACCATGACAACCACAAATCTATATCCAACTACAATAACCACAACTCCAGGACCTACTACAAAAACCACAACCATAGCTCCTACTATGACAACTAACACTGTTCCAACTACTGCAGCTCCTACTACAATGACCACAACTGCAGCTCCTACTATTATGACAACACCTACATCTCCTACTACACCAACCAAAACTTCAGTTCTTACTGATACAAGCACAACTACAGCTCCTATAATGAATGCAGCTCCTACAAAGACAACTGCAACTTCTACAATAATCAGAACTACAGCGTCAACTGCAGCAACCACAACACAACTGCAGCTCCAACTACAATAACTCCAATACAACTGTAGTGCCTTCTCTGATAATTAACAGTTACAACTACTGCAGTTGCTACTATGACCACAACAATTGCAGCTCCTACTATGACCACAACTTTTGCAGGTCCTGCAAACACAACTAAAAGTCCTAACACCATAGTAGGAGGTGCAGTGATGGCATGTCCTGGTACGACAACCAAAACTGCAACTCCAGCTCTTACTACAATAACAATGACAGCAGCTCCTATAATGACACCAACTACTCCAGCCTCTATTACGACAACTGCAGCTCGTACTACAACAACCCCAACTGCAGCTCCTATTACAACAACAATGACTTCAGCTCCTACATGGACAAACACAAATTCAGCTACAAGCACCCCCACAACTGCAGCACCTACTATGATCATTACAACTACAGCCTCTTCTAGGACAAGGACAACTGCATCTTCTATTACGGCGACTACAACTGCAGTTCCTACTACGAAAATCACAAGTGCAGCTCCTACAACAACAGTAATTGCATCCGCTAACGCGACAATAACAACTGCAGCTCCTACAGCGACAACCCCATCTCCTACAGAACTAACTGCGAAGACCACAACTGCAGTTCCTACCACGACAACAGAAACTGGAGCTCCTATTACAACAACCACAACTGCAGATCCTATAACCATAACCACAATTCATATAACCAACAATACAACTAAAACGCCTACTACGACAACTACAACTCATATGACAACAACTACTGCAGTTCCTACTATGACAACAACTGCAGCTACAGCAAATTATCCTTCCACACAAACCCCCTCTAATGCTTTAGTTACATTAATGTCTGCAGCTAGAGCTTCCACCACCTCAGAAGCTACATCTGGAAGTACAACAGAAATAGTTACTAGGGTGTCAATAAATAAATCAACAAGTTCAGAGTACAAATAGTAGTTCTAAAGCCACACAAAATGCAGCTACTATCAGCAGAACAACTGAAGTGCTGACAACAACACACAATGCTGCTTCAGTCCTTACAACAAATAGCTCAACTTTCTCCAGTGAAAAATATACTGTGACAACTATCAGGCCAACTGAGAAATCGAATAACTTCTCCACTATCCCATCCCTAACCTCCTCTCCAACCCTTACCACAAACCCAACCATGTCTGAGTGTATACTTAACTGAAAAGCCTCTTACAACAGCAAATCCTCCTTCCATCCCAACTTCCTCTACTGTTTCAGTTACATTGACATCTGCAGCTACAACTTCCACCACCACAACAGCTGCATCTGAGAAGTTACTAACAACCACCATTGCACAGGAAAATGTTCCTTCTACAAACATATACCCTCATTTCCTTTACTGCTCCAGTAGTATCAACAACCACAGTTAGGGCTTCCACAGTTAGGGCTTTCACCTCCACAAACTCTCACAACATACAGTGAGGGGAAAAAAGTATTTGATCCCCTGCTGATTTTGTACGTTTGCCCACTGAAAAAGAAAAGATCAGTCTATAATTTTAATGGTAGGTTTATTTGAACAGTGAGAGACAGAATAACAACAAAAAAATCCAGAAAAACGTATGTCAAAAATGTTATCAATTGATTTGCATTTTAATGAGGGAAATAAGTATTTGACCCCTCTGCAAAACATGACTTGGTACTTGGTGGCAAAACCCTTGTTGGCAATCACAGAGGTCAGACATTTCTTGTAGTTGGCCACCAGGTTTGCACACATCTCAGGAGGGATTTTGTTCCACTCCTCTTTGCAGATCTTCTCCAAGTCATTAAGGTTTCGAGGCTGACGTTTGGCAACTCGAACCTTCAGCTCCCTCCACAGATTTTCTATGGGATTAAGGTCTGGAGACTGGCTAGGCCACTCCAGGACCTTAATGTGCTTCTTCTTGAGGCACTCCTTTGTTGCCTTGGTCGTGTGTTTTGGGTCATTGTCATGCTGGAATACCCATCCACGACCCATTTTCAATGCCCTGGCTGAGGGAAGGAGGTTCTCACCCAAGATTTGACGGTACATGGCCCCGTCCATCGTTCCTTTGATGCGGTGAAGTTGTCCTGTCCCCTTAGCAGAAAAACACCCCCAAAGCATAATGTTTCCACCTCCATGTTTGATGGTGGGGATGGTGTTCTTGGGGTCATAGGCAGCATTCCTCCTCCTCCAAACACGGCGAGTTGAGTTGATGCCAAAGAGCTCCATTTTGGTCTCATCTGACCACAACACTTTCACCCAGTTCTCCTCTGAATCATTCAGATGTTCATTGGCAAACTTCAGACGGGCCTGTATATGTGCTTTCTTGAGCACGGGGACCTTGCGGGCGCTGCAGGATTTCAGTCCTTCACGGCGTAGTGTAATTGTTTTCTTGGTGACTATGGTCCCAGCTGCCTTGAGATCATTGACAAGATCCTCCCGTGTAGTTCTGGGCTGATTCCTCACCGTTCTCATGATCATTGCAACTCCACGAGGTGAGATCTTGCATGGAGCCCCAGGCCGAGGGAGATTGACAGTTCTTTTGTGTTTCTTCCATTTGTGAATAATCGCACCAACTGTTGTAACCTTCTCACCAAGCTGCTTGGCGATGGTCTTGTAGCCCATTCCAGCCTTGTGTAGGTCTACAATCTTGTCCCTGACATCCTTGGAGAGCTCTTTGGTCTTGGCCATGGTGGAGAGTTTGGAATCTGATTGATTGATTGCTTCTGTGGACAGGTATCTTTTATACAGGTAACAAGCTGAGATTAGGAGCACTCCCTTTAAGAGTGTGCTCCTAATCTCAGCTCGTTACCTGTATAAAAGACACATGGGAGCCAGAAATCTTTCTGATTGAGAGGGGGTCAAATACTTATTTCCCTCATTAAAATGCAAATCAATTTATAACATTTTTGACATGCGTTTTTCTTGATTTTTTAAATGTTATTCTGTCTCTCACTGTTCAAATAAACATTCCATTAAAATTATAGACTGATAATTTCTTTGTCAGTGGGCAAACGTACAAAATCAGCAGGGGATCAAATACTTTTTTCCCTCACTGTATGTTCCTACAACATTGACAACTAGGCCAACATCTGGAAGTATAACAGCAGAAGTAACTCAGGGGACAACAAATACTCCTTCAACAAGATCAACATTTCAGAGTACAATTGGCAGTGCAACAGCCACACAAAATGCAGCTACTATCAGCACAAGAACTGAAGTTTTGACAACAACATCAAATGCTTCTCAAGTCCTCACCAAAACTGGCTCAACAACTTCCACCAATGCAAAATCTACACTGGCAAATATAAGGCAAATTGAGAAATCTAATACTCTCTCCTACACTCCATCAACAACAAAAAACATCTGAGAGTGTATCTACAATTTACAATAGCAAATGATCATACCACCCCAACTTCCTCTACAGCTTCAGCAAATCCAACATTCACAGTTAGAGTTTCCACAACAGTTACACTGAAAGGGACAAGAATTCCTTCCACCAATCCTTCCACAAATCTGAAAATGTCTGCAACATCTATTCCTACAACAGTGATAACTAGGTCAACATCTGGAAGTACAACATCAGAAGTAACTCAGCTCACAACAAATACTGCCTCAACAATATCAACATTTGAAAGTTCAACAACCACATCAAATGCATCTACTTTCAGCACAAGAACTGAAGGGCCGACAACAACACTAAATGCTGCTTTAGTTCTCATAACAACTGGTTCAACAACTTCCTCCAGTGTATAAAGTACTCTGACAACTACTAGACCTGAGACATCTACTAAACTTTCTTATGCGACAACAGCAGCTCCAACAAAAACAATGTTTCTATTACCACAACAAATATTACAACTGTTACAACAATAACAAAGTCTGTAACAGTTACCACGCCATCACTGAACATGACAACCTCAAGAACATATTCACTATCAAGTACTGGAGGTGTAACATTCCTAACAGAAATTCCAACCACAACTAAATCGGCTAACATGCCGGGCCTGTATATGATACCATTACAAAATCTCCAACAACACTTTATGACAAAACCACTTTAAAACTGCAGAATCGCCTGTAACCACACTAGTCTGCAAGTTCAGTCACTAGGTAAGCAAGCTGTAAACATTTATAAGAATGAATTCATACTAATGTGGTAGATGGATGATTTTCCTTGCTTTTCTGGTAGTTAAGTTTCTGGTGTTGGGAGTTTTTCATAAAAGCATTACAAATATTTATTTATTTTTTAAACAATCTCAAATTGACGTCCTCCATTATTTTTTTCTGATTTGGGAAAGTGGTGGTTTACATTACACTGTTGTTCCATCTCAATACTCCTGTCCCCACAGAGGATGTTGTCCTTAACGCAATCAAGAGGCAACTTGTTAGGCAATTTAGGACCTTAAGGATCTTCAAAATGTATATACAGTGAATTCGGAAAGTATTCAGACTCCTTCCCTTTTTCCACATTTTGTTACATTACAGCCTTATTCTAAAATTGATAAATTAAAATGTTCCTCATCAATCTACACACAATACCCGATAATGACAAAGCAAAAACAGAGAAGAATGGGAGGAATTCCCCAACTACAGGTGCCAAGCTTGTAGAGTCATACCCAAGAAGACTCAAGGCTGTAATCGCTGCCAAAGGTGCTTCATGAAAGTACTGGGTAAAGGGTCTTAATATTTATGTAAATTTTTCTAAAATGCTGTTTTTGCTTTGTCATTAAAACTACATTTTAATCAATTTTAGAATAAGGCAGAAACCTAACAAAATGTGGAAAAAGTCAAGGGGTCTAAATATTTTCCGAAGGCACAGCACATTATACAGTACGAGTCAAAAGTTTGGACACACCTACTCATTCAAGGGTTTTTCTTTATTCTTACTATTTCTTTATATTGTAGAATAATAGCGAAGACATCAAAACTATGGAATAACACATATGGAATCATGTAGTAACCAAAAAATTGTTACACAAATCAAAATATATGATATATTCTTCAAATAGCCAACCTTTGCCTTGATGACAGCTTTGAACCATGAACTCTGCTCTGTATCAGATAATTCTACAGGAGAATGTCAGGCCATCCGTCTGTGAGCTGAAACTGAACCGCAGCTGGGTCATGCAGCAAGACCATTATCCAAAACACATAATCAAATCTACATGAAATTGGCTAAAAAGCAACACATTTGAAGTTTGGAATGGCCTAGTCAAAGTCCAGGCCTAATACCAATTAAGATATTTTAGCAGGACTTGAAACGAGCAGTTCATTCTTGAAAACCCACAAGTGTCGCTGAGCTACAGCAGTTCTGCATGGAAGAGTGGGCCAAAATTCCTCCACAGCGACGTGAGAGACTGATCAACAACTACAGGAAGTGTTTTGTTGGAGTCATTCCAGCTAAAGGTGGCACAACCAGTTATTGAGTGTAAGGGGGCAATTACTTGTTCACACAGGGGCATTGGATATTGCATCACTTCGTTTATGAAATAAATGAAATAAGTATGTAATTGTTGTGTTATTTCTTCCATCAGGTTCTTTTGATATAATATTAGGTTTTGGTTGAAGATCTGATAACATTCAATATCAAAAATATGCACAGCACTGTATATGGTTGAATCTGTGTTTGAAATTCACTGCTCGATTGAGGGATCTTACAGATAATTTTATGTGTTGGGTACAGAGATGAGAAAGTCATTCAAAAATCATGTTAAACACTATTACTGCACACAGAGTGAGTCCATGCAACGTATTATGTGACTTATTAAGGAAATGTTTACTCCTGAACTTATTTAGGTTTGCCATAACAAAGGGTTGAATATTTATTAACACAAGACATAAAATTCAGGAAAACATCATTCCACTTTGACATTATGGGGTATTGTGTGTAGGCCAGTCACACATAATCTTAATTGAATCCCTTTTAAATTCAGGCTGTAACACAACAAAATATATACAGTGCCTTCAGAAAGTATCCCTTGATTTATTCCACATTTTGTTGTGTTACAGCCTGAATTCAAAATCGATCAAATATTTTTTTTTCTCACCCATCTACACACAATACCCCATAATGACAAAGTGAAAACATGTTTCTAGAAGTTTTTGCTAATTTATTGAAAATGAAATACAGAAATATCTATTTTACATAAGCATTCACACCCCTGAGTCAATACTTTGTAGAAGTTTGTTGGCGATTACAGCTGTGAGTCTTTTTGGCTAAATCTCTAAGAGATTTGCACACCTGGATTGTACAGTACTTGCCCATTATTCTATTAAACTCTGATCATAGAATTTCAAGCCAATTTAAGTCAAATCAGTGGAATGGTTTCAAACACATGGGTTTCATGCTGTTCCATTTGCTAATTTCCAGCCATTATTATGAGCCATCCTCCCCTCAGCAGCCTCCACTGATGCAGTGAATGTAACGCAAATGAAATTCTAACCTTCAACTGTCAGGGAAAGCAGGTAGCCTCTTGCTTGGCTACCCAAACTCCTTGCTCCGGCCAAACGCTACGCTAGGCCACTCCCACAGACGATTAGTTACCGGAGTGTAACTCCAGTTCTATGAGTGGAGCGGAGCCCCATAGGGGAGCTCTGCTCCTAGTGGTTTACCCTCTGCCCTAAGGCAGCAACAGCCTGAAGCAAAATTATGCACACACCTGCAGCCAATGGGAGCACAGGTGTCCCTATAAGAGGGGACGCCTCCCCTCAATCAGCCTCCCGAGATATTATCTTCAGCGAGACTAGAGAGGGTCGGCAGGGCCTTAAGTCCTATGGGGCTCCGCTCCACTCATAGAACTGGAGTTACACTCCGGTAACTAATCGTTCTATATCGTGGAGCTCCGCCCCATAGGGGAGCTCTGCTCCTAGTGGTTTAAGGCGGAGCGTAGCGCTCCAAAATGTACTCCCTGCCGAGCCTAACACTTCCCATTAAAAAATGAAAAGGTCAAGCCTAGCAATGGCCGCAACCAATTCCCGCAGTACTGCAACTAAAAACCCCTACGGGCGTCACAATATATCGCGTCATCGGTTAAAGACCCGCCCCACCTAGTTCAATGGCAATGCCAATGACTAGTGGGCAGATCACCAGAATAGAAGCTACACTAATCTGTACTAGCAGATAGATGTGCCTCAATATCCTGTGAAAACACCACCGACCACTAATGGAATGACACCAAGTGTCACTCTACATTATGTGCACAGTAGACCACCTCACTCACTCAATGGAATCCCAGAGATTAGTAGGCAGGAACAAAATATAAGTCATACTAAACTGAACAATCAGATAGATGACCTCACATTCTGTCAATTCAATACATGTCTCTACTATACTGACCCTGTCAGTCAAGAGTCATGCCACAAGATATGCTTTCCATCCAAAGCGGACCTGATAGAAACCTGTGTCCATCGTCCTGCTTTTCTCTCTTCTAGCTCAAGATTCCCTTTCAGCTATGCTGAGTACAATCGAGCCAGAGAGATAGAAAGCCTATCTATCAAAAAACATGTTTTCCTAACCAAAGCGGACCTGATGGGAACCTGCCCATAGTCCTGCTTTATCCTCTCTTCCTGGCTCAAAATCTCCTTTCAGCTTTGCTGAGTACAGACCGAGCCAAAGAGTTAGAAAACATATCTGTCCAGAATATGTCTTCCTAACCAAAGCGGACCTGATGAACACCCATGTCCACAGTCCTGCTTTTTCCTCTCTTTCTTGCTCAAGATCTCCTTTCAGCCACGCTGAGTACAGATCGAGCCAAAGAGTTAGAAGGCATATCTAATAGATAGAAACAGAATATGTCTTCCTAACCAAAGCGGACCTGATGGACACCCATGTCCACAGTCCTGCTTTTCCCCTCTCTTTCTTGCTCAAGATCTCCCTTCAGCCACGCTGAGTACAGATCGAGCCAAAGAGTTAGAAGACATATCTAATAGATAGAAACGGATAAATGGAGACGGTGTCGACCATGACGCTGCTCTACAAATATCCTCTACCCCTGTTCCTCTGAAGAGGGTAGTAGAAGCTGCTACTCCACGAGTGGAGTGAGCTCTGATACCCTGAGGCAGTTGTCGCCCCGCTGCCTCGTAAGCTGTCTCAATACCTTCACAAAGCCAATGAGACAATCACTGTTTTGAAAGTGGTCTACCTAATGCAGCCGCACCGTGACACACAAACAGCTGAGGCGATGACCTAATCGCTGCTGTGCGCTCAACGTAACATGCCAAAGCACGCACTGGGCACAGACAATGAAGCTTTTCCTCACTCCTCTCCCCATGAGGAGGGGGAGAAAAAGCCCACAACTCCACGGTCTGTGATCTATATGCACTGCTAATAACCTTCGGCACAAACGCCGGGTTAGGACGTAACACCGCTCTGCTCAGATCGCCATTAATGGCAAGGCAGTCGGGTCTCGTCGACAGGGCACACAAATCACTGACACGCTTAGCGGTAGTCAAGGCGAGCAACAGTGCCGTCTTGATAGACAGCATCTTGAGGGGTATTTGATTCAATGGCTCGAACGGCGACTTACATATCGCTTCGAGTACCAAGGCCAAATCCCACTGGGGCAGCGTGGCTCTAGGCATTGGCCTAAGCCGCCGCGTTCCCAATAAGAAACGTTTCACTAAAGGGTGGCTGAACACGTTCGTTCCGCCAAACCCCTCATGACCAGCTGAAATTGCCGTTGCAAACACTCTAATGGTGGAGGGCGATTTCTGCTTATCAAACATAAACTGCAGAAAAGAGAGCACACTCTCAACCTGACAGTTCATGGGGTCCACACCTTGTGTGTCACACCATCGTGAAAAAACGTTCCATCTGCTGGTATACATCCTAGAAGTGGAACCGGCTCGTGCACCTTGTATGGTTCTGATCACTGCATCAGATAACCCACGGCGCCTCAACCTGTCCCATTCAGGAACCAAGCCTTCAGTGGTTGGCCGATTCTGGGCCACTGCCCTATCGAGCCTCCCGCCTGGGTCAACGCGTCCCGTCGATGTGGAATTGGCCAAGGTGGCGCAATCAACATCTGACTCATCTCCGCAAACCACGGAGCCCCCGGGCGATCGGGCGCTATCAGTATCACTGACAGCCCCTCTGACCTCACCCTGGCTAGCAGTGGGAGAATGCAAGACAGCGGAGGGAATGCATACAGGAGAACTTTCGGCCACGGGTAGTGCGCGAATGCGTCTCTTCCCAGTGGTGGCTCGTCCTGTTCCCTCAGCGAGAACCATAGGGGACATTGCGCGTTCACGCGTGATGCGAACAGATCCACCTCGGCTCTCCCGAACTGTTCCCAAATTCGGAGAACAATGTCCGGATGCAGACACCACTCGTCGTCTCGAGGACCCCCTCTTGACATGAGGTCTGCTCCTACGTTCAAGTAGCCCGGAATGTGTGCTGCTCTCAACGAGCGAAGGTGCTTGTGAGCCCACAGCCACAATTCCTCTGCCGCCCGGTGGAGGGCAGGTGACCTGACCCCTCCCTGGCGATTTATGTGGGCTACTGTGGTCCGGTTGTCTGACCAGACCAGCACATCGCGACCCCGAAGGGTAGGCGCGAAGTGGGTCAGAACCAGTCGAACTGTTTCCAACTCCAAGAGGTTTATGTGACGACCTGATTGAGGCCATACACCTCCTATCGCTTGAGTCTGACATGTCCCTCCCCATCCAGTCAGAGAAGCATCTGTAAATACTGGAATTTTGGATGACACCTTGCCCATCGGGACTCCGTGCGTGAGAACGCTCGGATTCCTCCAATAGTCCAGGTCTGCTGTTAGCGAGAGAGGAACCACCACCAACCGATGACGTTGACGCACTGGGTCTAGTCTTAGTTGGGCGAACCATCGCTGTATTCTGCGCATGTGCAGGAGTCCCAGCGGGACCACAGAGTGGGCTGACGACATGAGACCCAAAAGTGACATGATCGACAGCGCCGTCACTGTGTGATTTGGACGACACTTCCTCAGGGCTAGCATCAATGCTACCCTTCGAGGGTCCGAAATTCGAGCCCTCATCATTACAGTGTCTAGCTGTAGCCCAGGTAGACAATCTGATGACTGGGCCAGGGTGCGCTCTTTTTCCAATTCACAGCGAACCCCAGACGCGTGAGATGAATCACTGTCTGTGTTGTGTGAGTGAACGCCAGCTCTGCTGACGGGGCGAGAACCAGCAGGTCGTCTAGGTAGGCTAATAGCCTTATCCCTTGACGACGCAGCGGCTCCAATGCCGCCTCCACACATTTGGAAAACGTTCGAGGTGCCAGGGCGTACCCGAATGGCATCCTCGTGAACTCGTACACCACCCCTTGAAAGGCGAACCGCAGAAACTTCCTGTGACGCGATTGTATCGGCACATGGAAGTACGCGTCCTTTAGGTCTATGCTTGTACAAAAGTCTCCTTTCTGGACACATTCCAGTAGACGTTTTGTCGTCAGCATTCGGAAGGGTCGTTTGGTTATGCTCTCGTTGAGAGTGCGTAAATCCAAAATCGGCCTCACTCCCCCCGTCTTTTTGGGCACTAGGAAATAAGGCGAATATAGCCCTTTGTTCCTTTGCTCCCGGTGAACTACTGTGACCGCCTCCTTCGCCAAAAGTTCCGTAATCTCTGACATCAGAGCGGCCACTTTGTCCGGCGTTTTCCTCACCGTCTCCACCACTCCCCTGAACGGGGGTGGGGTTCGATGGAATTGGAGGGCATAACCCTTCTGCAACGTCTGTTCTAGCCAGTGTGAGAGGGTACAGCTTCGTTGCTACTGCCAGCAATGCAGAGAAAGCGGGCGCGCACGAAGCTGTGGTGCATCCAGTAGGAAGGACCTGTATTCCTCTATGGCCCTCGCCGCCGCTATTCCCCAGCACTGGGTTGGTGGAATAGCCCAAGGCGGGCCCCCCTCGAAAGGGAGAGGAAACATCAGCTCGTTCTGAGACAATCGGAGGCCTTGATACGTCAGTTACGTCTGTAACTCTAGTATTCCGGCCCTCCGTGAACGCAGCACGGTTTTGAGCTGCCCTGACTGAGGTATTAACCTGAGACAGAGCGCCCTCCCCGGATAGCAATTGTGTCATCATGTCATTGTCTGACTGAGACTGCTGCTTGTCATGAGATCCGTCCACTGCAGTACTCAACAGAGTCTGGAAAGTGTGGTCTCTAACTGGTACCACAAGGTGGCGCCACAATACCTCTTTTTTACTGGTCTCATGAGGCTGCTCAACAGCACACTCTAGGTGTGGTGAGCTGCACTCAGAGTAGTGGGCATTGTTACGTTCTGAATTAACCGGGGGCACCCATACATTGGTTACACCTGTAACTCTAGTATTCCGGCCCTCCGTGAACGTCGCACGGGTCTGAACTGCGCTGGCTGATGCGTTAGCCTGAAGAAAGGCGTCATTCCCAGCTAGCGGCTGCGTCTTCATGTCATATTTAGACTGAGACAGCTGCCTGCTATGTGAGACCTTTACTACAGAGCTCCTAGGAGTCTGTAGTAAAATATCTTTATTAGGTGAGCTAAGGCTACGCCTTGCTACCTTTTTCTCTTTCCTCTCCTGAGTGTGTTCAACTACGCACCCTCGGTGGGTTGAGCTACACTCAGGATGGTGAGAGAAATTCATAGGACGTGAAGTACTCTGCAATGTGTCATGGAAGAAAGGCTCTTTTGTGACAATGTCAGTGAGAGCCAGCTCTTTATTCATATAACAACAATAAACATTTCCCTCCATGCCCTGAACAGTAGGGTGGGGGGGAACAGTGGGCTCTGTCGCGTCCAGCGCCGAGCCGTCATCTCCCCCTCGTCCCGTCATTGACGCAGTCGTTTCTGGCTGACCTTCTGGTGTTGCCAGGACGGTTTTGTGACGACCTCTCTCGCCGGCGGAATCGTCGCCACCACCGTCGTCGCTGGAGGGGCCGAGCCCGCTCGCCTGCTGTCGGTGGTAGGCGCCTGTCGCCTGGCCCGTCGCCTCCCTGTAGTTCTACAGGGGGCGTTAGAGGTTGACGGGTTAGTTGAGGCCCTGCTAAACTTGCCTGCCAATGGCAGGTGTTTAGCCAGGTGCTTTCTCTCTTCATCAAGCTTACCAAAACGTTCCGTCGCCTCCTTAACGGCGACCCCAAAGAGGCCCTCGCTAGAGACGGGTGCATTTAGCAGCGAGGCTCTGTCCGTCTCCTTCATGGCTGTCATTGACAGCCAGAGGTGACGTTCCATGACCACCGAGGTGGCCATGGACCGGCCTGCGCATATCGCTGACGCCTGTGTCAAATGAAGAATAGCGCCAGAAATCCTGGACGCCTCTTCAATCTCCTCGCTGGTCAACTCAGACCTACCCGTTGTTAGACAGGATAGGGAGGCTGCGAGGAGGGCAATGTTGTTAGCCGCTGACACAGCCTGGGCTCCCAGCGTAAAGGACTTCTCAGCCAGCTGTGCTGTGAGTCTGTCCTTTTGTGCTGGCAAGGTGGCTTTCTTGGAGGCCGCCCAGGGACTCGAACCCGGCACTAGATACGCCGCCATGGCGCTCTCGAGCCTAGGGATTCCCTTAGCAGCCCACTCACGTCCAGCCACTCTCGTGAATGGGGTGTACACTTTGGCGGGCGAACGCGCCGCCAGGGGTGTATCCCACGAGCCCTCGACATATTTTCCGAGGGAAGGCATAGAAGGAGCCATCGGCTCAGCTGCCTTCCTCGGTCTAGAGTAGGGGCCGCCCTCCATCATGTCGACCTCCACGGGGGGGGGGGGGGGGGGGGAGCAGGGCTATCTCGAGTCGATTGGCGGCTCTCTCAATGAGTTCGGGAAAGTTCGCACGCAGAGAGGCCGCTGCGAAGGACAGGGCTGCTGACGTAACAGAGCCCGTGTCGTCATCGCACAAGGAGCCTTCAGATCTCACACTCCCCATAGGGAAGGGGGTCTTGAAGGTTGGCGCCAGAGGGTCGGATTGTTCCTTTGGAACATCCATCTCTGCGTCTCTCTCCTTGTTTTCCCCCGAGTCAGCACTGTCCGTCGACGCCTCTGAAGCAGAGGCGAGAAGAGACAGTACATCCTCTAGGGGGATATCCTCCCTAAAGAACACCCAACGCTGCTTCCTCACCTTCATAGGAAGGAGGGCGCAGGAGGCGCAATTAGGGGGATTGCCGGTCCCTTCCTTGGCATGCTGCGGCCCCAAACACATGAAACAAAGGTCGTGGGGGTCCGCAGATGCCATGGAGGAGCATCGGCACTGAGCCCTGAAAAGGGCTTTTGGGGGTGGAAAATCTCCTGGCGTGCTCATTTTAGAAGAGGTCGATGGCTGGCTCATCGACGGCGATTTCTTCCTGAGTCTTCTTCTCTTCTTGGCTTCTTCAGTCTAGTCGTCCAGTCGCTGAAGATAATGGGAGGCTGATTGAGGGGAGGCGTCCCCTCTTATAGGGACACCTGTGCTCCCATTGGCTGCAGGTGTGTGCATAATTTTGCTTCAGGCTGTTGCTGCCTTAGGGCAGAGGGTAAACCACTAGGAGCAGAGCTCCCCTATGGGGCGGAGCTCCACGATATAGAACAGATAGTTTCTTTGCTGCAATGAGTCTGGATCTGTGTACCTCCGAGATTATTTCTATAATGCAAACACATTCTAACCGTTCTGATTGGTCCCAGAAACCGATGGGGTAAAGCGATGTTTTGAAAATGTGTTATTGGCTTTAATACGCTGATTACTTAGTTTTGTACATCACCCCTCTTTTTGACGTCACCACAAACGTATGTAGGGAACATAGAGCAGCAGAATAATTCAGTTTGAGTCGTCAGGCAAGGAAACCGCTATTGCATTTACATAATTGCATTAATCTGTTAAACCTACAGCTTCAAAAAGTTTGAAGACACCAAATCTATCTGTATCAAACGCATACAAAATGTATACACAAGTACAACAATTTTTTTAAAGGACTGTCACATCACCAACCAATTTACACCTAATTAAAATGGATTGTGTATAATTGTTTTAAAACAGAAAGGAAGGACATAACATATATTTGAGCTGAGCCCAGGGCACTGTTGGAATACTTTAAACGTGTCCCATTTCCTTCTTGCTCCCGGTCAGTAATCCCCGATTTGACAATACTGGACATTAAAAGCTTTGTGGTGGAACCATCATTTGTATTCACCTGTCTAATCAAGTTAGGATCATCGTTTATTATTACTATTCAAGGGAGGGAGAAAGAATGCAGCTTTAAAGCACTCAAACCTAATATTCGAACTGGACCCTGACGTGATAGCCTAGCCAAGGGCTGCCCAGCCCTCTTCCTGGAGATCTACTGTCCTGTAGGTTTTCAGTCCAATCCTAATTTATCGTATCTGATTCAGCTAGTTAAGGTCTTGTTGAGCAGCTAATAACTAGAATCAGGTGTGTTAAATTAGGGTTGGATTGAAAACCCACAGGATGGTTGATCTCCAGGAAGAGGGTTGGGCAGCCTTGGCATATCCCTAGACAACATCCAATCATAGGCTGTGTTTAGAAATGCAGCCCAATTCTGATCTTTTTTTCACTAATTGGTCTTTTGACCAATCAGATCAGCTCTGAAAAGATCGGATTTGAGAAGATCTAATGTGATCAGTGGAAAAAAATATCAGAATTGGGCTGCCTGTGTAAACGCAAACATAGTGGCGCGTAATAGATTATTACCTCCAGATGTTACCATTTACCTCGTGAGAATGTATATTCTGATACAGAGTAATGACGTTCCAATTGTTAGAAAGCTGCATCCAATTGCAAATACTTCCTATATATACCTAGGAGAAACATCGACTGTCATACCGTCTTTAGTATTCAGTGAGGCATTGTATGAAAATGGCTTGGCAAAGGAACACACTGCTTTTGTTCCTGGCTTGGCCTTGCTTTGCATTGCCTGCAGCGGGATTGGAGCGGGTTTCAGAAGAGGCAACCTTTTCCCACCACAACCTTGACACCGAGGATGATTATACCAAAGACAGCGCTGTAGTACAACTTGGAGACCCCACCAATTTTGATTCTAAAGCTGACCGTGAATTCCAGGTGCAATTCGAGGAGGTGCCAGATGCAAAAAAGTGGGTCTCCGTTACCAACGCAGCCCCAGTCAGTGTAGCAGTTCTGTGCAGTGTGGATCAGTTTGAAGTCACACTGCCAGCTGGTCCAATGAGTGAAGTCAAAATTTTGGGTGAGTTATTTTATTTATAGGCTTATAGAATTATCAAATGCAGTTTGGGTACTTTGCTCATGCTCAACTTTCCCTACAGGCTCCAACAGTATGCTCCCTGTTCTTGAAGCCCCAGAATCCTGTGGATACTCATTAAGTCGAGGACAATACCAGAACACCTTAACTGTCCGCTTTTTAGGCTGCCTTGTCAGTCTTCAGGTACGGTCTTTGCCCTCTTTCCACTTTGAAATGATACACTTTAATTTTGTAAATGTGCCATTGGAGTGACTGTTTCACATTTCTTGCCACACTGACTCTCTGCAGGCTGGGTGGTACACCTTGATGGTGTTGTTTGTCAATGAAGCTGGCATAATGGATGTTTCTACAGTGTCCTGTGCGTCTAGCCCCAAATCCTCTGTGTCCTCGACCGTAAACCTGCCCCTCTCTGGTCTTCCCAAGGCCCGTGCTGGGCCTCCTTCTTCAAAGTGTTTTATTGCCACCCCTCAAGATCCCCCCACGTCTCCTGGTGAGTCTCATACAATGTTCTGGGCCTAGTTTCCCAAAAGCATCTTAAGGTTATGTTCATTGTTAGAACTTTCGTAGGAGGTGTGTTAAATCTCTGAGCTGTTTCCCAAAACATCGTTATTATGGTTGCACTTAAACGCTGATAATTTAATGCCTACCCCAGACCACTAGAATAGTTAAGTGCGTCTTTAGATGCTTTATTTGCCGTCCTGCATCACTTTATACACAGAATCACATGGTTTGTTTCTTTGTGACTGCAGAACTTTAGAACAAACTTGCTTATGTCTCTGCAAGTGAATCAAGGACTGCATTAAAATATAAATTGTAAGCTATTCATATTGAAATGCATTTAATTTTCAATAATCTTAGTTTAGCTACTGTCTGTTTCATGGTGTGTAGCCTAATGTGTTCAATGATATGACAAATGTTTATTCTATTTTTTGGGGGGGGGGATAAGCATTAGAATAAGTCACTATCTGCATCCGTAGGCGGTAATGTATCTAGAAGCTGATCCGAGCGCAACGCTCCCTTCCTTTCGATCCTATCAGTATCGACACATGCTCCGATGACTCATTTAGCTAACGTGTTTTCGGGAAACTCATGTTACATCTTCCTCCATTGTAGGAAAGATGTTAACACTCCTAAACCTAAATTCCATCTGGGAAATTGGGCTCTTCAAGTGTCTAAAATGATCCATGATCTCCTAGTTTCCTCACCATCGAGCTGCAAGAACGGACCATGCCTTGGCCCGGTTCTTTATCAGTGGCATTTAGGCTTGAGTGTTTTAATGATGGATCTTTCCTACAACTGCCGACGATGTAACATGCGTTTCCCACAACGCAGAGAATGGTAGTGTTGTCTGCTAACATTCTGCTAATTATGCTGTGGAGAACAAGGAGTCCGCATACACTGTACTTTGATTATAAAGGTTTATTTATATCAAAGGGTTACAGCTTCAATTTACAGATATCTGCGGACATCCGGAGAACAGACGACCCAAATTCTAAATGTGCTATTCTCCCCGTCCTTTGTCCCAAACCATAGTGTATATATCCTATGTAATCTGATATGGGTGTTTTCCCCTACAGACCACTCCCAGGAGACCACCTAACAGACTTCCTCTGCTTTAGGGTGCCCCTCTAAAACTGCTCCCCAGATGCTTCCCTAAGCTAAATCAACATCCTCTAAGCTACCATTTGCCAACGTTAACAAAGTCATAAATTCCTTAGATACCACAGTAGCTAAGTGCATCATTGGAGCATATGTCAATACGGATAGGATTGAAAGGGAGCGCTGCTCCGCTTTCTCCATTCAAATCTGAAGTTGATGTATACTGATGACTAATCAGCTCCTAGAAATTTCACCTTCATGGCTGCAAATATTGAGGTGGCTTACCCTATATTGCTCTAAATCAGATTTGGCACATATTACATGACTCTAGCATACAATCAGCAAAATGGAATTCGATTGACCAACTTGAAGTTGATATGATTGGAATATAGCCCACTTTTTTTTTTTTATGCAGTCACCTCGTTCATTTGAAGTTGGCTTTTATACTTTGCTTGTTTGTAACAATTGCAAAGACAAGGTCACAAACATTTTTTTAAACTGCTTGATTTTTATGTTTTAGTAGAGATTGTGTGCTGTGGAAGGGCAAACGCATCTAACACTTAGCTGTTCTAGTGGTCTGAGGCAGTCGGTAAATTACTTTCAAGTAACTTTAGTGATGGTTTTGTGCAACTGCTCCGATTTAACAATGCTCCTACGACGGTTCTAATGATTAATTTAGCCTTCATTTGAGTCTTTGAAACGGGGCCCTGGTCATTCTGACCAGTTCAGAGGCTCTATTGAAACTTATATTTCCCAAATTGTGAGAACATCTACTCCAGTGCCTCAGATGGACTTCTGGTCATTTGAGTCTTTACAGCTATTACTGAACCAATATAAACGCAGCAATTTTACTGAGTTACAGTTCATATAAGGAAATCAGTCACTTGAAATGGATTCATTAGGTCCTAATCTATGGATTGCACATGACTGGGCAGGGGTGCAGTCATGGGAGGGCATAGGCCCATCCACTGGGGAGCCAGGCCCAGCCAATCAGAATGAGGTTTTCCCCACAAGCGCTTTATTACAGACAAATACTCCTCAGTTTCATCTGCTATCCGGGTGGCTGGTCTCAGATGATCCCGCAGGTGATGAAGCCTGATGTGGAGGTCCTAGGCTGGTGCGGTTACACCTGGTCTGTGGTTGTGAGGCAGGTTGGACATACTGCCTAAAACGATGGTGGCTCATGGTAGAGAAATTAACATTACATTCTTTGGGAACAACTATGGTGACCATTCCTGCAGTCAGCATGCCAATTGCAGGCTCCCTTGACTTGAGACATCTGTGGCATTGTGTTGTGACAACAGTACATTTTTAGTGGCCTTTTATTGTACCCAGCACAAGGTGCACCTGTTTAATCAGCTTCTTGATATGCCACACCTGACAGTTGGATGGAGTATATCGGCAAAGGAGAAATGCTAAGTAACAGGGATGTAAACAAATTTTGTGCATAACATTTGAGAGAAATTAGCTTTTTGTACAAATATAAAATTTCTGGGCTCTTCTGCTCATGAAACATTGGACCAACACTTTACATGATGTGTTTTATATTTTTATTCAGTATAATTAGGTGGCTACTGATCCTCAGGAAATGCCACTTACAACGGTTTTTGTATTTCAGGCTGCAGTATTCCCCAGAACCAGCACGTGGCTTGTGGTTCCACTGGAATCTCGTCCTCCCAGTGTTTGGTGATGGGTTGCTGTGTGGATTTGGCCACTTCCACCTGCTTCTACCCAATGGATGGTAAATACTCCCATTTCACACAGCAAGATCATGTTTGATTTTGAATAGTGAGGACTGATGTGTATTGCTCTCCCTTCCCAGAATGCACTGCAGACAAACAGTTTGTCTTTGCCGTTCACCATGACATCACCACTTTCCCTGTGGATCCCACCAAACTTGTAGTTGCTGGGAAGTCTAGCTGTGGCCCAGTCATTGTCAATGACAAGTTTGTGGTCTTCAAATTCTCAGTCACTGAATGTGGAACTCACTTTTATGTAAGTGTACAATCATATTATGCCCTCCTAGTGTGGATCCCGACAATTACATTCATTGTTTTGCTCTTCATTAGGAAATTGGTGAGACTGTGATCTACACAGCAGAGGTACAGACGGTCGTCCGATCCCTTAACCTGAAATATGGCATAATCTCCAGAGACAACCCCCTCAGGTAAATGGGCATTGCTTATTGGGCGAGTCCAGTTAGTCTGTCTTCAGTTTGGACTTTAATGAACATCTCCACATCCCAGGGTTGTTAGACTCAATGTCTACACCTTTTTTAAGATCTACATTTCTATCTTTGCTACATGCCTCTGTCCTAGTATTCCTATATATTGAGCTGATTCACCAGTCCATTAATACACTGAGTTACTTAACTTAAGATCTTAACTTCAAATATTGGTGTTGGAAAATGACATTTGAGAAAGTAATTTAATCTCTCTAATTGAGGAGTCATTAAATGCACCTGCTGAGATTGACTAGTACCACATGTCTGTCTCTAGAATCATGGTTGAGTGCCGCTACTCTAAAGCTCTGGGTACCCTGCCAGCAGTGGCGAGTGTGGGCTACATGGTGAAAAGCCCCAGTTTCAGATTCCCTTCAAAGGTGACATCCAAGGGGCTGTTTGGCGTCCAACTCAGGATTGCTGAAGGTATCTGGCTGTTAACATGCAAACACTCAATTGCTGGAACATAATGGTCAACTGTCCCATGCTGACATTAATCATTGCTGAATTTGGTGTATGAAGACAAAAACCCAACCCCCTGACTTGCTATTTTACCCCCACCAGACAAAACCTATGCCAAGTACTACAAGCAGCACCATCAGCCCCTCCGTCTCCTCCTGGGCAAACTTGTGTATCTAGAAGTACGTCTGACTTCTCCAAAGCCAGAGGCAACACTCTTGGTCAACTACTGTCTAGCTTACCCCCGCTCTGCCAAGAATGTTCTGGTGCTCATTCACGAAGGGTAAGCACTGCAATGACTTGGTGTGTGACTAATTTGCCTAATGTTGTACTGCAGATTGTGTATTGGTGGGCTACCTTGCTCTTGAAGCACCATTGCATGTTACTATAGAGGCTGAAACTCTGGCTTGGCTGGACTCTCTAATGTTCCCTTGATTTTGGCATTAAGGCCCTTTATCTATTTACCCAGAGTCAGATTAACTTGTGGATACTTTGTCTGTGAATGCAGTTTGAAGGAAATTGCTAACTAGCTTTAGCACAGTGATGAAGTCTATAGGTATCTGCTAGCATTGGCTCATGACACTACTGGACACATAGGCAGACAAATGGTATCCAAGTTCATCTGACTCGGAAGTAGATAAAGGGCCTCATTGCCAAAATCCTGAAGTATCCCTTGAATTATGGTGTGGAAGAAACTTTGCCCCATCCAATGTGTCGCCCTTTCCCTAGCCAAAGCATGACCGACATTTAGGCCAGAACTCCTTATACCAAAGGTATTCAACTCTTACCCTACGAGGTCCAGAGCCTTCTAGTTTTCTGTTCTACCTGAGAATTAATTACACCCACCTGGTGTCCCAGGTCTAAATCAATGCCTGATTAGTGGAACTAGGGGGGGGGGGGGGGGGTCTGAGATCCAGAGTTTAGTTTGAGGGCCTTACACTGTGAAGATTTAGTTGTCATTGAGTTCTCTTGCTCAATTTCTCCCCTCTAGGTGCGCCAACCCTCAGGACCCCAGAATCTCCATCCTTAAATTCAGCAACCTGCCACAGAAGCGCCACCAGCGTCGCTTCATGGTCCAAGCATTCCAGTTCATGGATCAACACACCAACAAGTATCTGGATGAGGAGGTGAGGAAGCAGAATTGGGACTGGGATTTGCATCTTGATTCCCTGCATTGGTGTATGTCACATGGCAAATTAGGCTTTTTATTTGTGAGCTGCACAAAGTCTGTCGCAACAAGCTTAGTTGGTATTGAGTCCCACTTCATTCCTCCCCACCAGATCTACTTCATGTGCTCTACTGAAGTGTGTATGCCTACAGAAAAAACCTGTGAAGAGCGCTGCTTTGATGGAATTAGGCGGTGAGGAAGAAGACTGGGGATTTGCCTCTTGAATCCCTGGATTGGTGTATTGTCACATGGAGACTGATGCTTAAAAAAAAAAATCATATTACTACAGTTGGCTAACATTTTTATACAATTTGTCCCTTTTTTTTTACTGCAAGGTAATAAGTTAAGTTTAGTATTTAATCTCACTTTATTCCTCCCCATCAGATCTACTACATGTGCTCTACCACAATGTGGCCCACATAAAAAAACTGAGAAGAGCGCTGCTTTAAATGAAAGGTGAGTCTTGCCCAGTGGCGTTACTATTTTAGTCTTGGTGGGGGGGAAAAAACAAAAATGTGGGATGTATGCCAGTGACACCACAATACCACAATACATTAATTGCACTATAACGGTGCCCACAAACTGTTAGGGCCTACATAAAGCTGTCCCAACATCTTACCACTGCTACGCCTGGCTATCAGTGGCGCCTTGTCTGGCAGCTGTTCATTCAGTCTCATTTACTGCCCCCCCACCCAAAAAAAAAAAGAACATGGCTGACTTGCTTAAACATGTAGTTTCTACTGACAATTGAGATGTACAAACTATGGCATAAGAGGCAATCTGTAATTTTGATTAAGACATTAATGAGCGAGCTAGGACTGTAGTCATAACTTTGTTCAGCACTTTTGGAATGTACAGTGACAGAATTCAGAACATGGGCTGTTAGTGTACACCAAGTCAGAACCGTAGGATAAATAAAGGGTGCATATACGCAGACAATGAAAGCTCTTACAATATTTGACGATTACCTTTCTCTAAAACAGGTTATAGGCTACATGTGCACCACCAAGTCAGAACAGTAGGTGAAATTAAGAGGGTGGAAAATAGACCCAACTATTAGGGTGAGGCACTAACACAACATACACTTAGTATTACTTTCTTAGCTACAGTATGCATATAACATTTATCCAGCAGCATACAATACAATTTTGGACTCCTTGTTGTGCAGTGCTCACTTGAACAGGAAGGTGGCGCGGTGGTCCTTCGTGGGCAAACTTTGTCATCAAGGTCTGGCATTCTCTGGATATATGGTGCTTTCAAGACAACTGGGAACACTTAAAAAATAAAAGGTTGAATCATGTCAGTGATCTTCAGGTCGTAGCTCTAGAAAGGGGCCCGAGTTCCGGATTTACAACTCTGCGTTAGATCTTTCAAAACGTGTTTTTCCTGAGTTCCCAGTTAACTCAGCACTGCGAAGTTAAGTTAACAGTTTTGCGCGTGGCACAAATCATGCTTCATTGACTGCATGGCCAATGTTGAATGTATCACTTTAAACTTGGAAAAGAGACCCTTAATCCCAGACTTGGGACCACACAGCCAGTCCACTGAATAGCAGGCTAGTGATTGCTTGCAGTTAGCCACTCATTGTTGAATTTCCAATTTGTGATGTTTGGCCGATGCACACCGATACGTTTTATCTATAATTTCTCTTTATATGACAAGGTTTTGCCAGATTGTCGTCTTGATTCATGATGACTGCTAGCTAAGATTTTGAATGTATGTTGACATGAGTTCAATCAAATCTACTGTAGCTATAACGTCATTTTCTGTGGCCAATGACCTTGAGCCTCCTCGGATGGGCATTTCTAATGTAACTCTATGGCAGCACCCAAGGGGCTTGAATTTGAGATCTACCCTCGGACTTGGTGTCCCAATGAGTGACAGAACACAGCCAATCACGGCACAACTAGAGCATATTACCAACATCTATGCTCTGTATTTTCCGCTGGCTGCCCCACCACAAAGCACTGAGCTAGGCTGAAACACCTGAATTTTGGAGCTGCCTTAATAAAGCTGCTTTTTTGCTTGCTTAACTCAAATACTTGCAAACTGAAACGTGACATTATTGCCAAATGGGCAAGCCCAAAAAAATGTGGGGCTCTGCCCTGAATGACTGGTCGCCACTGGTCTTGCTTAACTATTGTTCCCAGATTTGAAATGCACTTGCTTCAATAGGTGCATTTAACTTTCACACCTACCTCTGTTTTCCAGGTCTGACTGTAATCTACCAGGGTGACGAGTGGGAGAAATCTATGCTGCTTGAACATACTGACGAGATGTGGACATTTGACTTTGTTTATTGAAATAAATGTTATATCTTGCCCACTTGAGTCATCTTTATTGTAATGTGACTTAGATCTGCTTTCTAATCCAATCAAGATGCCACCTTTTTTTGTTTTTATTGAAATCATGGTGTTAAGTAATGAAAGGCTGTTACTTAGGCTTTTTTTTTTTTCACTAATTGGTATTTTTGACAGATCAGCTCTGAAAATCTATGACTGGTCAAAATACCAGTTGGCGGGGGGGAAGTGAACGCAGCCTTTTCACTAGCCTGCCTACTTTCCTAATCTAAAAGTCGACGTGCATGTTTTCCATGCTTGTACAGTAACTTTTTTCCATTGATAATGTCACCTTGCTGTAGCCAGAGACCTTCAGGGAAGCGCATCTGAATTTTTCATTCACAAGTAGGAGCTAATGAAGTATAGTGCTGGCAGCGTTGTGGTTCTGATTACAATTTGGGATGGCTACCTTTGGCCATGATAGTCACAGGTCAGACTCAAGTATTGGAAGCTGCAGTATCGCTTTTCAGAGACTACCTATTTTATACAGTAGGCCATGTTTGTGAAATGAAAATATAAATCTGCATTTTTAGTACAGTACACATTAAAGCTGATTTACCTTAATTTTGAAAGTGTTCATTTTGTCATGTGGTAAGAATGACTGCCATTTAAAGGGGCAGTACACTAAAATATACTTTTCTGGGACTTAGTGTTTCATCCTGAGACTGACCAGACATGTCTTAGTTCTCTTTACTTACCCCACAGCCAGCATTAGCATCGCTGATTGTGAAACAATGGGAGTGGTAGGGCCTACATCAGGATGCTTTAAAAACAATTCCCAAATGCTCAGTCACTTCAAACGATATGGTTTAGCAACCAAAATACAAAAACAGTATATGCACATATAGAATATTGAAGGGTGTTATAAACGTTAGGCTGAATAGGCAACAGGATATATGATTAACAGAGTAGCAGCAGCTTGCATGTGAGTGTGCGGGCATGTAGAGTCAGTATAAATGTCTGTGCATATCATGTGTGAGTGTTTGTGTCTATAGGACTAAGCTACCGCGGCAGGTAGCTTAGTGGTTAAGAGCGTTGTGCCAGTAACCGAAAGGTTGCTGGTTCTAATCCCCGAGCAGCCTAGGTGAAAAATCTGTCTGTGCCCTTGAGCAAGGCACCTAACCCTAATTGCTCCTGTAAGTCGCTCTGGATAAGAGCGTCTGCTAAATGACAAGTGTGTGTGTTGGAGTGACAGTGTGGGTGTGCATAGAGTGCAAATACGGGCGGTTTAGCTATTTATCAGTCATATTGGTTGGGGATAGAAGTTGTTCCAGAGCCTGTTGGTGTCAGACTTGATGCACCGGTACCTCTTGCGTGCAGCGAAAATAGGCTATGGCTTGGGTGGTTGGAGTCTTTGATTTTCCGGGCCTTCTTTTCACAACGCCTCATATAGAGGTCCTGGATGGCAGGGAGCTCATCCCCAGTGATGTACTGGGCTCTCCTCACAACCCTCTGTAGTGCCATGCGATCGAGGGCGGTGCTATTGCCATACCAAGCGGTGATGCAGCCAGTCAATATGCTCTCAATGGTACAGCTGTAGAACCTTTTTAGGATTTGAGGGCCCATGTCAAACTTTTTCAACCTCTTGAGGGGTTGCGTCATCTGTGGGGCTGTAGGGGCTGTATGCAAATTTGAGTGGGTGCAGGGTGTCAGGTAAAGTGGAGCTGATGTGGTCTTTGACCAGCCTCTTGAAGCAGTTCATGATGACAGAAGTGAGTGCTACAGGGCGATAGTTATTTAGGCAGGCTACCGTCATTTGCTTGGGTACAAGAACAATGGTGGACATCTTGAAGCATGTGGCGATCACAGACTGGGACAGGGAGAGGTTCAATATGTCCGCGAACACACAAGCAAGCTGGTCTGAGGATGCGGCAGGGGATGACATCTGGGCTGGCTACGTTGTGAGTATTCACACGCTTAAAGGTCCTACTCATGTCGGCCATAGAGATTGAGAGCTCACAGTCCTCTACAGCAACAGGGACCCTTGTAGGAGGATCAGTGTTGATTGCCTCGAAACGAGCATAGAAGTTGTTTAGCTCATCTGGGAGACAGTTGTCTGTGTTCGCCGCACCGCTAGTTTTCCCCTTGTAGTCTATGATGGTTTGTAGTCCTTGCCACATGCATCTCGCGTCGGAGCAGTCAAAATGCGATTCCACTTTGTTCCTGTAGTGTCTTTTCTTGTCCTTGATGAATTTCCAGAGGTCATAGCTGGTCTTTTTCTATTCATCCATTTCCCCAGAAATCCAACCATAGTTTAATGAGTCGGTCTGCTCTCTCAGGGAGAAAGAGGGCTTTGCATCCATCTCAGAATGGAGAACAACGATGTTCCAACATAATTTTCCCACGAGTGAGGCAAGAGAGGTGTTGGTTGAATTTCGGAATAACTTTCCTTAGATGTATTTTGTTAAAGTCCCCTGCTACAACAAATACGGCCTCGGGATATGCTGTTTCCGATTTGTTCAAAGTCCTGTGTAATTCCTTGAGTGTGGTGTCGGCTTGTGGGGGATGTACACAGCCATGATACAAATAGCTGTGAATAATCTTGTGAGACAATGGGGTTGGCATTTGATTGTGAGGTATTCCATGGAACAGTCTTAAGTGTTTGTACATTCCTACAATCACACCATGAGTTGTTGATCATGAAACATATTCCTCCGCCTTTATGTTTTCATGTCCACGCGATGTACGGAAAACCCTGCAGGCTGTATAGCCGTATCAAGTACCACCCCCGTTAGCCAAGTCTCAGTAAAACAGATTACATTACAATCTCTCATATCTCTCTGATAGGAAATCCGTGCTTTAAGTTCGCATAGTTTATTGTCCAGAGACCGTACATTATGTTGTGCAAATTCTAATCAAGTGAGACTTTGTCATTTCTTCAAACAATCAATCTTTATTTGATATCGATTAATTATCACAATAATGGAGCTGGTCAACGACCACCTGTAGGTGATCATTGAGAGCCCAACAAACAGGAAATGCTGACGTCTTATATACAGTAGAAGTCGGAAGTTTACATGCACTTAGGTTGGAGTCATTAAAACTTGTTTTTCAACCACTCCACAAATTTCTTGTTAACAAACTATAGTTTTGGCAAGTCGGTTAGGACATCTACTTTGTGCATGACACAAGTAATTTTTCCAACAATAGTTTACAGACAGATTATTTCACTTATAATTCACTGTATCACAATTCCAGTGGGTCAGAGGTTTACATACAGTAAGTTGACTGTGCCTTTAAACAGCTTGGAAAATTCCAGAAAATGATGTCATGGCTTTAGAGGCTTCTGATAGGCTAATTGACATAATTTGAGTCAATTGGAGGTGTACCTGTGGATGTATTCGAGGCCTACCTTCAAACTTAGTGCCTCTTTGCTTGACATCATGGGAAAATCTAAAGAAATCAGCCAAGACCTCAAAAGAAAATTGTAGACCTCCACATCTCTGGTTCATCCTTGGGAGCAATTTCCAAACGCCTGAAGGTACCACGTTCATCTGTACAAACAATAGTACGCAAGTATAAACACCATGGGACCACGCAGCCGTCATACCGCTCAGGAAGGAGACATATTCTATCTCCTAGAGATTAACGTACTTTGGTGTGAAAAGTGCAAATCAATCCCAGAACAACAGCAAAGGACCTTGTGAAGATGCTGGAGGAAACAGGTAAAAAGTATCCACAGTAAAACTAATCCTATATCGACATAACCTGGAAGGCCGCTCAGCAAGTAAGAAGCCACTGCTCCAAAACCGCCATAAAAAAGCCAGACTACGGTTTGCAACTACACATTGGGACAAAGATCGTACTTTTTGGAGAAATGTCCTCTGGTCTGATGAAACAAAAATAGAACTGTTTGGGCCATAATAACCATCGTTATGTTTGGAGGAAAAAGATGAATGCTTGCAAGCCGAAGAACACCATCCCAACCGTGAAGCACGGGGGTGGCAGCATCATGCTGTGGGGGTGCTTTGCTGCAGGAGGGACTGGTGCACTTCACAAAATAGATGGCATCATGAGGAAGGAAATGATGTGGATATGTTGAAGCAACATCTCAAGACATCAGTCAGGAAGTTAAAGCTTGGTCGCAAATGGGTCTTCTAAATGGACAATGACCCCAAGCATACTTCCAAAGTTGTGGCAAAATGGATTAAGGACAACAAAGTCAAGGTATTGGAGTGGCCATCACAAAGCCCTGACCTCAATCCTATAGAAAATGCGTGGGCAGAACTGAAAAAGCTTGTGCGAGCAAGGAGGCCTACAAACCTGACTCAGTTACACCAGCTCTGTCAGGAAGAATGGGCCAAAATTCACCCAATTTATTGTGGGAAGCTTGTGGAAGTCCACCCGAAATGTTTGACCCAAGTTAAACAATTTAAAGGCAATGCTACCAAATAATAGAGTGTATGTTATCTTCTGACTCACTGGGAATGTGATGATATAAATAAAATCTGAAATAAATCATTCTCTCTACTATTATTCTGACATTTCACATTCTTAAAATAAAGTGGTGATCCTAACTGACCTAAGACAGGGCATTTTTACTAGGATTAAATGTCAGGAATTGGGAAAAACCGAGTTTAAATGTATTTGGCTAAGGTGTATGTAAACTTCTGACTTCAACTGTAGTGGACAAGACCTTCAAACCGACAGTGGAAATGTACAGGTTTAAGGCTCATACAGTGCATGTGCATAACAAAGTTTAGCATTAAGAACTTTTAAAGTAATTCCTCATTACATTGTCTCTGCTATACAAGTGTAAAGAGGTTATACAGGATTTTCCCCTCACAATTAGCAAGTAATAAGAAAATGTATGAAATGTATGAAAATGTATGCACTCTAACTGTAAGTCGCTCTGGTTAAGAGCGTCTGCTAAATGACTAAAATGTAAAATGTAATATACTAGGAAGCGGCGGGTGGTTTGCCCTTCTCCTTAGTCTTACTAGAATGCCAGCTCTCCTACTCCTTCTACGATGACGTGGTTTTGGGTGGGCTCCTGTGATGAATGGAACTGCTTCGGATAATCCAGACAAAGGATCCAGGTCTGGAAAGTTGAATTTGTGATGAGTATTCGCCGATCTGATGTCCAGAATTGCTTGTCGGTCATGGTAAATAATACTAGACACTTTCAGAGCAAATAAAGTAAAGAAATAACACTAAAATAAACAAAAAACTGCAAAGTTGGCTGGGATCTGCGCCATCTTGTTGTTGTCTAAAGAAGAAGAATCTGTGCGCTCTTGGATAGTAATAATAGTTAATATGGTGCTCTTTGATGTCCCAGGTTTGTGGCATTGATGAATAAATAATTGAATCTTTACTTCAAGTCAGATGTTTATGTTATGTATGAAAGGCATAGCCTTTGTATGCATTGTTTACTATTGAAATGTATTTAAAACAATGTAATTGTTGGAGTTCAGGTGTTTGACATGATTGATGGATGACTAGGTACATTCTTGTCAAATAAATATGCTTATTCATTCATGATAATGGATGAGTTAATCTGGCTTTGAATCTGCAGAACATGTCAACAAGTTAGTTCTGAATTGCTTTAATACAGCAGTGCATTCTGACACCATGAATTGAAATAGATTTTACCTCGTTCATATAATTGGCAGAAATAATAAGGGATTAAATATAGACCGCCACCAGCTGTAGGAGAAGACGATCTGGTAAAATAAGGGTATGTTGCTAATACCATCTAGGTAGGTAGCTAGCTAGCTAGCTTCTTTGCAAAAAAATATTCATGGCACAATGTAAATATCTGATCGCTACAAGGATAGTATTCTGTACAAGACACAAGACCAAATGCATAAATAATCCATCAAATATTAGTTAAATAAAATATGGAACAGTAAAATTAAAAAGTTCAATATACAGTACCAGTCTAAGGTTTGGACACACCTACTCATTCAATGTTTTTTCTTTATTTTTACTATTTCCTACAATGTAGAATAATAATGAAGACATCAAAACTATAAAATAACACATATGGAATCATGCAGTAACCAAAAAAAGTGTTAAACAGATTCTTCAAAGTAGCCACGCTTTGCCTTGATGACAGCTTTGCACACTCTTGGCATTCTCTCAAAGAGCTTCATGAGGAATGCTTTTCCAACAGTCTTGAATGTTCCCACATATGCTGTTCCCACATATGCTGAGCACTTGTTGGCTGCTTTTCCTTCACTCTGTGGTCCAACTCATCCCAAACCATCTCAATTGGGTTGAGGTTGGGTGATTGTGGATGCCAGGTCATCTGATGCAGCACTCCATCACTCTCCTTTTTGGTCAAATAGCCTTACACAGCCTGGAGGTGTGTTTTTGGTCATTGTCCTGTTGAAAATCAAATGATAGTCCCACTAAGCGCAAACCAGATGGGATGGTGTATTGCTGCAGAATGCTGTGGTAGCCATTCTGGTTAGGTGTGCCTTGAATTGTAAATAAATCACAGACATTGTCACCAGCAAAGCACCCCCACACCATCACACCTCCTCCTCCATGCTTTACGGTGGGAATCACACATGTGGAGATCATCTGTTCACCTACTCTGTGTCTCACGAAGACACGGCGGTTGGTACCAAAAATCTCAAATTTGGACTCATCAGACCAAAGGACAGATTTCCACCGGTCTAATGTCTATTGCTCGTGTTTTCTGGCCCAAGCAAGTCACTTCTTCTTATTGGTGTCCTTTGGTAGTGGTTCCTTTGCAGCAATTCGACCATGAAGGCCTGATTTACGCAGTCTCCTCTGAACAATTGATGTTGAGACGTGTCTCTTACTTGAACTCTGTGAAGCATCTATTTGGACTGCAATTTCTGAGGTGCAGTTAACTCTAATGAACTTATCCTCTGCAGCAGAGGTAACTCTGGGTCTTCCTTTCCTGTGGCGGTCCTCATGAGAGCCAGTTTCTTCATAGCGCTTGATGGTTTTTGCGACTGCACTTGAAGAAACGTTCAAAGTTCTTGACATTTTCCGGATTGACTGACCTTCATGTCTTAAAGTAATGATGGACTGTCATTTCTCTTTGTTTATTTGAGCTGTTCTTGCCATAATATGGACTTGGTCTTTTACCAAATAGGGCTATCTTCTGTATACCACCCCTATCTTGTCACAACACAACTGATTGGCTCAAACGCATTAAGAAGGAAAGAAATTCCACAAATTAACTTTTAACAAGGCACACCTGTTAATTGAAATGCATTCCAGGTGACAACCTCATGAAGCTGGTTGAGAGAATGCCAAGACTGTGCAAAGCTGTCATCAAGGCAAAGGGTGGCTACTTTTTAAGAATCTCAAATATACAATATCTTTTGATTTGTTTAACACTTTTTGGAAATAGCTGACAGTAAAGGCCAAGATTTTTTATAACTAACTCAAGATAGACCAGAGCCTGTCGTTTCCAATGGGAACAAATTAATCATAGTGGGCAGAACAAGCAAGGAGGTGGGCAGAGCCAAGCACAAGCTAGTGAGATCCTATTAGCGCGTGCTAGCATTTATTTGCATATTTCCATTAGGGAACGCCTACTCTGTGAAGTGCTCTGTAGCTCAATTGGTAGAGCATGGCGCTTGTAACGCCAGGGTAGTGGGTTCGATCCCCGGGACCACCCATACGTAAAAATGTATGCACACATGACTGTAAGTCGCTTTGGATAAAAGTGTCTGCTAAATGACATATTATTATTATTAAGTGTGCATGTGCAATAACTCAATTTGCCCTTGCACTCCTTCTAAACAACACAACATTTTAAAACCTTGACAAAACGCAGTCCACTCTGTTTGTTACAGGTTCTAGTTTTGGAAACACAAAACTGTATGGAGATCAAATGTTTCATTGATTAGAACATTTGCAGAATGTCGGCCAAAATCCATCTCGCTTCTCCCACTGCCGGCCACTGGGCTTCCTCTCATCACCATACTTGGTAGTGAGAGGAAACGCCAACCGGATGGTTCACACTTATACATCCGGTGAAATATCTGGCTCACTGTTCTAACTGTGGAAAAAAGTGTAAGTTAGAGATGACGTACAGGAGCTTGCAGGGATTTGTAGTCTTGCATGACGTATACTTTGATGCTAATTCGAATTTTTAGAATCTCAGTATATAGAGCCGAATATCTTTATAAAAGTCACCTTGTCCGAGAGAGATTTACACGGTTATCAAAATGTCTTGCCAGGGAAAGCCTACATGAAACACAGACCTCGTTTGACATGGTTCTAAAATCCCTTTTGGGAAAAATAAATGGTGGAAAAATCATAGAGAATAATAGAGGCCTCTAGTGGCCAAAAGCTTGTATAAGCATGGGCAGTGCAATTGAGTGATTGACCAATTTAATGAGGTCAACTGGCTGGGACTTCCAACTTCATTGGCTGATCTCTCCTGATGACCCGGTTGGAGTCATGTCAAACTGGGTCATCAGGAGGGATCAGCCAATCATGAAGAAGAAAATTGACTACTTAAAAATTGAGATTGCCTCAATGGCGCTGCCCATGCGCTCACAGATGCCCTAATGGGAACTATTTAGGGATGCTTTCTCTATCATTTTCTATGGGGAAAACAATTGGAACCATTTCCGTGATTGACCGCTAGGTTTTATGGGTATTATGACGCGTCCACTTTGGGGCTCTATATGCCTGTCAATCACCAAAAACACGCAGAGCTAAGAAACTGATTGGTTGTGAGATGGGTCCTGTGCCGACTGGAAGAGAATGTGCTTGTTCGACATTCCAGCCGACAGTGCAGGCGACTGCCGACTGACTATTCTACAAATCACCTTGCATCATAAATAACGACTCATTATTATTTGTAAATTAGTCAGTCAGTCACAATTTACCCATGATACATCACAGTTTTGATGCTCTCAAATACGGCCAATGTCACATGTTGTGGAAATCTAGAAAACATTGGCTAGGGGCGTATGTCGATTCTTCTTCTTCTTTGAGATTGGGTTGGCAGAGCGCATCCAACTTTTAGGTGAATACACCGCCTCCTACTGTACTGGAATGTGAGGCCTACCTACATTAAATTCTGGTAATACAAAATTGGGAAAAGGAAAATGATCCTGCCAACTATTAGCCCTCACAAAAAAAAACACCACCCCATTCCACTTTAACCCTATCTAATCCTACTCCAGGCCAATGGTCTGGGAGGACAGAACACTACCACTCAACACCCCCTGCAACTCTTCTGCAGTAAAACCTTGCAATCCCAAGTTCTTCTCTGCAGCTGCCACCACAACCTCTATTTTCTGTGACTTCAATTCCATTTCTGCAGTACAGTTGACAACCATCAAATCAAATCAAGCTTTATTTATACAGCACATTTCAGACATGGAATGCAACACAATGTGCTTTACAGGAAAATACTAATAAAAACAATGAAAATAAAAAGTATTTACTACACAACAAACATAAGAGGATATAAAACAAAATAATAACAATAAAAACTGAAGGACTAAAAAGCCCCGTAAGGAAAAGAAAAGCTAAAAAGGTGTGTTGTAAGATCTCTTTTAAAAATGTCCAGAGTTTCGGCCCCCCTCAGGATCTCTGGCTGGCTATTCCAGAGGCTGGGGGCATAGTAACTAAAGGCTGCCTCTCCATGCCTCTTGGTCCTAGGCTTTTGGATAGTTAAAAAGTCAGTGCCAGATGACCTGAGGGACCTACTGGATACATAACTTAAAAGCATGTCTGACATGTATTGGGGTGCACAATTGTGGATTGATTTAAAAACCAATAGAAGAATCTTAAAATGTATTCTAAAACTCACAGGCAGCCAGTGCAGAGACCTTAAAACCTGTGTAATGTGTGCTCTTCGTCTGGTCTTGGTCAGTACCCGTGCTGCAGTGTTCTGTATGTTTTGCAGTTGACCAATGGCTTTCTTGGGTAGACCAGACAGGAGAGCATTACAGTAGTCAAGCATGCTTGTAATAAAAGCATGGATGAGTCTCTAAGAAACCAACCTTACTGAAGCACATATTATTCCTATCCCACTCTAGTGGTCTCTGTCTACTCACAGGAATACTCTCACGATCCCTGACCCTGTACCCATCTTCCTCTACCACTCTCTTCACTGCTTCAGCATACAACACTTTCTGTACTACTCTGACCATGGCAACATCAACCTGCCTTTCTCTCACCGGACACCTCCTATCTCCAGCCCCATGGGCACCCCCACAGCAAACACACACATATTTTCCACCGATACTACACAATTCCTTCGTCTCATTCCCTCCTGCACACTTCTCACCTCCCGAGTGGCGCAGTGGTCTAAGGCATTGCATCGCAGTGCTAGCTGTGCCACTAGAGATCCTGGTTCGTCTCCAGGCTCTGTCGTAGCTGGCCGCGACCGGGAGACCAATGGGGCGGCGCACAATTGGCCCAGCGTCGTCCAGGGTAGGGGAGGGAACGGCCGGCAAGGATGTAGCTCAGTTGGTAGAGCATGGCGTTTGCAACGCCAGGGTTGTGGGTTTGATTCCCACGGGGGCCAGTATGAAAAAAAGAATAATATATGCACTCACTAACTGTAAGTCGCTCTGGATAAGAGCGTCTGCTAAATGTAAAAAATGCAAAATGCAAATCTAGGATTCTCCCTCCTACACACGGCTGCAACACGACCTTAAGCTTGGTATCTAAAACACTATAGTATTTTCGGACCAAAAGCTCTCACGGGATAACTGACACATCCTAACTTGACCTTGTCGGGCAATGACTCTGCATCAAAACTCAGCAGGACAGACAATGTCCTGTGGGTCTGCGTCGCACCAAACGGCTGGCGTCACAGACACCAGGAATCTTCCACCTCCATTATCACTCCTTTCAATGGCGCCCTGCTCCGGAGAGCAAAGCAAGTCACAGTTCTTGTCCCTAGTCACATGGTCCAGAGCGGCTGCTCCCTCTGGACGGAAGAAACACAATAAATCATCACAAGTCATTTTGTGTTACTTTCACCGACTCAACAGTCCCCAACCTCTTCTCCACCCAACCTGATACCACATATGGATCAGCCAGAATATAAGGATCCATTCTCTCCACAAATCTCACTCCCACTGGGCCAGAATCATGCTTGTCATCATCGGGACGAGGCTCGAACTCGGAAGTCCTCACCGTAGGTACTTCATCCCCACTCTCGTCAGGTTCCATCTCTGAACTACTGGAGCACGTATCCCCCTTCCTCACCACACCGCTTCCCTCTACACTCAGCTCCTTCTAGACGGTCATCACTACACCTGCCACCACATTTAATTCATCCTCAGTCTCGTCACATTCCATTTCCTTCTCTAGCGCTTCCAAATGTTCTGTGTGATCCTCCATTCCATATGTGACATATGTGAGATAAGCGTATGTTGCACGTCACTACTTCACAGGAGAAGCATTTGAACGTAAACATTAATGTTTTATTAAAATGACTTTTTTGGCAGAAATGCCTTCTGGAACATGTGAACTTTAATGTGCCTTAATAACAAACTTGTATGCCATCTGTAAATATGAATAAAAATGTTAAAATATGTGAGCCTAGTTGGTTTAGCCACGGGAAAAGACAGGAACTTTCCTGCTAGACATGATTGGCTGAGATAATGAATGTGCTAGACATGCCGAGAGATGAGTTTGGATTGGTCTGCCATCTAGCATGCTTCTGTCTATAACATGGACTGCTCAGTATGTGTAAATAATCCTTGCTACCGTGGCTTTTTTGAAAGATATAACGTTAGCCATGGAGAACTGTAAAAGTGTTGCTACTGCTCTCAACAACATTGCTGCCTTGAATTTAGCAGGTGCTATCGACAAAGATCAGTGGGAAAAAGTGATGGACTACTTTCTGCACACGGTCAGTGTGAACCAGAGTGACTTGACACAACGCGGGCCAAACAAGCTGTACAAACAAAACGGAAACGACACAGGACGTCTTTCTTAATTAAAGGGGTTTCAGTCTGCCATGAAGCATTCATCCATGTGTACGGGTAAGAGTCTAACTACATTTTCAGATATTATACATTTCTAATTTTGTCAGAAAGTTGTTTTCATTGCAAGTTAAAGCATACTGTTAGCTAGCTAGCGAATGTTAGCTTGCTGGCTCGCTAGCTAACGTTACGTGTATTATCTGTGTAGTAATATTATTTGTATCTCAGAAATCCATTTGCATTGCTAGTTATAGCCTAATGTTAAATTGTTAGATAACATTGAACCTAGTGGGTTAGCTTTAGCTACAGTGGTGGAATAAAGTATTTAGTCAGCCACCAATTGTGCAAGTTCTCCCACTTAAAAAGATGAGAGAGGCCTGTCATTTTCATCATAGGTACACGTCAACTATGACAGACAAATTGAGAATTTTTTTTCCAGAAAATCACATTGTAGGATTTTTAATGAATTTATTTGCAAATTATGGTGGAAAATAAGTATTTGGTCACCTACAAACAAGCAAGATTCTGGCTCTCACAGACCTGTAACTTCTTCTTTAAGAGGCTCCTCTGTCCTCCACTCGTTACCTGTATTAATGGCACCTGTTTGAACTTGTTATCAGTATAAAAGACACCTGTCCACAACCTCAAACAGTCACACTCCAAACTCCACTATGGTCAAGACCAAAGAGCTGTCAAAGGACACCAGAAACAAAATTGTAGACCTGCACCAGGCTGGGAAGACTGAATCTGCAATAGGTAAGCAGCTTGGTTTGAAGAAATCAACTGTGGGAGCAATTATTAGGAAATGGAAGACATACAAGACCACTGATAATCTCCCTCGATCTGGGGCTCCACTTAAGATCTCACCCCATGGGGTCAAAATGATCACAAGAACGGTGAGCAAAAATCCCAGAACCACACGGGGGGACCTAGTGAATGACCTGCAGAGAGCTGGGACCAAAGTAACAAAGCCTACCATCAGTAACACACTACTCCGCCAGGGACTCAAATCCTGCATTGCCAGACGTGTCCCCCTGCTTAAGCCAGTACATGTCCAGGCCCGTCTGAAGTTTGCTAGAGTGCATTTGGATGATCCAGAAGAGGATTGGGAGAATGTCATATGGTCAGAAGAAACCAAAATATAACTTTTTGATAAAAACTCAACTCATCGTGTTTGGAGGACAAAGAATGCTGAGTTGCATCCAAAGAACACCATACCTACTGTGAAGCATGGGGGTGGAAACTTCATGCTTTGGGGCTGTTTTTCTGCAAAGGGACCAGGACGACTGATCCGTGTAAAGGAAAGAGTGAATGGGGCCATGTATCGTGAGATTGAGTGAAAACCTCCTTCCATCAGCAAGGGCATTGAAGATGAAACGTGGCTGGGTCTTTTAGCATGACAATGATCCCAAACACACCGCCCGGGCAACGAAGGAGTGGCTTCGTAAGAAGCATTTCAAGGTCCTGGAGTGGCCTAGCCAGTCTCCAGATCTCAACCCCATAGAAAATCTTTGGAGGGAGTTGAAAGTCCGTGTTGCCCAGCGACAGCCCAAAAACATCACTGCTCTAGAGGAGATCTGCATGGAAGAATGGGCCAAAATACCAGCAACAGTGTGTGAAAACCTTGTGAAGACTTACAGAAAACGTTTGACCTGTGTCATTGCCAACAAGGGGTATATAACAAAGTATTGAGAAACTTTTGTTATTGACCAAATACTTATTTTCCACCATAATTTGCAAATAAATTCATAAAAAATCCTACAATGTGATTTTCTGGAAAAAATTATCTCATTTTGTCTGTCATAGTTGACATGTACCTATGATGAAAATTACAGGCCTCTCTCATCTTTGTAAGTGGGAGAACTTGCACAATTGGTGGCTGACTAAATACTTTTTTTCCCCACTGTACCTGCAGATTCATACTACAGCATTTAATGCATGGTGGCTAGCTATGACAATCCGTTTGTATTGCTAGTACTGTATGGGTTGGGATTATGGGTCATTGTTTAGATAGCTACATGTCTAAACAAAGACTCCACTTCGCCAGATAATTACATGACCCATCAAGTTAGCCATGTGTGTTTGGGGATGATTACGGCCATCTATTGTATTTCATGAACATGTGTACATGTCTAGACAATAATGACACATCCACTTAGTTAGATGTGGCTAGGGGGTGGTTATAGCATTTATGTCACATGACCCATCAATTTAGACAAGTGTGTCTGGGTAAGCATCATCTAATCATTATGAAATATTTTACAAATATTTTTATTTGGACATTTTACATTTTTGAAATTGCTACTATACAAATATGCAAGTAAACATTTCACTGTACTGTTTACATCTTCTGTACCCTGTACATGTGATTTTATTTGATATAGTGCGTGTTTACCAGAGACGGTAATGTGAAGAACAACATGACCTGCACCAAAGTCAGATTAGGATATAGGTCAAGGACTAGACTAAGTGTATTTTTTCCTTATTGTAGGCCACTACTTTCACCACTTTTAGTCTTGAATTATTTGGTTGTTTACTACACTACCTTACTCACTCTGTTTAGCACATGGGCTCACATGTGAATTCTTAAAGAGATGGGTGGGGCTTAAGAGGGTGAGAACAATGCTGAATAGGTGTAGACAAAAAAGAGCTCTCCAATAAGTGTGCCAAAACATTCCAGGCCCATTTTCTCAAAAGAGGGGTTACAAGTTTATCAACTTTCAAAGCAGAATTAATTTCCTATTGTTCCTCAGCTGCAGGGTATGATATATCATTTTGTAGCTCGGAATCTCTACTTTTATCCAATGTAAAAAACACAATTTTAAATTCGGTCACATATTCATTCAATACTCAAATCGGAGGGCCTGTTGTCTGGACAAATGGCAGTCTCTATGGGGGTGCCACAGGGTTCAATTCTTGGGCCGACTCTTTTCTCTGTGTATATCAATGACGTCGCTCTTGCTGCTGGTGACTCTCAGATCCACCTCTACGCAGACGACACCATTTTGTATACATCTGGCCCTTCATTGGACACTGGGTTAACAAACCTCCAAACGAGCTTCAATGCCATACAACACTCCTTCAGTAGCCTCCAACTGCTCTTAAACACTAGTAAAACTAAATGCACGCTCTTCAACCGAACGCTGCTTGCACCCGCCCACCCGACTAGAATCACTACTCTCGACGGGTCTGACCTAGAGTATGTGGACAACTACAAATACCTAGGTGTCTGGTTAGACTGTGAACTCATACACAAACATGTATGCACTCATGACTGTAAGTCGCTTTGGATAAAAGCGTCTGCTAAATGGCATATTATATTATATTATATTTAACTCTCCTTCCAGACTCACATTAAGAATCTCCAATCCAAAGTTAAATCTAGAATCGGTTTCCTATTTCGCAACAAAGCTTCCTTCACTCATGCTGCCAAACATGCCCTCGTAAAACTGACTATCCTACCGATCCTTGACTTCGGCGATGTCATTTACAAAATAGCCTCCAACACTCTACTCAGCAAATTGGATGTAGTCTATCACAGTGCCATCCGTTTTGTCTCCAAAGCCCCATATACTACCCACCACTGTGACCTGTACGCTCTTGTTGGCTGGTCCTCACTACATATTCGTCGCCAAACCCACTGGCTCCAGGCCATCTATAAATCACTGCTAGGCAAATCCCCGCCTTATCTTAGCTCATTGGTCACCATAGCAACACCCACCCGTAGTATGCGCTCCAGCAGGTATATCTCACTGGTCATCCCCAAAGCCAACACCTCCTTTGGCCGCCATTGACTGGAACAAATTGCAAAAATCTCTGAAGCTGGAGACACTTATCTCCCTCACTAACTTTAAGCATCAGTTGTCAGAGCACCTTACCGATCACTGCACCTGTACACAGCCCATCTGAAATTAGCCCACCCAACTACCTCATCCCTATATTGTTATTTATTTTGCTCATTTGTACCCCAGTATCTCTATTTGCACATCATCTCTTGCACATCTATCATTCCAGTGTTAATACTAATTGTAATTATTTTGCACTATAGCCTATTTATTGCCTTACCTCCATAACTTGCTACATTTGCACACACTGTATATATATTTATTTCTGTTTTATTTTTTGACTTTGTTTTTTTTTACCCCATATGTAACTCTGTGTTGTTGTTTTTATCGCACTGCTTTGCTTTATCTTGGCCAGGTCGCAGTTGTAAATGAGAACTTGTTCTCAACTGGCTTACCTGGTTAAATAAAGGTGAAATAAAAATAAAAATAAAACTACATATTCCACTTTTCTCATTTTTTTTCTTGTCCATCATCTTCTCCTTCATCAGATCTTCCGGAAGGCTTGTGCAATCCCCCACTCCATATTTACTCATACTGTGCCAAAAGTATTCATCCCCCTTGGCATTTTTCCTATTTAGTTGCATTACAACCTGTAATTTAAACTGATTTTTATTTGGATTTCATGTAATGGACATACACAAAATAGTCCAAATTGGTGAAGTGAAATAAAAAAAATTACTTGTTTCAAGAAATGCTAAAAAATAAATAATGGAAAATTGGTGCGTGCATACAGTGAGGGAAAAAAGTATTTGATCCCCTGCTGATTTTGTACCTTTTCCCACTGACAAAGAAATGATCCATCTATAATTTTAATGGTAGGTTTATTTGAACAGTGAGAGACAGAATAACAACAACAAAATCCAGAAAAACGCATGTCAAAAATGTTATATATTTATTTGCATTTTAATGAGGGAAATACCTTTTTGACCCCCTTTCAATCAGAAAGATTTCTGGCTCCCAGGTGTCTTTTATACAGGTAACGAGCTGAGATTAGGAGCACACTCTTAAAGGGAGTGCTCCTAATCTCAGTTTGTTACCTGTATAAAAGACACCTGTCCACAGAAGCAATCAATCAATCAGATTCCAAACTCTCCACCACGGCCAAGACCAAAGAGCTGCCAAGGATGTCAGGGACAAGATTGTAGACCTACACAAGGTTGGAATGGGCTACAATACCATCGCCAAGCAGCTTGGTGAGAAGGTGACAACAGTTGGTGTGATTCTTCGCAAATGGAAGAAACACAAAATAACTGTGAATCTCCCTCGGCCTGGGGCTCCATGCAAGATCTCACCTCGTGGAGTTGCAATGATAACAATAATAATAATTATAATATGCCATTTAGCAGACGCTTTTATCCAAAGCGACTTACAGTCATGCGTGCATACATTTTTTTTTTGTGTATGGGTGGTCCCGGGGATCGAACCCACTACCTTGGCGTTACAAGCGCCGTGCTCTACCAGCTGAGCTACAGAGGATCATGAGAACGGTGAGGAATCAGCCCAGATGATCTTGTCAATGATCTCAAGGCAGCTGGGACCATAGTCACCAAGAAAACAATTGGTAACACACTACGCCGTGAAGGACTGAAATCCTGCAGCGCACGCAAGGTCCCCCTGCTCAAGAAAGCACATATACAGGGCCGTCTGAAGTTTGCCAATGAACATCTGAATGATTCAGAGGAGAACTGGGTGAAAGTGTTGTGGTCAGATGAGACCAAAATGGAGCTCTTTGGCATCAACTCAACTCGCTGTGTTTGGAGGAGGAGGAATGCTGCCTATGACCCCAAGAACACCATCCCCACCGTCAAACATGGAGGTGGAAACATTATGCTTTGGGGGTGTTTTTCTGCTAAGGAGACAGGACAACTTCACCGCTTCAAAGGAACGATGGACGGGGCCATATACCGTCAAATCTTGGGTGAGAACCTCCTTCCCTCAGCCAGGGCATTGAAAATGGGTCGTGGATGGGTATTCCAGCATGACAATGACCCAAAACACACAACCAAGGCAACAAAGGAGTGCCTCAAGAAGAAGCACTTTAAGGTCCTGGAGTGGCCTAGCCAGTCTCCAGACCTTAGTCCCATAGAAAATCTGTGGACGGAGCTGAAGGTTCGAGTTGCCAAACGTCAGCCTCGAAACCTTAATGACTTGGAGAAGATCTGCAAAGAGGAGTGGAACAAAATCCCTCCTGAGATGTGTGCAAACCTGGTGGCCAACTACAACAAACGTCTGACCTCTGTGATTGCCAACAAGGGTTTTGCCACCAAGTACTAAGTCATGTTTTGCAGAGGGGTCAAATACTTATTTCCCTCATTAAAATGCAAATCAATTTATAACTTTTTTGACATGCGTTCTTCTGGATTTTGTTGTTGTTATTCTGTCTCTCACTGTTCAAATAAACCTACCATTAAAATTATAGACTGATCATGTCTTTGTCAGTAGGCAAACGTACAAAATCAGCAGGGGATCAAATACTTTTTTCCCTCACTGTATGTATTCACCACCTTTGCTATGAAGCCCCTAAATAAGATCTGGTGCAACCAATTACCTTCAGAAGTCACATAATTAGTTAAATAAAGTCCACCGTGTGCAAGCTAAGTGTCACATGATCTGTCACATGATCTCAGTATAAATACAGTGGGGAAAAAAAGTATTAAGTCAGCCACCAATTGTGCAAGTTCTCCCAATTAAAAAGATGAGAGAGACCTGTAATTTTCATCATAGGTACACGTCAACTATGACAGACAAAATTAGATTTTTTTTCTCCAGAAAATCACATTGTAGGATTTTTTATGAATTTATTTGCAAATTATGGTGGAAAATAAGTATTTGGTCAATAACAAAAGTTTCTAAATACTTTGTTATATACCCTTTGATGGCAATGACACAGGTCAAACGTTTTCTGTAAGTCTTCACTAGGTTTTCACACAATGTTGCTGGTATTTTGGCCCATTCCTCCATGCAGATCTCCTCTAGAGCAGTGATGTTTTGGGGCTGTCGCTGGGCAACACAGACTTTCAACTCCCTCCAAAGATTTTCTATGGGGTTGAGATCTGGAGACTGGCTAGGCCACTCCAGGACCTTGAAATGCTTCTTACGAAGCCACTCCTTCGTTGCCCGGGCGGTGTGTTTGGGATCATTGTCATGCTGAAAGACCCAGCCACATTTCATCTTCAATGCCCTTGCTGATGGAAGGAGGTTTTCACTCAAAATCTCACGATACATGGCCCCATTCATTCTTTCCTTTACACGGATCAGTCGTCCTGGTCCCTTTGCAGAAAAACAGCCCCAAAGCATGATGTTTCCACCCCCATGCTTCACAGTAGGTATGGTGTTCTTTGGATGCAACTCAGCATTCTTTGTCCTCCAAACACGGCGAGTTAAGTTTTTACCAAAAAGTTCTATTTTGGTTTCATCTGACCATATGACATTCTCCCAATCCTCTTCTGGATCATCCAAATGCACTCTAGCAAACTTCAGACGGGCCTGGACATGTACTGGCTTAAGCAGGGGGACACGTCTGGCACTGCAGGATTTGAGTCCCTGGCGGCGTAGTGTGTTACTGATGGTAGACTTTGTTACTTTGGTCCCAGCTCTCTGCAGGTCATTCACTAGGTCCACCGTGTGGTTCTGGGATTTTTGCTCACTGTTCTTGTGATCATTTTGACCCCACGGGGTGAGATCTTGCGTGGAGCCCCAGATCGAGGGAGATTATCAGTGGTCTTGTATGTCTTCGATTTCCTAATAATTGCTCCCACAGTTGATTTCTTCAAACCAAGCTGCTTACCTATTGCAGATTCAGTCTTCCCAGCCTGGTGCAGGTCTACAATTTTGTTTCTGGTGTCCTTTGACAGCTCTTTGGTCTTGGCCATAGTGGAGTTTGGAGTGTGACTGTTTGAGGTTGTGGACAGGTGTCTTTTATACTGATAACAAGTTCAAACAGGTGCCATTAATACAGGTAACGAGTGGAGGACAGAGGAACCTCTTAAAGAAGAAGTTACAGGTCTGTGAGAGCCAGAAATCTTGCTTGTTTGTAGGTGACCAAATACTTATTTTCCACCATAATTTGAAAATAAATTCATTAAAGACTTTTTTTTTCTCAATTTGTCTGTCATAGTTGACGTGTACCTATGATGAAAATTACAGGCCTCTCTCATCTTTTTAAGTGGGAGAACTTGCACAATTGGTGGCTGACTAAATACTTTTTCCCCCCACTGTAATCCTACTCATTACTCCTCATGGTTAAAGGGGAATTTTTCCCTGGCTCTGCCACGGCATATAGTCATTACTATACTGAAAAAAAATAAGACGCAACATGCAACAATTCCAAAGATTTTACTGAGTTACAGTTCATATAAGGAAATCAGTCATTTAAAATAAATTCATTAGGCCCTAATCTATAGATTTCACATGACTGGGCAGGGGCGCAGCCATGGGTGGGCCAGGGAGGGCATAGGCCCACCCACTTGGGAGCCAGGCCCACCCACTGGGAAGCAAGGCCCAGCCAATCAGAAAGAGTTTTTCCCCACAGAAGGGCTTTATTACAGACAGAAATACTCCTCAGTTTCATCAGCTGTCTGGGTGGCTGGTCCCAGACGATCCCGCAGGTGTAGTGGAGGTCCTGGACTGGCGTAGTTACACGTGGTCTGCGGTTGTGAGGCCGGTTGGACATACTGCCAAATTCTCTAAAATGACGTTTGAGGCGGCTTATGGTAGAGAAATGAACATTCAATTCTCTGGTAACAGCTCTGGTGGACATTCCTGCAGTCAGCATGCCAATTGCATGCTCCCTCAAAACTTGAGACATCTGTGGCATTGTGTTGTGTGACAAAACTGCACATTTTAGAGTGCACCTGTGTAATGATCATGCTGTTTAATCAGCTTCTTTATATGCCACACCTGTCAGGTGGATGTATTATCTTGGCATAGGAGAAATGCTCACAAACAGGGAAGTAATCAAATTTTTGCCGAAATTTTTTGAGAAATACGCTTTTTGTGCGTATGGCAAATGCTGATACCGCCCACTAGGAAGAGGGGGAGTGCCCACAAATGTGAATATTGGCGTTGTTTCCTTTCGAATGACCAACACACAGTAATCTCATAACTTCTCTAGTCAAGACCTTTTTGAAAACATTAGTTTTTCACTAATGTTTGTCATCATGCCCGTGTGGTGTTCTGTGCCTGGCTGTGCTAATTACAAACAAGCGCAGAAATGTGTTACCTGTTACCGTTGTACCTACCAGAGATTCTGCTAGTGGCTTGCAGCTATCAAGAATGATACAGTAACTAAAGATTTTCAGAGGGATTTTCAGGCTGAACTGATGGGGAATCCATTTCGACAACAGCTGAGAAGTGATGCGATACCATCTTTTTTTCCCCCTTCAAAACAAAATGGAAGATTCTCAATTAGAGGTAACCTAACTTTAGCTAGCTAGCTAACGTTACAGTCCTGTATTGAACTCTGAAAGCCATCAGCTAAATTATATACAGTGTCTTCAGAAAGTATTCAGATCACTTCATTTTTTCCACATTTTGCTACCTTACAGCCTTTTTCTTAAATGGATTAAATAAAATAAAAATCCTCAGCAATCTACACACAATACCCCATAATGACAAAGCAAAAATAGATTGAGACATTTATGTAAATTCATATTTTTTTTATTAACGTATTTTTTTAAGTATTCAGACCCTTTGCTATGAGACTCGAAATTGAGCTCAGGTGCATCCTGTTTCCATTGATCATCCTCGAGATGTTTCTACAACTTGATTGGAGGCCACCTGTGGTAAATGAAATTGATTGGAAATGATTTGGAAAGGCACTCACCAGTCTATATATGGTCCCACAGTTGACAGTGCATGTCAGAGCAAAAACCAAGCCATGAGGTCGAAGGAATTGTCCATAGAGCTCCGAGACAGGATTGTGTCGAGGCACAGATCTGGGGAAGGGTACCAAAAAATTTCTGTAGCATTGAAGGTCCGCAAGATCACAGTGGCCTCCATCATTCTTAACTGGAAGAAGTTTGGAACCACCAAGACTCTTCCTAGAGTTGGCCGCCCGGCCAACCTGAGCAATCCAGGGAGAAGGGCCTTGGTAATGGAGGTGACCAAGAACCCGATGTTCACTCTGATAGTGCTCCAGAGTTTCTCTGTGGAGATGGGAGAACCTTCCAGAAGGGCAACCATCTCTGCAGCACTCCACCAATCAGGCCTTTATGGTAAAGTGGCCAGACAGAACCCACTCCTCAGTAAAAAAGCACATGACAGCCCGCTTGGATTTTGCCAAAAGGCACCTAACGGACTCTCAGACAACGAGAAACAAAATTCTCTGGTCTGATGAAACCAAGATAGAACTCTTTGGCCTGAATGCCAAGGGTCACATCTGGAGGAAACCTTGAACCATCCCTATGGTGAAGCATGGTGGTGGCAGCATCATGCTGTGGGGATGTGTTTTTCAGCGGCAGGGACTGGGAGACTAGTCAGGATCAAGGGAAAGATGAACCGAGCAAAGTACAGAGAGATCCTTGATGAAAACCTGCTCCAGAACGCTCAGGACCTCAGACTGGGGCAAATGTTCACCTTGCAACAGGACAACCACCCTAAGCACACAGCCAAGACAACGCAGGAGTGGCTTCGGGACAAGTCTCTGAATGTCCTTGAGTGGCCCAGCCAGAGCCCGGACTTGAACCCGATTGAACATCTGTGGAGAGACCTGAAAATAGCTGTGCAGCGACGCTCCCCATCCAACCTGACGGAGCTTGAGAGGATCTGCAGAGAAGAATAGGAGGAACTACTTATGTAAATATGATTTCAGTTTTTTATTTTAATACATTTGAAAAATGTATAAAAACCTGTTTTTGCTTTGTCATTATGTGGTATTGTGTGTAGATTGATGAGGGGAAAAAACTTTTGAATCCATTTTAGAATAAGGCCGGAACGTAACAAAATGTGGAAAAAGTCAAGGGGTCTGAATACTTTCCGAATGCACTGTATGTTTGAATGGCACCATGTAGCTAATAGATGCTCCATCGTCGAATTCGTGTCGATGAGAGGAATCACTTGAAGCCATTGTGTCTGGTCAGTTCTTTCAGTTTTGCCCAAAGGATTGTTGTTAGTGTCCGCCTCCTTTTCAAAAAAGCACTGACGGCGGCCAGAGCATGAAGCACTGCCCAACACAAGTTGAGTCTTTCAGAGACTGAAAAAAAATGTGTCTGCTTGCATATTTAGCAATGAATCCGCTGATAGGGACATCGCTGAAAGACGTCCAATGGCTCTATCGAACAAGGACAACTACACACACAAAAATATATGGTGCAACCAGTATAGCGTAGAGCCTTCGCGAAATGCCACAAAACAGGACTACATTTTTAGATCTCGCCCCCCTCCCCATTAATACACCTGAGCCGTCATAGGGTGTATCATTCAGCCTACGAAGGCCTGACCTGCCTTCCTTCTGGGCAATTATGTGTGAAACACATCTCACTGTCCTAGAAATGACTCAGACATTATGAAAACAAGCCCAGATTCCCTTAGGGGAAAAAATCCCCTTTAATTATATCATTTTTGGTTTGAGCCGTCGGCTTTGAACGGGGAAGCTGCCTCACGCCCGGGAGGTTCCAAAACGAATGCAATCAACTTTCACCCGGTGCATATCCCGCCTACCCGGGCCAGATTAATCGAATCCCCTCATTTGATTACAACCCTGAGTGGAAGAGGCGAAGCCGAAGATTTTTATAACTAAACCAAGATGGACCACAGCCTGTCGTTTCCAATGGGAACAAATGAGCCATAGTGGGCAAAACAAGCAAGGAGTGGGGAAGTGCCAAGCACGAGCTAGAGAGATTCTATTGGTGCGTTCTAGCATCATCTGCATATTTCCGTTTGGGAACGCCTATTTTGTGAAGTGCGCGTGAACGCAATTCTTCTTTGCGCTCCTAAATAACGCCAAGTGGATATTTTACATTTATACAGCCAGTGAAATATCTGTCTCATTGTTCTACCTGTGGTGAAGCACTGCAGTGAGTGAGTGAGTAAGCAAAAGTGTGCTATGGTGATGACTGTCATTTTCTGAAATGTCTCTGCAACACAGTTGTACTCATATTTCACAATAGATCTTAGAAAGCTTATCTAGCTTGCTCTACTGACTTGCCAGTGTTTTTCTAGCTGTTGTTATGGTAGCTAACTTCGGACACTCTCTAGCGGTTGGAGGACTAAATCACCTCGAGCTCAACATTTAAATGGACCCTTCTAGCTAGCTGACCACCGATTTTCATTGCAATTTATGTAAGTTAAATTAGGTTTTGAGAGTTTTCAAAAAAGTAATATATAGACACATTTTGTGGGACAAGCTGTATATTGTAACATTCGACTGCATGACAGACCACACACATAATTTAATATCCAACTTTTTACCTCTGAAATATAGCTAACGGATTTTCTAATGTTGCTAGCTTAGTTGCTAAATGTTGATAGAACTGCTAAGTAAGCAAAAAGGAAACATTTACAATTTTTAGATAAAACATATCACGAAAACAGCTGAATGTTGTCAAGGTTTACTGTATCAAAATTGAAGCCCTCTGACAGGGGCATTTTGCACAATCTGCAAAAATTAATTTTGAACATTGAACCATGAACTTTTTGACACCTATCGCTGTTGGCTATGTTACAACAGCTACATAGAGGCAGAATTTAGTCAAATGTTACAATGTATGCATCAATATTAAACTAACTGGGACACTAGTTTTCATTACAGATAACATCAAACAAAAAACGTGGGTACACTTTCAGTTAATGTGAAAACTTTCATCATCACCTTTCAATGCCTTAGCTTTGAAATGTACATACATATTCAGATTGAGTTATCTTTCTAAAATGTGTATAGTATGCCAAGTTATTTAGCTACATGTATTTCTCACCACAGCATGGAGAAAGTCAAGAGGAAGCAGTGGAGTGAGGTGGACATGTTCCATGCCATGGAGGACTGCGGGGCAGGGATGGCTATCTGCCAGGCTGCCAAGGTTAGGCATCTTTTGTTTTTAGGAGATTACCACGTGTGTGAATTTTATTTGCTAGTAACAGTTTTATTTTCTTATCTACCAAGTGGCGCAGTGGTCTAAGGCACTGCATTGCAGTGCTAGCTGTGCCACTAGAGATTCTGGTTCGAAAACGGGAGACCCATGGGCGGCGCACAATTGGTCCAGCGTCGTCCAAGGTAGGGGAGGGTTTGGCCGGCAGGGACGTGGGTTCGTTTCCCACGGGGGGGGGGGGGGGGGGGCAGTAAGAAGAAAATTACAAATAATAATAAACATGTATGCATTCACTAACTGTAAGTCGCTCTGGATAAGAGCGTCTGCTAAAATGTAAAGGTGCATGGTGTACCTCGGCAGACCCTGGCTGAGCGGCCTGGTGACCCATGGTTGTTGCAGTGGACCACCCACATTGCTTGCACCAAAGGATAAAAATGATCTGGTGCGGTACTGTATCTACTGCGCCAACCATGGGTTCCCCTTCACCAGACAGAGGCTGATGAAATACGCAGGTATGTGGTGTTCTATGTGTTTATTAATGTAGAATGCTGGGCTGACTGTTCTCAATGTGTGTAATGTGTATGGTGATGTCAAAATAAACATTTTCATCCTGGATGGACAATTTTATATTCTATTATATTGTGGGTTTCGGCACTCAGGGGAAACAATTCCACCACTGGGGAAGAGGTGATAGGAAATGTTCAGGAGGAGGCACAAGAACCTGAGCAATGAGGAGGCCGGACACCATGGACAGGGGGAGAGCTGAGTGAGCCACACGTCCAACGATGGACCCCTTCTTCACTTCTTATGAGAAGCACTTGGAGGAGAGTGGGTTGAGGGAGAAACCCAAACAAATCTATAACTGTGATGAGTCTGTGTTTCTCTCCCCGGGGAGCAAAACACATGTACCAGCAGGCTCCAGGGACATCACAGTGCTGGCCTGCTTCAACGCAGCTGGGGAGGACGTCCCCCTGTTTATCATCTACCCCAAGTGTTTCCCCGGTGGCCACTACACACCAGCAGGCTCCAGGGACATCACAGTGCTGGCCTGCTTCAACGCAGCTGGGGAGGACGTCCCCCTGTTTATCATCTATCCCAAGTGTTTCCCCGGTGGCCACTACACACTGGAACCCACGTCCCAGTGGCAGGAGAGGGGTGAGAATGAGAGGGCAGAGGCAGAGGAGAAAGAGCATCGGGCAGCCCTCAGAACACAGAGGGCACAGGAGAGGGCTGCCATGGATGAGACCATCGACGCCATCGCCTCTGCTGGACCCCCCCCCCCCCCCCCCCCGCTGGAACCACTCCTGACAGCTGCATCACCACTGCCAGTGCCTCCCAGTGTGCAACACCTGTAGGAGCCGCCGAAGTCCCCAGCTGCAGAAGAAGGCCACGTGCCTACTCTCCTGGCCACACCATCGTCGGACCCTCAACCCCACCATTACAAACAGCAGCTCCTCCAAGCCATCGTTGGCAGTTTCGTCCACCACCACCACGATGCACACCACCCCCCCTGTCTGTCACCACCAACGCGGCCTCCTCTGGACCAACTGCCTCTTCCGTCTCCCCTGGTCACACCACCATAGCAGCCTCGTCTGGTGTCCCTGCCCCCTGCAATTCGAATACAGCCACCTCCACAGGTAAACACATGTTGAATTACAAAACAAATTACTGTTTGTTATGTGTTTTATAAAACGGAAATGTTTAAACTTTTTTTTTCTCTCTTTACATAGCTACAGTCCATAGCACCAGCCCTCAAGGCAAAAAGTTGAAAAGGGTTTTCATGAAACATGCTCTGTCTAACACTACTTTTTCACTCAACTGCAGCACAGAAAGGAAGAAAAAAGCTCCACCAGCCACCTCTGTCACACCACCCATGGCACCACTCTCAGGTACTTCATAATCTGTTTGTTTTTCTCTCTCTCAGTTGTATCAGCTACTATTGTTGCTGTAGTATTTCTACATTTTGCAAAACCATGTTAATGAATTTGATTTGTTTTTATAATTTTTTTCAAATAAAAGAAGACACCACCTGCTATGCTCGCTGGGACTTTCATGTCATGGCAGAGAAAAGGGCTGAAGGATGATGACGTTTGCCTGAGGGATCCGGGTGTTTGAGTGTGAGAGAGAAAAGATTCGGTTGGAGAACCTCGTAAATGAGAAAGCAAGAATGAGATGTATGTTAGGAGAAGTACAGTATTATCATAAGGAGACGTATACTTGGAATACGGAGGAGGAATGCAGGGAAAAAGAGAGGCAGAGGTTGTCTAAGAGAGAGAGGGAGGAAGATTGTGAGCTTGAGTCGGTTAAAAATGGCGGGAAAAAAGGAGAAGGTTTGTTAAAGAAGAATGGTAGAAAATTTAAGCAGAGTGAGCTGAAGACAGGAGGAGAAATGTAAGTGAGTGAGGGTGAAGTGTGGTAGGCGTGGTGAAGTACTCGGAGCCCGAGGCTTGCACAGAGGTTCAGGATAAAGATGAGTCTGTGAGTGAAGTTTTTGGAAAAAGTGGACCCTTGCCTTTTGGCCGATCATTTTGTGGTTTCAGGGTGGGTGAAAAAAGCGTTGGGCATAGTGGAATCGGTGAGGGTAACCAGAAGTGGTCTAGTGATAATAGTTTGTGTTTCTGTTGGTCAGAGGGAGAAGGCGCTCTGAGTTAAACAAATAGGGGCAAGAAATGTGAATTGTTTCGCTCTCATGAAAAGGGCGCCATTGAATGGAGTGATTACTGGGGTAGCAGTAAATGTAAAAGTTGACCAACTGAAGGGGAAGATTCCCTGTGTTTGTGATGCTTGTCATTTGGTGCGACGCAAACAGGGTGGAGAGAGTGGGGAAACAGAAGAGTCATTGTCTGTTCTTTTGAGTTTTGAAGTTGAGTATTTGCCTGACAAAGTGAAGTTGGAATATATAAGTTATCCTGTTCGAGCTTATGTGCCGAATACATTACGATGTTACAGGTGTCAAACTTATGGGCATGTGGCAGCAGTGTGTAGGAGGGAGGTTCCAAGGTGTGAGAAGTATGCAGAAGGGCATGAGACAAAGGAATGAGTAGCATTGGGGAAAGTAGTGGTATGTGCTAATTGTAGGGGTGCCCATGGGGCTGGGGATCAGAAATGTCCCGTGCGAGACAGGCAGGTTGAGGTTTCCAGGGTAAGAGTAGTGAAGAAGTTGTCATATGCTGAGGCATTGAAGAAAGTAGAGGAAGATGGGTCAAGGGGGAGGAGTGGTGAGAGTAGTAGATATGTACCAGTACAGAGGGTTGGGCCAACAAGTGACATACACTACCATTCAAAAGTTTGGGGTCACTTAGAAATGTCCTTGTTTTTGAAAGAAAAGAAAATGTTTTGTCCATTAAAATAACATAAAATTGATCAGAAATACAGTGTAGACATTGTTAATGTTGTAAATGGCTATTGTAGCTGGAAACTGCTGCTTTTTAATGGAATATCTACATAGGCGTACAGAGGCCCATTACAGTGAGGGAAAAAAGTATTTGATCTCCTGCTGATTTTGTAAGTTTGCCCACTGACAAAGAAATGATCAGTCTATAATTTTAATGGTAGGTTTATTTGAACAGTGAAAGACAGAATAACAACAAAAAATCCAGAAGAACGCATGTCAAAAATGTTATAAATTGATTTGCATTTTAATGAGGGAAATAAGTATTTGACCCCTCTGCAAAACATAACTTGGTACTTGGTGGCAAAACCCTTGTTGGCAATCACAGAGGTCAGACGTTTCTTGTAGTTGGCCACCAGGTTTGCACACATCTCAGGAGGGATTTTGTCCCACTCCTCTTTGCAGATCTTCTCCAAGTCATTAAGGTTTCGAGGCTGACGTTTGGAAACTCGAACCTTCAGCTCCATCCACAGATTTTCTATGGGATTAAGGTCTGGAGACTGGCTAGGCCACTCCAGGACCTAAATGTGCTTCTTCTTGAGCCACTCATTTGTTGCCTTGGCCTTGTGTTTTGGGTCATTGTCATGCTGGAATACCCATTCACGACCCATTTTCAATGCCCTGGCTGAGGGAAGGAGGTTCTCACCCAAGATTTGACGGTACATGGCCCTGTCCATCGTCCCTTTAATGCGGTGAAATTGTCCTGTCCCCTTAACAGAAAAACACCCCTAAAGCATAATGTTTCCACCTCCATGTTTGACGGTGGGGATGGTGTTCTTACATTTTAGTCATTTAGCAGACGCTCTTATCCAGAGCAACTTACAGGAGCAATTAGGGTTAAGTGCCTTGCTCACGGGCACATCGACAGATTTTTCACCTAGTCGGTTCAGGGATTAGAACCAGCGACCTTTCGGTTACTGGTACAGCGCTCTTAACCACTAAGCTACCTGCCGCCTTGGGGTTATAGGCAGCATTCCTCCTCCTCCAAACACGGCGAGTTGAGTTGATGCCAAAGAGCTCCATTTTGGTCTCATCTGACCACAACACTTTCACCCAGTTCTCCTCTGAATCATTCAGATGTTCATTGGCAAACTTCAGACGGGCATGTATATGTGCTTTCTTGAGCAGGGGGACCTTGCGGGCCCTGCAAGATTTCAGTCCTTCACGGCGTAGTGTGTTACCAATTGTTTTCTTGGTGACTATGGTCCCAGCTGCCTTGAGATCATTGACAAGATCCTCCCGTGTAGTTCTGGGACGATTCCTCACCGTTCGCATGATCATTGCAACTCTACGAGGTGAGATCTTGCATGGAGCCCCAGGCCGAGGGAGATTGACAGTTATTTTGTGTTTCTTCCATTTGCGAATAATCGCACCAACTGTTGTCACCTTCTCACCAAGCTGCTTGGCGATGGACTTGTAGCCCATTCCAGCCTTGTGTAGGTCTACAATCTTGTCCCTGACATCCTTGGAGAGCTCTTTGGTCTTGGCCGTGGTGAAGAGTTTGGAATCTGATTGCTTTTGTGAAGGGAGTAGTACACAGCGTTGTACGAGATCTTTAGTTTCTTGGCAATTTCTCGCATGGAATAGCCTTCATTTCTGAGAACAAGAATAGACTGACGAGTGGTCCTCTGTAGCTCAGCTGGTAGAGCACGGCGCTTGTAACGCCAAGGTAGTGGGTTCGATCCCCGGGACCACCCATACACAAAAATGTATGCACGCACGACTGTAAGTTGCTTTGGATAAAAGCGTCTGCTAAATGGCATATTATTATTATTATTTAGAAGAAAGTTATTTGTTTCTGGACATTTTGATCCTCTAATCGAACCCACAATTGCTGATTCTCCAGATACTCAACTAGTCTCAAGAAGGCCAGTTTTATTGCTTCTTTAATCAGCACAACAGTTTTCAGCTGTGCTAACATAATTCCAAAAGGGTTTTCTAATGATCAGTTAGCCTTTTAAAATGATACACTTGGATTAGCAAACACAACGTGCCATTGGAACACAGGACTGATGTTTGCTGATAATGGGCCTCTGTACGCTTATGTAGATATTCGATTAAAAATCTGCCGTTTCCAGCTACAATAGCCATTTACAACATTAACAATGTTTACACTGTATTTCTGATCAATTTGATGTTATTTTAATGGACACATTTTTTTAATTTTTTTTTTAAAACAAGGACATTTCAAAGTGACTCCAAAATGTTGAACGGTAGTGTATGTTTCAGTAAGATTGGATTTTTAGCATTTATAGCAATGGTTATTAATTGTACTGCAGGGATGGAACGTACGTCGAAGACAATTGAGGTTGTTGTGGCAGCTGCAGAGAGGTATTTGGGTGTGCGAGACTTGACATCAGAAGAGTTACAGGGTGTGTTAAGTGGTGATGTCCCATCCTTTCAGGTTGAGGGCATGAGGTAGGAATAAATAGATTAAAATAGTGGAGTAGGGTGGTGTTAATTATTATTACTTTTTTTTGGTGAGTGTAGTGTTAGATGGTAGGGTATTTCTTTATTTAATTTTTCAAGCAAAATATAAGGGAGTTGTACACCAGTCTTGTAGGTGGCGGTAATGCAACATATTGGATGCCAACCAACGTTAAAAATCATTGAAGAAGAAGTAAGCTCGCTGTGGGTAGCATGTCCACAGTCCGCCTGCAAGCTACCCGCAGGAGTGTACGTCCGAGGTGCCATGGGTGTGCTGTGACTTCTGCCAGCACTGGTTCCACTGCAGGTGTGTGCAGTGGGATCCAGAGGTCGCGTTGGAGCTGGATTTTTGTTACAATATAGGGATGGAGGTCGAGATATATCTTGTAATTGAACAAAATAGTAAGGTGGCCAATAACTGGGGACCGTATGCCGATAATATGGGCCGTATTTTTTGCAAAACCGCTTTTCAAAAAGCTGACAGTATTTCCACTGAAATGTCAAACATGCTAATTGCTAACCCGTTAGCTAACATTTTTACGACACCAATAATCACAAAACATTGATAGCTTGATCACAAGATAACACTGTTGAAGGTAATATACACTGCTCAAAAAAATTAAAGGAACACTTAAACAACACAATGTAACTCCTAGTCAATCACACTTCTGTGAAATCAAACTGTCCACTTAGGAAGCAACACTGATTGACAATACATTTCACATGCTGTTGTGCAAATGGAATAGACAACAGGTGGAAATTATAGGCAATTAGCAAGACACCCCCAATAAAGGACTGGTTTTGCAGGTGGTGACCACAGACCACTTCTCAGTTCGTATGCTTCCTGGCTGATGTTTTGGTCACTTTTGAATGCTGGCGGTGCTTTCACTCTAGTGGTAGCATGAGACGGAGTCTACAACCCACACAAGTGGCTCAGGTAGTGCAGCTCATCCAGGATGGCACATCAATGTGAGCTGTGGCAAGAAGGTTTGCTGTGTCTGTCAGCGTAGTGTCCAGAGCATGGAGGCGCTACCAGGAGACAGGCCAGTACATCAGTAGACGTGGAGGAGGCCGTAGGAGGGCAACAACCCAGCAGCAGGACTGCTACCTCCGCCTTTGTGCAAGGAGGAGCAGGAGGAGCACTACCAGAGCCCTGCAAAATGACCTCCAGCAGGCCACAAATGTGCATGTGTCTGCTCAAATGGTCAGAAACAGACTCCATGAGGGTGGTATGAGGGCCCGACATCCACAGGTTGGGGTTGTGCTTACAGCCCAACACCGTGCAGGACGTTTGGCATTTGCCAGAGAACACCAAGATTGGCAAATTCGCCACTGGCGCCCTGTGCTCTTCACAGATGAAAGAGTCTGGAGACGCCTTGGAGAACGTTCTGCTGCCTGCAACATCCTCCAGCATGACCGGTTTGGCGGTGGGTCAGTCATGGTGTGGGGTGGCTTTCTTTGGGGGGGGCGCACAGCCCTCCATGTGCTCGCCAGATGTAGCCTGACTGCCATTAGGTACCGAGATGAGATCCTCAGATCCCTTGTGAGAGCATATGCTGGTGCGGTTGGCCCTGGGTTCCTCCTAATGCAAGACAATGCTAGACCTCATGTGGCTGGAGTGTGTCAAGAGTTCCTGCAAGAGGAAGGCATTGATGCTATGGACCTCCCGTTCCCCAGACCTGAATCCAATTGAGCACATCTGGGACATCATGTCTCGCTCCATCCACCAACGCCACGTTGCACCACAGACTGTCCAGGAGTTGGCGGATGCTTTAGTCCAGGTCTGGGAGGAGATCCCTCAGGAGACCATCCGCCACCTCATCAGGAGCATGCCCAGACGTTGTAGGGAGGTCATACAGGCACGTGGAGGCCACACACACTACACACACACTACTGAGCCTCATTTTGACTTGTTTTAAGGACATTACATCAAAGTTGGATCAGCCTGTAGTGTGGTTTTTCACTTTCATTTTGAGGGTGACTCCAAATCCAGACCTCCATGGGTTGATAAACTTGATTTCCATTGATACTTTTTGTGTGATTTTGTTGTCAGCACATTCAACTATGTAAAGAAAAAAGTATTTAATAAGATTATTTCATTCATTCAGATCTAGGATGTGTTATTTTAGTGTTCCCTTAATTTTTTTGAGCAGTGTGTGTGTATATATATATATATATATATATATATATATATATATATATATATACAGTGGGGAGAACAAGTATTTGATACACTGCCGATTTTGCAGGTTTTCCTACTTACAAAGCATGTAGAGGTCTGTAATTTTTATCATAGGTACACTTCAACTGTGAGAGACGGAATATAAAACAAAAATCCAGAAAATCACATTGTATGAAGTAATTCATTTGCATTTTATTGCATGACATAAGTATTTGATACATCAGAAAAGCAGAACTTAATATTTGGTACAGAAACCTTTGTTTGCAATTACAGAGATCATACGTATCCTGTAGGTCTTGACCAGGTTTGCACACACTGCAGCAGGGATTTTGGCCCACTCCTCCATACAGACCTTCTCCAGATCCTTCAGGTTTCGGGGCTGTCGCTGGGCAATTCGGACTTTCAGCTCCCTCCAAAGATGTTCTATTGGGTTCAGGTCTGGAGACTGGCTAGGCCACTCCAGGACCTTGAGATGCTTCTTACGGAGCCACTCCTTAGTTGCCCTGGCTGTGTTTTCGGGTCGTTGTCATGCTGGAAGACCCATCCATCCTCCCCTCAATACAGTGCAGTCGTCCTGTCCCCTTTGCAGAAAAGCATCCCCAAAGAATGATGTTTCCACCTCCATGCTTCACGGTTGGGATGGTGTTCTTGGGGTTGTACTCATCCTTCTTCTTCCTCCAAACACGGCGAGTGGAGTTTAGACCAAAAAGCTCTATTTTTGTCTCATCAGACCACATGACCTTCTCCCATTCCTCCTCTGGATCATCCAGATGGTGATTGGCAAACTTCAGACGGGCCTGGACATGTGCTGGCTTGAGCAGGGGGACCTTGCGTGCGCTTCAGGATTTTAATCCATGACGGCATAGTGTGTTACTAATGGTTTTCTTTGAGACTGTGGTCCCAGCTCTCTTCAGGTCATTGACCAGGTCCTGCCGTGTAGTTCTGGGCTGATCCCTCACCTTCCTCATGATCATTGATGCCCCACAAGGTGAGATCTTGCATGGAGCCCCAGACCGAGGGTGATTGACCGTCAACTTGAACTTCTTCCATTTTCTAATAATTGCGCCAACAGTTGTTGCCTTCTCACCAAGCTGCTTGCCTATTGTCCTGTAGCCCATCCCAGCCTTGTGCAGGTCTACAATTTTATCCCTGATGTCCTTACACAGCTCTCTGGTCTTGGCCATTGTGGAGAGGTTGCAGTCTGTTTGATTGAGTGTGTGGACAGGTGTCTTTTATACAGGTAACGAATTCAAACAGGTGCAGTTAATACAGGTAATGAGTGGAGAACAGGAGGGCTTCTTAAAGAAAAACTAACAGGTCTGTGAGAGCCGGAATTCTTACTGGTTGGTAGGTGATCAAATACTTATGTCATGCAATAAAATACAAATTAATTATTTAAAAATCATACAATGTGATTTTCTGTTTTAGATTCCGTCTCTCACAGTTGAAGTGTACCTATGATAAAAATTACAGACCTCTACATGCAAAAAAAGTGTATGCATTCACTAACTGTTTGTCGCTCTGGATAAGAGCGTCTGCTAAATGACTAAAATGTAAATGTAAACATTATTATTCAGATGGGTTCGATTGCAGCGGAGAAGCTGAATGTGCCTTGAGCATGGGGTTAGCGTTGGTTTTCTTAAAACGCTACTAACGGGAGAGAAAATGAATCTGTCGTGCTAAAATAGTTGATTGTAATTGATTGAAACGTAAAACCCACAAGACTAAACCAGTGATTTAGCTGATCTCATGTTGAAACCAGACTGCTGCAATTTTCTTTATCTAGGTTTTCTATTCCCGCCCCCTATGAAATAACAACGTACCAGGAGCATCTGAAACTGATGAATGTAACATTTAAAATACTAGTAGAAGTGTACAATATAAGAATATGAGTAATAGGCCTATACTTCAGTCAAACGTTTAATCTTAAATGGCAAAATAATTTTACATTTGAAGTAACTTTTTATTAGACTACATTTGATAAAAATTATATAACTCATTCACAATTGGGTTGATTTAGATACACATTTCAAATTTGGTCAGTGCAGGGATATCCCCCCCTGATCTTAATAAGAAATGACCATATTTTTTAAGACCAGCTGTAATTAGAGTTGGCTACACCAACATGAGTTTTCCATTCATAAAATACAGTGCCTTCAGAAAGTACTCACACCCCTTGACTTTTACCACATTTTGTTGTGTTACAGCATGAATTTAAAATGGATTACATTTAGATGTTGTGTCACTGGCCTACACACAATACCCCATAATGTCAAAGTGGAATTATGTTTTTAGAAATGTTTTTAATTTAATAAAAAATGAAAAACTTAAATGTCTTTAGTCTAAGTATTCAACCCCTTTGGTATGGCAAGCTTAAATAAATTCAGGAGTAAAAAGGTGCTTAACAAGTCACATAATAAGTTGCATGGACTCACTCTGTGTGCAATAAAAGTATTTAACATGATTATTTAATGATTACCTCATCTCTATACCCCACACATGCAATTATCTGTAAGGTCCCTCGGTCGAACAGTGAATTTCAAACACAGATTCAACCACAAAGACCAGGGAGGTTTTCCAATGCCTCGCAAATAAGGACACCTATTGGTAGATGGCTAAAAAAACAAAGCACATGAATATCCCTTTGAGCATGGTGAAGTTATTAATTACACTTTGGATGGTGTATCAATACACCTAGTCACTACAAAGATCCAGTCATCCTTCCTAACTCAGTTGCAGGAGAGGAAGGAGACCGCTTAGGGATTTCACCATGAGGTGACTTTAAAACAGTTACAGAGTTTAATGGCTGTTATAGGAGAAAACTGAGGATGGATCAACAACATTGTGGTTACACCACAATACTAACCTAAATGACAGAGTGAAAAGAAGGAAGCCTGTACAGAATAAAAAATATTCCAAAACATGCAACCTGTTTGTAAAAAGGCACTAAAGTAAAACTGCAAAAAATGTGGCAAAGAAATTAACTTTATGTTCTGAATACAAAGTGTTATGTTTGGGGCAAATTCAACACAACACATCACTGAGTACCACTAATCATATTTACAAGCATGGTGGTGGCAGCATCATGTTATGGGTATGCTTGTCATCGGCAAGGGAGTTTTTCAGGATAAAAAGAACGGAATAGAGCAAAGCACAGGCAAAATCCTAGATGAAATCCTAGTTCAGTCTGCTTTCCAACAGACACTGGGAGACAAATTCACCTTTTAGCAGGACAATTATTGTAAAATTGTAATGTGTTGTGTTGGATTTTCCCCAAACATAGAGCTTTGTATTCAGGGCATGAAGTTAATTTCTTTGCCACATTTCTTGCAGTTTTATTTTAGTGCCTTATGGCAAACAGGATGCATGTTTTGGAATATTTGTATTATGTACAGGCTTCCTTCTTTTCACTCTGTCAGTTAGGTTAGTATTGTGGAATAACTACAATGTTGTTGATTCATCCTCAGTTTTCTCCTATCACAGCCATTAAACTTTGCGTTAAAATCACCATTTGCCTCATGGTGAAATCCCTGAGCGGTTTCATTCCTCTCCTATTGCAACTGAGCTAGGAAGGACGCCTGTATCTTTGTATTGATTGGGTGTATTGATACACCATCCAAAGTGTAATTAATACAGTGAGGGAAAAAAAGTATTTGATCCACTGCTGATTTTGTATGTTTGCCCACTGACAAAGAAATGATCAGTCTATAATTTTTATGGTAGGTTTATTAGAACAGTGAGAGACAGAATAACAACAAAAAATCCAGAATATATATATTTTTTATAACAGTCTATGACTAGGGTGGCTGGAGTCTTTGACAATTTTGAGGGCCTTCCTCTGACACCGCCTGGTATAGAGGTCCTGGATGGCAGGAAGCTTGGCCCCAGTGATGTACTGGGCCGTACGCACTACCCTCTGTAGTGCCTTAAGGTCAGAGGCCAAGCAGTTGCCATACCAGGCGGTGATGCAACCAGTCAGGATGCTCTCGATGGTGCAGCTGTAGAATTTTTTGAGGATCTGAGGACCCATGCCAAATCTTTTCAGTCTCCTGAGGGGGAATAGACTTTGTCGTGCCCTTTCACGACTGTCTTGGTGTGTTTGGACCATGATAGTTCGTTGGTGATGTGGACACCAAGGAACTTGAAGCTCTCAACCTGTTCCACTACAGCCCCGTCGATGAGAATGGGGGCGTGCTCAGTCCTATTTTTTTTCCTGTATTACATGTAAAAAAAAAATACATTTTAGTCATTTAGCAGACGCTCTTATCCAGAGCGACTTACAGTTAGTGAGTGCATACATTTTTTATTTATTTTTCATTTCATACTGGCCCCCCGCAGGAATCGAACCCACAACCCTGGCGTTGCAAACACCATGCTCTACCAACATCCCTGCCTGCCATTCCCTCCCCTACCCTGGACGACGCTGGGCCAATTGTGCGCCGCCCCATGGGTCTCCCGGTCACGGCCGGCTACGACAGAGCCTGGATTCGAACCAGGATCTCTAGTGGCACAGCTAGCACTGCGATGCAGTGCCTTAGACCACTGCGCCACCCTGTAGTCCACAATCATCTCCTTTGTCTTGGTCACGCTGAGGGAGAGGTTGTTGTACCGTCAAATCTTGGGTGATAACCTCCTTCCCTCAGCCAGGGCATTGAAAATGGGTCGTGAATGGGTATTCCAGCATGACAATGACCCAAAACACACGGCCAAGGCAACAAAGGAGTGGCTCAAGAAGAAGCACATTAAGGTCCTGGAGTGGCCTAGCCAGTCTCCAGACCTTAATCCCATAGAAAATCTGTGGAGGGAGCTGAAGGTTTGAGTTGCCAAACGTCAGCCTCGAAACCTTAATGACTTGGAGAAGATCTGTAAAGAGGAGTGGAACAAAATCCCTCCTGAGATGTGTGCAAACCTGGTGGCCAACTACAAGAAACGTCTGACCTCTGTGATTGCCAACAAGGGTTTTGCCACCAAGTACTAAGTCATGTTTTGCAGAGGGGTCAAATACTTATTTCCCTCATTAAAATGCAAATCAATTGATAACATTTTTGACATGCGTTTTTCTGGATTTTTTTGTTGTTATTCTGTCTCTCACTGTTCAAATAAGCCTACAATTAAAATTATAGACTGATCATTTCTTTGTCAGTGGGCAAACGTACAACATCAGCAGGGGATCAAATACTTTTTTCCCTCACTGTAACTTCACCATGCTCAATGGGATATTCAATGTCTGCTTTCTTAAATGTTTCCTCATCTACCAATAGGTGATCTTTTTTGCGAGGCATTGGAAAACCTCCCTCGTCTTTGTGGTTGAATCTGTGTTTGAAATTCACTGCTCGACGGAGGGACCTTACAGATACTTGTACGTGTGGGGTACATAGATGAGGTAGACATTCAAAACTCATGTTAAACACTATTATTGCACATAGAGTACATGCAACTTATTATGTGACATATTAAGCAAATGTTTACTCCTGAACTTTAGTATTCAAAGGGGTTGAATACTTATTGACTCAAGACATTTCAGCTTCATTTTTTATGAATTAGTAAAAATGTCTAAAAACATAATTTCACTTTGACATTATGTCGTATTGTGTGTAGGCCAGTGACACAAAATCTTAATTTAGTCCATTTTAAATTCAGGCTGTAATACAACAATGTGGAAAAAGTCAAGAGGTGTGAATACTTACAATAAATTTGCCACGGTAAACAAGGAAATACTTTAGTTGTACAGAATTATTCTCAAATAGTTAAAGAGCCACTGATCACGCTGATTGGCACGTGTGTTTTTCTGTAGCTCATTAGAAAAACAAGATTTCAGTCTTGGAGGTATTTCTCCTGACTGATTCCACATTTGGTTAATTAAATATGTCCCCCTTAAGACACTGTAGTCTATTTCCCCAGGATTAATCTAAAATAACTCAAGAAATATGTAATTAATTTTAACGTTTTGGCCCAGAATGTTTTACTTGCGCAATGTTACATCTAACTAAGGTGTTTGGTGCTATATTTCTCAAGTCAATTTCTTATGTAAACAGTCAGAGCTGCTGGGCAGGTCTGTCTCACTGTTTATGCTATTGGATAGAGCACAATCGCCGCAGCTCTTCACCCCATGTTACTGGGCAAATGGACATCGTCAAATCATAAGCCAACCTTAATTTACCCGTTGTGACGCACGGATGTTCCAAACTCCGTTTTAGACGAGACTGACTTGTTGACAAAAATTATCCTATTTACACTTTGTAGTCAATTTTGGCAGTAGAATAACTGTTTCTGACTCATATCGTTGCTACAGGGCGTTTTAATAAAAGGGATTAGTTGCTTTTTAAAGGCAGTCACTCTAAATCTACCGTTGGTCTGCTAAAAAAGGTTTAATTTAAACCGATGATAACCACCAGATGGCGAAATTGTATTGCTCAATGATGGTTGCAATTGATGGTTTAACGAGAGATTACTTTGTGTTAGTATGCTGGCCAATGCTGGTGGCAAATGACCCATGTAGGCTCATTATGGTACTATCCTGGATATGCATTTGGAAGATGTAAGGCAGCAAAAACAACCCTGCCACTCACCCTGTGGAATGATAACCTTGTTGCATTATGGGCACTAGAGGGTGACACAAAACCATGTATTTTTCTTGAGTTCACCAGGGGTTGTGTTGTGGCCCAGTCGGTAGCTGAACTAAAACCTCCAGGAATATTTTGAGTAGGCCACTGGTACGAGTATTGAAGGCCTACTACTAACACATGACACTTGCATCAATACAATTGCTATACCAATTAGTGTCTAAACTATTGGCCAACAACAGTCTAGGCAATCTAGTCTAGATGATCTAGATCAGTGTTTCCCAACCAGGGGTACTTGGCCTATCCACGGGGGGTACTTGAGAAGACTCATGAGACCATAGGCATATAGGTAAAATGCACATGAGGGGGTACTTCAAGGGTACTCTGGGCAGAGCAAAATGTACTTGGTGGTACAGTAACCAAAAAAAGGTTGGGAACCACTGATCTAGATCAATGCTATTTCATTTGTCCTTTAATGGAATTTCTAACAATTTCAAATCAGTCATGCAGGATTGCCCAAAGGTGACAAATTGTTTCCCATAAATCAGCCAGCTGTTAGTGAATGTTTCTCTTTTATTCATAGTCCTGTGATGTAAGTTGCCTACATTTATTTTAACATTGAACTACTCTGTAGCCAATATTTAGTTAGTTGCCCCCAATTCATGTGAGAACTCCTAAAATCTGTTTATAAACCCCACAGTACCATCCTCACCCCCTTTAATGACAATGGTTACCCTTTAACAAAGGCAGCCTGCCCATAAATGTGAAAAATGAATGTGCGGGGTAGTGGCAGTAATCTGTTTATCAACGCCAGGTTCGTTACAAAATGTAATTCTTACTTGAAATGTTTAAAATATATTTTGTTGATAAGAAATGAGTTATTCAGACCATCTGTAAATAAGTAAAAGTGTTTTGTAATGAAGGTTAAAGAAAGGAAATTAACTAGATGAATGCGTCCAAACTAATGGTCAGGGATTTAGGATTCCCTAAGTAATGTCTACTCAAGACGTTCAACGTGTAATTGATGGGTCCATTACGTGAAGAATTCGCTGTAATTATAGTCAATAAGTCATGAAAATGGGTTAAAGCTCACTAAAAGCATACCAAATCCCCAAAAGAGAGTCTAATAATTCTAAATAATCAATGCAGATGGCTGAGTACAGTTAATGTGTGTGTGTGCGTGTGTGTGTGTGTGTGTGTGTGTGTGTGTGTGTGTGTGTGTGTGTGTGCTTTCCATTAAATATATATTCAGTTGGATCTAATACAAAATAGTTCTGTGTCAATTAGAGATGCTATTCAAGACACATGGACAGGTTAAGTGTTCATACTCCATTATTCTTCCTCTGTGATATAGGAAAGCTTACCTGTTAGGCCTCATTTGAGAGGGAGCATTGACTAGCAGCTTCTATTATTTTGTTAATGCAAACTATGGAATTTTTGTGGTGAATTATTTACATGCATTTTTGACTTGAGGGTTGACTGTATGGTTCATGTACCCATACTGTATGTCATAATGTTATTTGATTACTTACCACATTAAACCACAATGCTTAGTTTTAGGCTAACAAACGTTTGCAATGTATGGGTCCTACTAATTACCCCAAACAAACAACCCCAAACAACCCCAACCAACCAAAAACAGCCACAAACAGGCACCCCAAACAACCACAAACAGGCACCCCAAACGACCACAAACAGGCACCCCAAACAGCCACAAACAGGCACCCCAAACAACCCCAAACAGGCACCCCAAACAACCCCAAACAGGCACCCCAAACAACCCCAAACAGGCACCTCAAACAACCACAAATGGGTACCCCAAACAACCCCAAACAGGCACCCCAAACAACCACAAACAGGCATCCCAAACAACCACAAACGGGTACCCCAAACAACCACAAACGGGTACCCCAAACAACCACAAACCACTCCAAACAACCACAAACTGGTACCCCAAACAACCACAACAAGTACCCCAAACAACCACAATCAACCACAAACAACCCTAAACAACCACATACAACCCCAAACAACCCCAAACAATGAGAAGCATCCAGCTGCATATTATATGCGCTGAGGCCACCTGGTCTGCCAAACTCAAAGCACATGCGTCTCAGACTGTATTTTTACGTCTCAGTTGGTATGTGCACATGCGGTGCTCTAATGCCCTGGACCAGAGCTATAATCTGTCACTAGCTCTGGTCCAGGAAATAGCTAGTAGCTCTGTCCCGCACTAACTCTGGTCCAGGGCGTAGCTAGAAGCTAACTAGTCTAGCTCTGGTCCGCACTAACTAGCTCTGGTTCAGGGTGTAGTTAGTAGCTCTGGTCCGCACTAGCTCTAGAACAGAGCTAGCTAGCTAGTAGCTACGCCCTGGACCTAGGGCGTTAGAACACTGCATGCGCACATACAAACTGAGATGCAAAAATAAAATCTGAGACGAATGCGCTTTAAGGTTCGCAGACCAGGTGGCCTCAGCAGTGTGCATAATCTGCATCTGAATGTTTCTCATTGTTTGAGGTACTTTTGGGTACCTGTTGTTTTTTTTTTTTGGGGGGGGGTAACTGTTTGTGGTTGTTTGGGGTTGATGTGGGTACCTGTTTGTTGTTGTTTGGGGTACCTATTTGTGGTTGTTTTTTGGTTGTTTGGGGTACCTGTTGTGGTTGTTTGGGGTGATTAGTAGGACCCCAATGTACCTGTACTGTAATCTATTGCTCAAGGGCTTGTGGAGGTGTACCCCTCTCTGTAGGCCTAATTTGCGGACAATAACTACTGGAGTACAGTAATTACATATTGTACATTGTAAAATAGAGAGTAGTTCTATCTGTGTAACACTACAAAGTCATTTAATGGCTAATATCATTGAAGGGTAGAGTTGTTGTCGATTTCCTAGCCGTCAGCACTTTCAACTTTCAACTGAGTTGGAGGCCACATTTCTTATTTTTCTTATTTTAGGGGTCAAAAAGTTACGAAGATCTTTTTTTTTTTTTTTTTCAGATTATCTCCTGTTTTGGCTTTCAGTATGTAACCACTAGACATCCACGCCCTATATGGAATTGGCTGCTTCTTAACACTCTTTGTATTAATCTGTGTAGGCAAGATGGCACGCAGAGACTTATATTTAATGGAGATGACATCAGAGGGGAATCGAGGCGATGAATAAGTCATTCTTGGTCTAATTTCGAACCTAAAAGATTCATACCACCAATTTAGATGACAGTATTAATTTAACATGACACTGCATTAATTGCCAATTTCAGTTTCACGGAACTCATTTAAGTGGATTGGAGTCCCTTAATTTGATGAGATGTGATGGCTGAGCTGTAATGTCTCTCTCTCTACTCTCTCTCTTTCCTCTCTCTCCCTTTGGCGGGTTTAATAAAAGCAGACGTCCCAGGATGGGACGTATGCTGGGGGCTAGACCCGCTGTGTGTGTGTCGGAGTATCTGAAAATGAAGATACATCAGTATTCCAGATCTCACCACTCAACTGTGAAACACACACCCGGTTTTCTAGACCCTTCCTGGCAACAGTTGCCATTCAATCTCGGTTACAGCTTCAGGATCTGATTTGTCACATTCCATACTTGGAGTAAGTGAAGCGTACATAAATGTATTAGCAGTCCACTATGCCTGCAGCTCTCCTCAGATAGAGTTTGTGTCTCCCAGCATGTCTCCCAGCATTGACTGAGTAGTTGTTCAAACCTTTTTGCATTTCATGTAGCACCTTAACTAAACTGTTATAATGCAGGCCCAATCATGCTTTGCTATATAGCCCACTAATGCTTGACTAGTCTGGCTTAGCTAACATTGTCAGTTCCGCCTAGCCCTATTAGATTCTGCTAGTCTAATGACAAGAGCTGAGGCCAGTCAGGCCAAGCTAGTACAGTCCGAGGAATTAAGTCCCCCATGTTACACTGTGCTAGTCAGTGGGGGTTATCCCAGTCAGGCTAAGCTAGTAAGCAGCAATGACCCTCTCAGCCCTGTGGTTCATCCTTAGCCATGCTACCCCCAGTAGCAAGTAGGTGGGCTACAGGCTAGTTTGCAGCAATGACACCCTCAGGCCTATGGTTAATCTTTAGCCATACTGCCCCAATAGCAAGTAGCTAGGCTAGGCTAGTTAGCAGCCATGACACTCTTAGGCCTGTGGTTCATCCTTAGCCATGCTAACCCAGTAGCAGGTAGCTGACAGTGGCCTGATAATAGTCTCTGTGCCCCTGGTGATGGATGGCATACTCAGACGCACTCCCTCTCATCCTGACAGGCCCCCGGCTATCTGATTTATTAATGACAATAATTAGGCGTAAACCTCTACAACCAAACCAGAGTGATTAGTGTCTTAATTATGAAGGGGAGTGGTGTGGGAAACCTGATTAATGCTCACCGTCCTGACCTTTTGCATTCTGCCTTTGCAGAGAGAGTGAGGCGGAGAAGAGGAGGAGGGTGAGAGCAAGAGGAGGAGAGCACTGAAGTCATCTGCTACGAGTAAAGTGTGTTCATTGTCACTGTCTTCAGTTTTAAACTGAGAGGTTATTGTAAGTCGTTTCCTACTACATCACTCAACTCTGCAAAATGTTTGTGATATTTACTTTTTCTTCATTAGTACTGTAGTTTGACAGGTTTGTATAGCCATTGATTCTTGGAGAATATAACTTATAAATAAATGCCTTAGTGAGCTTAGTTCAGTCATCTCAGCCCATCAGAACCAAAAATATATGCTTGTTTTACTCCTTTGATTGTAAACAAACACTGTATAGCCTCAGAACATGGTTAAAACTATAATTTTTATCTCATTGATGGTCAATCCTTGCATCCACAGCTCTGTCTATGCATTTGAGAGTGGTTACATTTCTCCAGCCCCATCCTTCAGCTATTTACCAAATCAGTGGCAGGGTGCCCACTTTGTTATTGTTTGAAGTGCAGATTGCCCCTTTAAGCAAGGGTAAGTCCGATTGAGAAGTAGATGACAGATCTCCCAACTCAAATAATTATGAATCAAATTGAGGACGAGCTGAACAACAACTTAAGTTTAGATAGTGTCAATAGGCGAAGAGACACAATTCAATTCCGCCAGTAAATCACAATGTTCATATGTTAGAAAAGAGAAAGCAATACCACCAGTTTCAGTAAAACAGAAGCTTGGTCGAACCAAATTACTTGTGCAATAACTGGGCACATGCACTCCCTTCTCATAAATGGCAGCATCCAGTGGCTGACTGCGAAGAAGAGAAAAGGTCAGAGTCGTTATTTGGGTCAGGCTTGAGTCAGACAAGCTGGCAACTAATGAACTAGAAGAAATGGAGATCAAAGTGAGGAGGACTATGGGTGGCCATTTTATGGTGCCGATGTGCTTCAGATCAGACTAGCACTGACTTTATCAGTGTACTCTGTCTGTGAGATATTTGTTCACTAATCACAACACTATGGTGGTTGGATTAGACAACAGCCCAAAATTGAACTGGTGTGGGTTATCAAGAGAATATGACAGATTTGTCATAGTTTAGAAACTGAAATATGAAAAACAGTGATGTTGTGCTAGTGTAAAAATAGGTTAATGTAGACAAATACTTGTCATGACAAGCTTTGGCTCAAATGAAACTGATGTATTTCATACAAACATGAGATTTTCCCCCTTGTTATAACATTTAATAGCCACTCAAATATACCCAATTAATGTTCTTTGATTTTCTTTTTCCCAGCGTCTGGGGTTCTTGTTTTCTGTGGCTGAAAAGCAAGAGTAGACAAACGTCCAACCTTTCCCCATGTGGTGGTGTGGCGATTCAGAAGGTGACACGTCTTTGATATGGGTGTCACATGATGGCAGAAAGCATAATTTTAGTGGGCAGAAAACATGCTTGGTCTCATGGCCAAATAAGGATACATTTTCCCTTGAGGATGACTGACAAAACACTTACATGAGCGTTATGAAACCCTTGAAATAAAAGTAGACCAACACTGGAATTTAAAGGCAGTCTTGCTGAAATGAAAGCTAGCTCCCCTTTAAATCAAATGTACCTGTTCATATCCCTTCACACTTTTACATTTTAATTTCATCATCTGAAGTAGCCTACCAGAAGTAACCTCCTAGGCATGCTTCTGATACCAGGTTGGTATCCCATTTCTATCACCAATGTAGCAAAGTGTTTAGTATCCCACGTCTGACACCAACGTAGCAAAATCTCTAGTATTCCAATTCTAACAATAATGTAGGAAATAGGCTAAAGATATTCCACTTCTGACACCAATGCAGTTCATATGGGGGTAGCTTGACTCAAACCAGCACACATCGAAGCCCAGCACACTACAGTTATTCCAGGACAATTAATACTGTAACAGTGTTAGCTGTGGTTTCTACAAAGTGCCAAGGCTAAGTCGACTCTTGCCTCCAGTGAATTTTGTGTCACTGAATTTAATGACTCTCCCTCTTATTAAATCTCTTGTTTTTTTGCTCTCTCCAAAACATGAATCTGATCAAAGGCCCATAAAGTTGCTCAAAACAACATGACCTGCAGATGCAGTAGACACAGTTGGCGGGACGACCTACAGCTAACTGCCTGCAGGCAAATATTACCCCAATCCTTAATCTTTAATGGGGGAAAACACGAGGCATGGTGATTTCTGCACGGCTCTTCCAATGGTGCACGGCCGCTCACACTGGACTAAAGCCACTTAATGAGAGCATTCCTTTTCTCCTCCATCATGTGCACTCAGCAGCCCAAAGTATCCTCCCCACTCGCTGTGTTTCTCTGCACTCGTTAAATTATGTATCAGGTCTTAAGATTCTGTGAAACATTGGTTTAATACGGACATACCACACGTAAACAGCCTCGTAGAGTCATTGAAGTTCTAGTTTGTGTTTGGCTTCTTCTCTCTCTCTCCAACATGGGAGATGTTGGATGTAGTGGGAGCCTTAACGACCTCATGTAACTCTTAAACTTTCTCTAAACGAATGAATTTATAGTATTTTTTTCTCTCTTAATCTCAAATGTATTGTGATATCCCTACATCTTAAAAGCACAAAGGATGTACGTCTCAACTCAAGCCTGCATTTGATATCTCCCTTCTTTGCCCTGTTCAGATTAAACCATCCATTCTGCATTGTCTGTAATGTGTGTCTCTGTGTGAGAAGCCTGGTCCTGACAGCAAAGGGCCACATCTCACTAGCTTCTTATCCCAGAGCAGTCCCCACTTAATTCAACCTATATTGTTTGGCCCTTCCACTGTACCATCTTATAATCCTCAAATGGAATCTAGTTAAAAGTACAGCAGAAACTATTTTTACTTTCTGCACTACCCGTCGCAGATGAGAGGGAATCTCCCCGTTAGACGATTAGAATGTCACTCACATGATCCTCGGCGCCCATGTAATTGTAAATCATGGCCTCATGGTGTGTCAAAGGATGTCGGTAGCAGGCAATTAAATGGCAAAATATAATAGACCAAATTATTGGCTGTTACATTTTGAACAACGCACTCGGTATTGGAATTACACTTAATCATCATGTGCATTAGCAGTATCATTGGAATCCTGCTTAAGGATGAACATGAAACAGACTGCATTATTAAAACCTCTTATTGTGATGGCCATTTATTTCTGGGTTACAGTAAAACAAGCAAGGTTTTGTCGAACACAGAATTCTTAAAAGCCAACAGCATCCAAAGTCAATCAAGCACATAAACCAAATTGTTAAAAATTATATTTCCCAAGCCAATTTCCTTGGCTTGGGAAATACTTTAAAATGCTAAATTTTCCAGAATATTTTAAAGGAGAGAGGGCGAATATTAAACATGTACTTTTAACCAGCAAGAAGATGAGACTCTTTTTTGCATAATTAATTTATCCATATAAACGAGGTTACATTCTGACTAGTAAACCTACTCATCTGTTTTAAATAAAGCTTTAACTTTTGGCATTGGAAGGGATCGTTTCATTTTTGCTCATTAGGACCGAAACAGATGCCAGTTGCTCGTCTTTTAAAAAGAGAGATGAGAGACATGCTATTGATAATGAAAAAGTGCCCCAGCATGCACAAAACATGGTGTTATTTCAGGACAGGGCAAATATTTTGTCACCTTGTGATATTGTATCATATGTTACATTTTGTGAAGGCTTTTGTGAAGAGTTGATAGACACTTGAGTGTGTTTATGTTTGAGAAACATGATATGATACACTCATTTGATAGAAAATTACATACAGTAAGTAATGATTATGATAAGCTTTGTGGCATGCGTTATCTAAGACAGGTCCTCTACAAATGACCCCTCCCGGCTGCAATACAAATACAGTGGGGGAAAAAAAGTATTTAGTCAGCCACCAATTGTGCAAGTTCTCCCACTTAAAAAGATGAGAGAGGCCTGTAATTTTCATCATAGGTACACGTCAACTATGACAGACAAATTGAGGAGAAAAAATCCAGAAAATCACATTGTAGGATTTTTAATGAATTTATTTGCAAATTATGGTGGAAAATAAGTATTTGGTCACCTACAAACAAGCAAGATTTCTGGCTCTCACAGACCTGTAACTTCTTCTTTAAGAGGCTCCTCTGTCCTCCACTCGTTACCTGTATTAATGGCACCTGTTTGAACTTGTTATCAGTATAAAAGACACCTGTCCACAACCTCAAACAGTCACACTCCAAACTCCACTATGGCCAAGACCAAAGAGCTGTCAAAGGACACCAGAAACAAAATTGTAGACCTACACCAGGCTGGGAAGACTGAATCTGCAATAGGTAAGCAGCTTGGTTTGAAGAAATCAACTGTGGGAGCAATTATTAGGAAATGGAAGACATACAAGACCACTGATAATCTCCCTCGATCTGGGGCTCCATGCAAGATCTCACCCCGTGGGGTCAAAATGATCACAAGAACGGTGAGCAAAAATCCCAGAACCACACGGGGGGACCTAGTGAATGACCTGCAGAGAGCTGGGACCAATGTAACAAAGCCTACCATCAGTAACACACTAAGCCGCCAGGGACTCAAATCCTGCAGTGCCAGACGTGTCCCCCTGCTTAAGCCAGTACATGTCCGAAGTTTGCTAGAGTGCATTTGGATGATCCAGAAGAGGATTGGGAGAATGTCATATGGTCAGATGAAACCAAAATATAACTTTTTGGTAAAAACTCAACTCGCCGTGTTTGGAGGACAAAGAATGCTGAGTTGCTTCCAAAGAACACCATACCTACTGTGAAGCATGGGGATGGAAACATCATGCTTTGGGGCTGTTTTTCTGCAAAGGGACCAGGACGACTGATCCGTGTAAAGGAAAGAATGAATGGGGCCATGTATCGTGAGATTTTGAGTGAAAACCTCCTTCCATCAGCAAGGGCATTGAAGATTAAACGTGGCTGGGTCTTTCAGCATGACAATGATCCCAAACACACCGCCCGGGCAACGAAGGAGTGGCTTCGTAAGAAGCATTTCAAGGTCCTGGAGTGGCCTAGCCAGTCTCCAGATCTCAACCCCATAGAAAATCTTTGGAGGGAGTTGAAAGTCTGTGTTGCCCAGCGACAGCCCCAAAACATCACTGCTCTAGAGGAGATCTGCATGGAGGAATGGGCCAAAATACCAGCAACAGTGTGTGAAAACCTTGGGAAGACTTACAGAAAACGTTTGACCTGTGTCATTGCCAACAAAGGGTATATAACAAAGTATTGAGAAACTTTTGTTATTGACCAAATACTTATTTTCCACCATCATTTGCAAATAAATTCATTAAAAATCCTACAATGTGATTTTCTGGAATTTTTTTCTTCTCATTTTGTCTGTCATAGTTGACGTGTACCTATGATGAAAATTACAGGCCTCTCTCATCTTTTTAAGTGGGAGAACTTGCACAATTGGTGGCTGACTAAGTACTTTTTTTCCCCACTGTAGGTCCTTCAAGTTTTCTTCTTCAGCTTCGTATTATCCAATTGGAGGAAATACGGTTGACCTATAAGATTTGTTAGAATTCAAATTATCACACTATCACTTAACTTTTACCTTTGTCTAATTCAACTGTACCTTTATGCCCTGGAGCAGTATATTAAACATTTATCTTATATCGTGTGGACAATTTGATGTATCTTTGATATTCATCGCAGTTCTTGGGAGAATGGGAGAAAAGTGTACCTCACAAATAATTGATGCCCTCGTTACTGCTCCAATGATAACTCACCATATGTGTTTTCCTGCTTGCATCCATTATATTTAACTGCTTGACACCCCAATAAGTCACAGCCCCTGTTACTCTTGTCTGTGTCCCCCCTAGGACGACATGTAAAATAGGTTAACTTACATGATGATAAAACAGTTGCTGTTACAATGAAACATTGTCTGTTAAAGACTGTATCTCGCTGTACGATTCCTCGAGGGCCAAATGTTGCAAGCTTGGAATGGAATGCAGATTTAGTTTGGAGCGAGATCATTTTCACTCGAAGGGGTTATTTTTCTCTCATACCCATATTATGAAGAGAGTGTTCATAGGAAGTGTTACCAAACTTTTGTCTAACTCTTTTACCAAACTTTCATCTAACTCTAAACTGAGCAGGGGACATTTTTCCAAACCTACTTTATTTTCCCTTTCCTAAAAGCCTTTATGGGCACCCTAGAAGACTTTCCTTCAGAATTGGAACACCTTTTGTTTCCCCCCTGCTGCACCTACAGGTACTCAGCCACCAATCACCATCTTCCAGACACTTCATTAGCCACAAAAGCACCTCTCACACGGGACACATACTGTACTTGGCGCAGGCTAACTACTGTTGTCTCAGCGAATCAGCTAAGCTCACTGATTGTAATTGCACGTTAGCGGTAGGGCGTGACGTGTGTGTGTGATGACAAAGGGCAGTTAAGGATAATGATTTATTTAAAGGTTTTTAAAAAGTCATGCCATTATGGAAAGAAAATTCTCGCCAAACTTTAACCCCTGAATGTGTGGTACACCTTCTGTAATTACAGTCTAAATCAGTGCATTCTAATCAGTAATTATAAAGTAAATAATATGTGTTTCTGTACTTGTTTGACTTTAGCTCGTAGGGTTATTTAGTCCATGGTAAGGTCATAGCTATGCCCAGCTCTATGTCTCCATTATGATATATAATTCATCAGGGACCCCCTCATAATATCAGAACACAACTCTTACATTAGAGTGTGATAAAAATAGCATACAAACAGTTTTAGTAAGACTTCTAATCAAGTCTCGGGCCCTGGGAAATAACATTTTAAAGGCCTCCCTCCTGGCATCAGAGAGAATATTTAGCATTTTTAAAACGAATGTCCTACAATTCTACGGATTTTGCCTTGGGGCAGAGGGAACATTTTGCAGATTTTATAGCATTTTTCTTTTGCAATTCTACACATTTTGCCAAGGGGCAGAGAGAACATTTTGCAGTTTTAAAGCTTAATTACAGTGCATTTCTGTTCAAAACAACTGTTGGAAAAAAAGTATAATTGATGGAGTTCTGTGGATACCAATATCCCTGTGAGCCGCCCATGTGCATCTAAGGGAACATAAATTATGGATGTTTTGTATTGCACCCTCTAAACTTTTCCCACAGATCCCTAGTAATTTTTTTTAAAAATCTGTTGCTAGCAATATATGATGTCATGGCTTTAGAAGCTTCTGATAGGCTAATTGACATCATTTGAGTCAATTGGAGGTGTACCTGTGGATGTATTTCAAAGCCTACCTTCAAACTTGCTTGACATCATGGGAAAATCAAAAGAAATCAGCCAAGACCTCAGAAAAGAAATGGTAGACCCCCACAAGTCTTGTTCATCCTTGGGAGCAATTTCCAAACGCCTGAAGGTACCACGTTCATCTGTTCAAACAATAGTACGCAAGTATAAACACCATGGGACCACGCAGCCGTCATACCGCTCAGGAAGGAGACGCGTTCTGTCTCCTAGAGATGAACGTACTTTGGTGCGAAAAGTGCAAATCAATCCCAGAACAACAGAAAAGGACCTTGTGAAGATGCTGGAGGAAACAGGTACAAAAGTCTCTATATCCACAGTAAAACGAGTCCTATATCGACATAACCTGAAAGGCTGTTCAGCAAGGATGAAGCCACTGCTCCAAAACCGCCATAAAAAAGCCAGACTATGGTTTGCAACTGCACATGGGGACAAAGGTTGTACTTTTTGGAGAAATATCCTCTGGTCTGATGAAACAAAAATAGAACTGTTTGGCCATAATGACCATAGTTATGTTTGGAGGAAAAAGGTGGTTGCTTGCAAGCCGAAGAACACCATCCCAACCGTGAAGCACGGGGGTGGCAGCATCATGCTGTGGTGGTGCTTTGCTGCTGGAGGGACTGGTGCACTTCACAAAATAGATGGCATCATGAGCAAGGAAAATTATGTGGATACATTGAAGCAACATCTCAAGACATCAGTCAGGAAGTTAAAGCTTGGTCGCAAATGGGTCTTCCAAATGGACAATGACCCCAAGCATACTTCCAAAGTTGTGGCAAAATGGCTTAAGGACAACAAAGTCAAAGTATTGGAGTGGCCATCACAAACCCCTGACCTCAATCCTATAGAAAATGTGTGGGCAGAACTGAAAAAGCGTGTGCGAGCAAGGAGGCCTACAAACCTGACTCAGTTACACCAGCTCTGTCAGGAGGAATGGGCCAAAATTCACCCAACGTATTGTGGGAAGCTTGTGGAAGGCTACCCAAACCATTTGACCCAAGTTAAACAATTTAAAGGCAATGCTACCAAATACTAATTTGACCCACTGGGAATGTGATGAAAGAAATAAAAGCTGAAATAAATCATTCTCTCTACTATTATTCTGACATTTCACATTCTTAAAATAAAGTGGTGATCCTTACTAACCTAAGACAGGGAATTTTTACTAGGATTAAATGTCAGGAATTGTGAAAAACCGAGTTTAAATGTATTTGGCTGAGGTGTATGTAAACTTCCGACCTCAACTGTATATAAAAAATATATATCTACTTTTTTAAATAAAAAATAAATAAATTGTGTGATCTGGCTACAGACCCCCTGCAGTACCTCCACTGACCCCACTTTGGGAACCACTGTAACAGGTTTTGAAGCTTTCTACATTAAGCACATTGGCTCTACACATTATGGCACATTGCTTCAAACCTCTCTCTGTAACACTACAGTATGTGTTCTGAAAGATGGGGCAATGCTGTATTTTATGTGTGCCATTACAATATGCATAATGCATTTAAAGTAATGGAGTGTGCCACTCTTTGAGATGTCTGGATGACTTCGCTTTTAACACACCAGTGACTCTACTGAGTGTGATTTAACTCACTCTCAGTCAGAACTAATGGTTAAACTGCCTGCCTCCTATTAACTGGATTTCACCTTCTAAGTTACTCTTAACTTTAACCTGGTACAGCCAGAAGAGGAAGGGTCTTCCCTTGGGCAGAAGACACATTTCCGTTAGCTGTAACACATCGACAACAAAGTTCTATTATATTCTAGTGTTCCTAGCTAATCTTTGAGGTTTGGGATTGGGCCGCAGGGTTAAATTACAGTCTAAATATCTTTGTGTGTTTTGTAGTATTTTAATCTATATCCTTAACTGAGTTAATGCATTTCAAAGAATGTGGAATCAAAGCAAGAAGGAAGTTGATATTTTCATTGATTTATCTTCGAGTAACTTTTGGATCACAGAGGCAAGACTAATACACACTCCAAATTACCCTTACTTTAAATGTAGTGAAAACAACATTTTGATTTATTGGCCGTGTTTCTCAACTCGCTCTTGTAGACGTTGAAGTTTCAAGGCTTAAAAACATATTTAACCTGTCTCCTCCCCTTCATCTACATTGATTGAACTGGATTTAACAAGCGACATCAATAAGGGATCATAACTTTCACCTGGATTCACCTGGTCTATGTCATGGAAAGAGTGTTTGGCAGTGTACTTTGAGTTGTTACTCATGTCTGCATTAACTCATTTACATTTTAGTCATTTAGCAGACGCTCTTATCCAGAGCGACTTACAGTTAGTGAGTGCATACATTTTCATACTGCCCCCCCGTGGGAAACGAACCCACAACCCTGGCGTTGCAAGCGCCATGCTCTACCAACTGAGCTACAGGGGACCTAACTCATGTTAACTTAGTGTTATCTGTGTAAAAAGTATTAAACGCTTGTTACAAGTGTTAAAAGTGTCAGTGTTACCTAGCAGTACCTTTTTCTTGAGCACTACCTGGAGCGAGTAGTACCTGTGCCACGAAAAGCACGGGCCTCAGCCAGTAGAAGAGAAGAGGCAGTTGAACATTCATAAATGCTGTTACGCTAGATTGCTACAGCCATATTGGTCATATAGTGTGAAGAATCACCTGAATAATATAAATTGTGTTTTGCCTTGCTTGGAGTTCCCAAAGAACATCTGTTTCTTTTCAATGGGATGGGGTGGGGTGGGGTGGGTGGAATTTGTCGAGAGACAAATAAACTGTCTGTCGCGGGTGCATCCTCGCTCATATTGAGTTTCCTTGCTAGCGGGACAGGTTGGAAAATATGGAGAGAAGAGTGGGAGGGGTGGGGAGAGACGACGGCCCCTATATCTCAATCACCATTGTGTGGAATCATTCAGCACTTATGTTAGCCAAGCACCGGGGCACAATGACTCCCATCGTGTGCCCTTATCCGCACCTTCTTGAATTACTTTCCATCTTGACATACCTGAGATGGATCGTTTTTTTAATGCAAGTTATGATTAAAAGCCTGTTACTGTCAATCCCTCAGAGAACAAAAAACAAATACCCACTGTTTGGGGGGTGAGAAAAGAAAAGATGACAGCTTTAAAAATATATGAAATTACATAGTGGGGCCGGGGAAGAGCAATGGAATATATTGAGCTGAAATGTGTTGTGGGGAGATTTGGGAAGTGAACCCCGAAGGGGGAGGAAGAAGTTAATGACTGATTAACAACAGCAATTATAAGATGAGGGGAAGGTATGTAATTAAAATTGCACCACTTGCCTGTCAAGTGCGCATGTCAGCCCATTGTTCAGCCTTGTTAAAAAAGCACAGGAAAAAGAAACCGCCACTTAATTCCAGGGCTTGGCTGAGAGGATGGGGTGGGAGGGATGGGAGTGTGGGTGAACGCTCGCCCGTAGACACGGAGCTCTTGAAGGCTGTAACTCAACATTTTAAGAGATGCCCCACTTCGTTAAAAGTTCACAGCCATGCATTTTGTGTTGACAGTTATCGGCACAGAATATTCTGCAGTCAGGGAGTAATTTAACTTAGTTAATGGGATGCATATTTGATGGAGGAATAAAAGCTCACCAAAGTGGAAAAATGGAATGATTTAGTGGGAGGGAAAGGTGGAGGGACGTAATTAATGCATTCAATTCTCCACTGTAGATCGAGAGAGACTTCCACAGAGTGCCAGAAAGGGACAAGAGATTTCAAGACAGAGTCAGACAGACTTACATAAGGAAAAAAGACAACAGGGAGAGAGGTTATGACGTGTCTTTCAAGTGACATGTACCCAATCGGAAACCATACTGTCTTTTAACACAGATAGCCATCCATTCAGCAAGCTGGGATGGGGGGGGCGCCGTTACATTGTTTAGCAATCTTATATCAGTGCACGGCAAGTGCTGAGGACCTCTTTAGAATTCACAGGGGCCATTTAAGAAGGCTCACTACACCAAGGCCAAGCAAGCAGCCAGCACGCAGAGTCGCAGACATACAGGCAAAGGAGCTGTCAAGAATGGCCTAGTATCTTCTGGCAGTTTTTAATAGACTTCCTGCCGCTCGACAGGATTTTCTGGTGGCTTTGCAGGGGATGATCATGGGTTATCATGGAGGAAAGTGGGTGGCCAGGTTTCTGTGAGCATGTAGTGTAATAAAGCAATAATCCTTGAGATTTACTTTTCAAAAGTGTGAAGGTGACATTTTCTGATATGAATTGTGGCAAGATTGAGCATCAGAAAGGCGCAAATTGAAAGATGTCCTGAGGTGACGGTGTCATTTTATGATAGGATTGTATAGAGAAGCAGTGTTCTCTTACAATAGTATCAAAAAACAGTTTGGGGGGAGGGTTTTAAGATGGTCATACCATGGATCATTTAGATATTTTATTTAGAATTTTAGGACCCCTCTAGGTATAACAAATAAAAATACAATAATATTTCATAAGATATTGAATTTGGTCTGTAGGGCATTAGAAATGCATTGAATAACACATTCATAAATGGCAAAACAGACAGACAAAAAATAAATCTGATGGTTTTGAAGTGTCTAGAAGATATAAGAAAGCTCAGGAAATAGTTTTTTGGACACATATTGAACCCCTTTTTTTGTTGGCACAAAACTACATCCATACTTCCATAAAATGTTTTAACCTGTACCGGGTAGCCTTCAGACGAGTCCCATGACAGTTGTGGGGGTCGTAGAGCAAAACGGAGAACATCGTGCTCCCATCGTGCTCCTGAGAGTCTCGTCTTTCCATAGAGTGCTCATATTATACTGAACAAAAACATAAACACAAAAGTAAAGTGTTGTTCCCATGTTTCCTGAGCTAAAAAAAAAATCCCAGAAATGTTACAAACGCACAAAAAGCTTATTTCTCTCAAATTTTGTGCACAAATTTGTTTACAACCCTTTTAGTGAGTGTTTCTCCTTTGCCAAAATGATCCATCCACCTGACAGGTGTGGCATATCAAGAAGCTGATTAAACAGCATGATCATTACACAGGTGCACCCTGTGCTGGGGACAATAAAAGGCCACTCTAAAATGTGCAGTTTTGTCACACAACACAATGCCACAGATGTCTCAAGTTTTGAGGGAATGTGCAATTGGCATGCTGACAGCAGAACATTTAAAAAATTTATTTCACCTTTATTTAACCAGGTAAGCCAGTTGAGAACAAGTTCTCATTTACAACTTCGACCTGGCCAAGATAAAGCAAAGCAGTGCGATAAAAACAACAACACAGAGTTACATATGAGGGTAAACAAAACATAAAGTAAAAAATACAACAGAAAATATATATACAGTGTGTGCGAATGTAGTAAGTTATGGAGGTAAGGCAATGAATAGGCCATAGTGCAAAATAGTTACAATTTCGAATTAACACTGGAATGATAGATGTGCAAAAGATGATGTGCAAATAGAGATACTGGGGTGCAAATTAGCAAAATAAATAACAATATGGGGATGAGGTAGTTGGGTGGGCTAATTTCAGAATGGCTGTGTACAGGTGCAGTGATCAGTAAGCTGCTCTGACAACTGACGTTTAAAGTTAGTGAGGGAGATAAGAGTCTCCAGCTTCAGAGATTTTTGTCCACCAGAGCTGTTGCCAGAGAATATCATGTTAATTTCTCTACCATAAGCCGTCTCCAACATCATTTTAGAAAATTTGGCAGTACGTCCAACCGGTCTCTTAACCGCAGACCACGTGTAACCACGCCAGCCCAGGACCTCCACATCCAGCTTCTTCACCTGCGGGATCGCCTGAGACCAGCCACCCGGACAGCTGATGAAACTGAGTATTTCTGTCTGTAATATAAAGCCCTTCTGTGGGTGAAAAACTCATTCTGATTAGCTGGGCCTGGCTCCGAAGTGGGTGGGCCTATGCAATCCCAGTCATGTGAAATCCATAGATTAGAATGTATTTCATATGAACTGTAACTCGTTGAAATTGTTCCATGTTGCGTTTTTATTTTTGTTCAGTATAGTTAGTAGGCCAACTGTTTGGACGCTACAGACATTTTCGTAGGAAGACTGATTTTCGGGATGTCTCCTGGTCTGACTAACAGAGCTGTAGCTCTGCCACTTTCCACCGCTGATGCGGAAGGCCAACATAGGCGGATGGGGTGGACTGAGATGCAGCCCATGCAACAAAAACATCTCTAGCTTAAACTGACGGATTGTGATGGGGATTTTTGTATTATGTTAATTAGATTGACACACGGGTGCATCAATAGACTCTTAAGGATTTATCCGTATTGGGGACTCGTGCACAAACATGGTGTGTGTAAACATTTCATACCTCACCACACAACCATTTCAATACCATTTCATAACCATGTATTGTAAGGCATATAGCCTCGGATCAAACCAAAAATGTGTCAAACTAAATTCAGCAATTACATCCATCTCTCTCTCTCATCCCTTGCTTTTTCTCAAGCCCTTTTTTCTCTCACAAGTGTTACATGAGTGCTTGCATGGCCGCATCTGCATTTGATGAGAAACAAATATATATATGCATGTTTGTGCTGTACACACACAGAGCAGTGGGTCTATAGCTTGGGGTCCATGATGCTGTGGTTGACCTTACGAGCGATTAAGGTCGTGTGGAGAGAGGGGGGTCAGATAGGCTAGTTGACAACATGGCTAATCCTGTAACTGCTCGCCACTGCGACAGAAACTAAATGTGTTTGTGAGGGCAAATGTCACCGCTGTACATATAGCATGCTTATGCAGTGGGGTCCGAAATTGACACCCTTGATAAGGATAAGCCAAAATGACAATAAAATGAATAATTCAAATACTGAGCTATATATTATATATATATATATATATATATATATATATATATATATATATATATATATATATATATATATACACACACTGCTCAAAAAAATTAAGGAAACACTTAAACAACACAATGTAACTCCAAGTCAATCACACTTCTGTGAAATCAAACTGTCCACTTAGGAAGCAACACTGATTGACAATACATTTCACATGCTGTTGTGCAAATGGAATAGACAACAGGTGGAAATTATAGGCAATTAGCAAGACACCCCCAATAAAGGACTGGTTTTGCAGGTGGTGACCACAGACCACTTCTCAGTTCCTATGCTTCCTGGCTGATGTTTTGGTCACTTTTGAATGCTGGCGGTGCTTTCACTCTAGTGGTAGCATGAGACGGAGTCTACAACCCACACAAGTGGCTCAGGTAGTGCAGCTCATCCAGGATAGCACATCAATGCGAGCTGTGGCAAGAAGGTTTGCTGTGTCTGTCAGCGTAGTGTCCAGAGCATGGAGGCGCTACCAGGAGACAGGCCAGTACATCAGGAGACGTGAAGGAGGCCGTAGGAGGGCAACAACCCAGCAGCAGGACTGCTACCTCCGCCTTTGTGCAAGGAGGAGCAGGAGGAGCACTGCCAGAGCCCTGCAAAATGACCTCCAGCAGGCCACAAATGTGCATGTGTCTGCTCAAACGGTCAGAAACAGACTCCATGAGGGTGGTATGAGGGCCCGACGTCCCAGGTGGGGGTTGTGCTTACAGCCCAACACCGTGCAGGACGTTTGGCATTTTCCAGAGAACACCAAGATTGGCAAAAATGCCACTGGCGCCCTGTGCTCTTCACAGATGAAAGCAGGTTCACACTGAGCATATCTGACAGACTTGACAGAGTCTGGAGACGCCGTGGAGAACGTTCTGCTGCCTGCAACATCCTCCAGCATGACCGGTTTGGCGGTGGGTCAGTCATGGTGTGGGGTGGCATTTCTTTGTGGGGCCGCACAGCCCTCCATGTGCTCGCCAGAGGTAGCCTGACTGCCATTAGGTACCGAGATGAGATCTTCAGACCCCTTGTGAGACCATATGCTGGTGCGGTTGGCCCTGGGTTCCTCCTAATGCAAGACAATGCTAGACCTCATGTGGCTGGAGTGTGTCAGCAGTTCCTGCAAGAGGAAGGCATTGATGCTATGGACTGGCCCGCCCGTTCCCCAGACCTGAATCCAATTGAGCACATCTGGGACATCATGTCTCGCTCCATCCACCAACGCCACGTTGCACCACAGACTGTCCAGGAGTTGGCGGATGCTTTAGTCCAGGTCTGGGAGGAGATCCCTCAGGAGACCATCCGCCACCTCATCAGGAGCATGCCCAGGCGTTGTAGGGAGGTCATACAGGCACGTGGAGGCCACACACACTACTGAGCCTCATTTTGACTTGTTTTAAGGACATTACATCAAAGTTGGATCAGCCTGTAGTGTGGTTTTCCACTTTAATTTTGAGGGTGACTCCAAATCCAGACCTCCATGGGTTGATAAATTTGATTTCCATTGATAATTTTTGTGTGATTTTGTTGTCAGCACATTCAACTATGTAAAGAAAAAATATTTAATAAGATTATTTAATTCATTCAGATCTAGGATGTGTTATTTTAGTGTTCCCTTTATTTATATATATATACAGTGAGGGAAAAAAGTATTTGATCCCCTGCTGATTTTGTACGTTTGCCCACTGACAAAGACATGATCAGTCTATCATTTTAATGGTAGGTTTATTTGAACAGTGAGAGACAGAATAACAACAAAAAAATCCAGAAAAATGCATGTCAAAAATATTATGAATTGATTTGCATTTTAATGAGGGAAATAAGTATTTGACCCCTCTGCAAAACATGACTTAGTACTTGGTGGCAAAACCCTTGTTGGCAATCACAGAGGTCAGACGTTTCTTGTAGTTGGCCACCAGGTTTGCACACATCTCAGGAGGGATTTTGTCCCACTCCTCTTTGCAGATCTTCTCCAAGTCATTAAGGTTTCGAAGCTGACGTTTGGCAACTCGAACCTTCAGCTCCCTCCACATATTTTCTATGGGATTAAAGTCTGGAGACTGGCTAGGCCACTCCAGGACCTTAATGTGCTTCTTCTTGAGCCACTCCTTTGTTGCCTTGGCTGTGTGTTTTGGGTCATTGTCATGCTGGAATACCCATCCACGACCCATTTTCAATTACCTGGCAGAGGGAAGGAGGTTCTCACCGAAGATTTGATGGTACATGGTGCCGTCCATCGTCCCTTTGATGCGGTGAAGTTGTCCTGTCCCCTTAGCAGAAAAACACCCTCAAAGCATAATGTTTCCACCTCCATGTTTGACGGTGGGGATGGTGTTCTTGGGGTCATAGGCAGCATTCCCCCTCCTCCAAACACGGCTAGTTGAGTTGATGGCAAAGAGCTCGATTTTGGTCTCATCTGACCACAACACTTTCACCCAGTTCTCCTCTGAATCATTCAGATGTTCATTGGCAAACTTCAGACGGGCCTGTATATGTGCTTTCTTGAGAGGGGGACCTTGCGGGCGCTGCAGGATTTCAGTCCTTCACGGCGTAGTGTGTTACCAATTGTTTTCTTGGTGACTATGGTCCCAGCTGCCTTGAGATCATTGACAAGATCCTCCTGTTTAGTTCTGGGCTGATTCCTCACTGTTCTCATGATCATTGCAACTCCACGAGGTGAGATCTTGCATGGAGCCCCAGGCCGAGGGAGATTGACAGGTCTTTTGTGTTTCTTCCATTGCGAATAATCGCACCAACTGTTGTCACCTTCTCACCAAGCTGCTTGGCGATGGTCTTGTAGCCCATTCCAGCCTTGTGTAGGTCTACAATCGTGTCCCTGACATCATTGGAGAGCTCTTTGGTCTTGGCCATGGTGGAGAGTTTGGAATCTTATTTATTGATTGATTGCTTTTGTGGACAGGTGTCTTTTATACAGGTAACAAGGTGAGATTAGGAGCACTCCCTTTAAGAGTGTGCTCATAATCTCAGCTCGTTACCTGTATAAAAGACACCTGGGAGCCAGAAATCTTTCTGATTGAGAGGGGGTCAAATACTTATTTCCCTCATTAAAATGCAAATCAATTTATAACATTTTTGACATGCGTTTTTCTGGATTTTTTTGTTGTTATTCTGTTTCTCACTGTTCAAATAAACCTACCATTAAAATTATAGACTGATCATTTCTTTGTCAGTGGGCAAATGTACAAAATCAGCAGGGGATCAAATACTTTTTTCCCTCACTGTTTATATATATACTACCGTTCAAAAGTTTGGGGTCACTTAGAAATATCCTTGTTTTCGAAAGAAAATCAATTTTATTGTTGATTAAAATAACATCAAATTGAACAGAAATACAGTGTAGACATTGTTAATGTTGTATATGGCTACTGTAGTTGGAAATGGCAGATTTTTTATGGAATATCTACATAGGCGTACAGAGGCCCATTATCAGCAACCATCAGTCCTGTGTTCCAATGGCACATTGTGTTTGCTAATCCAGTTTTGGCACAACATGGCCAAAAACAATGAACTTTCGAATGAAATTCGTAAGTCTATTCTTATTCTGAGAAATGAAGGCTATTCCATGCGAGAAATTGCCAAGAAACTGAAGATCTCATACAACGCTGTGTACTATTCCCTTTACAGAACAGTGCAAACTGGATCTAACCAGAATAGAAAGAGGAGTGGGAGGCCCCAGTGCACAAATGAGGAAGAGGACAAATACATTAGAGTGTCTAGTTTGAGAAACAGACACCTCACAGGTACTCAACTGGCAGCTTCATTAAATAGTACCCGCAAAACACCAGTCTCAACATCAACAGTGAAGAGGCGACTGCGTGATGCTGACCTTCTAGGCAGAGTTGCAAAGAAAAAGCCATATCTCAGACTGGCCAATAAAAATAAAAGATTAAGAATGGCAAAATAACACAGACACTGGACAGAGGAAGATTGGAAAAAAATGATATGGACAGACAAATTGAAGTTTGAGGTGTTTGGATCACAAAGAAGAACATTTGTGAGATTCAGACCAAATGAAAAGATGCTGGAGGAGTGATTGATGCCATCTGTCAAGCATGGTGGAGGCAATGTGATGGTCTGGGGGTGCTTTGGTGGTGGTAAATTGGGAGATTTATACAGGGTAAAAGGGATCTTGAAGAAGGAAGGCTATCACTCCATTTTGTAATGCCATGACATACCCTGTGGACAGCGCTTGATTGGAGCCAATTTCCTCCTACAACAGGACAATGACCCAAAGCACAGCTCCAAACTATGCAATAACTATTTAGGGAAGAAGCAGTCAGCTTTCTGTCTATAATGGAGTGGCCAGCACAGTCACCGGATCTCAACCCTATTGAGCTGTTGTGGAGCAGCTTGACTGTATGGTATGTAAGAAGTGCCCATCAAGCCAATCCAACTTGTGGGAGATGCTTCAGGAAGCATGGGGTGAAATCTCTTCAGATTACCTCAACAAATTGACAACTAGAATGCCAAAGGTCTGCAAGGCTGTAATTGCTGCAAATGGAGGATTCTTTGACGAAAGCAAAGTTTGAAGGACACAATTATTATTTCTATTAAAAATCATTATTTCTAACCTTGTCAATGACTACATTTCCTATGCATTTTGCTATTTTTCCTATTCAAACTCATTTTTAAGTGACACCAAACTTTTGAATGGTTGTGTATACTAATACTAATATAATTGCTCAGAGAAAGAGATTTTGTTTAACAAGTTTTAAAAAATTCTCAACGTTATTGGTCAATACATTTGACACCCCTGTTTTCCTTATGAGAAAAACGGCACTGAGCCTTTTTCTAAAATGTTTTATAAGTTGCAGAACACATTGGGAGGGATCTTAGACCATTCCTCCATACAGAATCTTTCCAGATCCTTGATATCCTTCATATGTGCGTATGGACTTCCTTCTTCAATTCAAACCACAGGTTTTCAATGGGTTTCAAGTCCAGAGACTGAGATGGCCATTGCAAAATGTTGATTGTGTGGTCAATTAACCATTTCTTTGTTGTGTGCTTGGGGTTATTGTCTTGCTGGAATATCTACTTGCGGCCTAGTTTCAGCCTCCTGGCAGAGGCAACCAGGTTATAGGCTAAAATGTCATGGTACTGGGTAAAGTTGATGATGCCGTTGACCTTAACAAGGGCCCCAGGACATCGGAAATCCACCACCATATTTTACAGTAAGGTATGGGGTTCTTTTCTGCCTTTACATTTTCATGTTGCGCTCCAAACCCACCACTGGTGTGCGTGGGCAAAGAGTTCTATTTTCATGTCATCCAACAAATGTAAATGCCTGGAGTTTGCTAAACGGCACTGGCACTTGGATTGGAACCATTGCTTTAGTCAGATGATATGAAAATAAAGCTTTTTGGCCAAGGACCTTGCTCCTCCTCCACTGATAATACCAGCCCTTTCGTCATCCCTTTGTGTTTATATACTATACTTCAGTGGTGTTAGTCCTTAAGTTGGCTTGATCAGGGGTGGACAACCCTTCTCCTGGAGTACTACTGGGTGTGCAGGCTTTTGTTGCAGCCCAAGACCACATACAACAGAACAACTGCCCTCCTCTTGAATCAGAGGGTCCAGAGAAAATGGGGGAGCTGAATGTGACAGAGGCAAAGGGTATGGTCGAAGGACAAACAAGCCCCTCTGGCCATAGATGCGAGGAGACTAAGATAAAGCTCAGATACAGCCTTAAAAAGATGACTTTGTGTTATGCAAGGCAGACTAGAGAGGGGACACCTCTAACCATGCTAAACTGCCTCCTTAGATCACCCACTGACTCTTGATCAGCTTAGGAGTACAATAGACGAAAATTATGCTTGCAGTGAAGAAGGAAGAGAAACTGTAGTGTGTGGTTGTGGGTTGATTCCTTATCTATTCTAAAAGCCAAATGATAGGGATGGAAATGTATGTAGAAGCAAAGTTATGTTGCCTGAGTGCGTGGATGTTTTAGTTGTAAGCATGGCAAGGTCTAAATTTACCCACATGGATTAAAACAATGTTGGAACTGTAGGCTAGGTAATTGAGTCCTCTCTTCAGATGGGTAGTTAGGACTAAAAACATGGACCCAACCCTTAATCCTCCTGCAGACACAACTGTAGAAGACTGTATAAAAGCTATAAAGGACTGACCAGACTCCGTCATCAAGCCCCAGTGCCAATTGGACATTGTGCATTGAAAATTGCATACTGCTGTAATTGTGTAGTTCTTCACAATCATTCTAATTGTATGAGATAGTTGGTATGAGGTAATTGTATGACATAATCTGAAATAAAGAATATTGGGGGTTAAAAAACCATTACAAAAAACTAAAAGATATGTTGCTTTACGTCTAATAGATAGTTCCTGACTGACTAGCTTATGTTTCTAAGCAATTTGGTTAACACAAGAAGCTCTCAAACAGTTTCACTGTTACATTCGTGGCATGACATGCTTCTATACTAGCCAGCACATCTCAACTAGGCCTTCTTCATTCACACCTCCACTGGCCCTTGCTGCTCCCATAGGCCTTCAATATGTTCAGTAGCTGAGGCGCTAACACACCATAACACTTTGGTGGAAAGTGGAGATGTACTGCTTCCCCCAAACCCAAGAGACTCCCACTCTTCCATGGGATAATTGGTCAAGCTTTGTCTTCCCTCCCCTTAATTGAGGCACAGTATTTGCACAAATGTATGTTATTTAGCCTCAAACAGAAAAATAACATCTTTCAAGAGCATGGCTTGATTTAAGTTTCTTCTCCCCCTTTTTTTCTCCCTGAGAAAAAGAAAAATGAAATAAATGATAAAGGGATGGGAATGAGATCTCATTTGAAAGATATGCAATTATTTCACAATTAAGGAAAGTTGTGGTGGACATGATGTTATTTGGACAAATGTGCTCAGTAGATGGCGCCAGTGACTTTTCAAGCAGCATGGGGAATATAAACGTACGTGCTACTTTCACGAATACCTATGTCTGTCCCTTGGAGGGAATTCTGATTGATAATACAGTTCTCATAGAACACACTGGAAATACAACTTAGAATAAACATACAATAATAAACAAAATACATCAGGTATTATTAGATGTTTATTTTACAATTTGTGTTTCTGTGCTCCAAAATTGTATTTTCACTGTAGTTTTATACAGCTACCGCACATGACACATTTAAAAACATATTTAAGAGTGGTAAAGCAGAAATAAAATAAAACATAGTTATTTAACAATATGCTGAAAAGGGAAAAACATTTCAGTGGAAATTGTAAACAGCTAAGCAAAGATTAATTAAGAGATGTGTAATTACTAAAACAAATAGAATTTTAAGATATTTGGCGTCATTCCCATTCTAATTGATTGGAATATCATTTTCTGCATAGAAAACATATATTTTTAGTTTTTATTTATCCATTTAAATCAATTAAAACTGAGCTCCACCCTGATTAACACCATTGCACCAGAGTCCATCTCCTAGTTTGATGAACCAGGAGAGGGGGACCAAGGGAGTCTTGAGTCCCTCCCGACACTACTCTAACTGGGCCACGGTGGAGCTGCTGCGGGGTCCCTGGAGGGGTGGTGGAGGTGGTCACGCACTGGGTCTCCCCTAGAGACCTCCGCTGGTGTAGTATAGTGCTGGTGTAGCCTACTGACCACTAGCTGTCATAGAGGAGGACAGCCATGCCGAGAGGGCAATTACGATGAGGACAAAGACCAAAGTGTAATAAGTCACCAATGCTAGTCTAATAAAGAGGAGTAGGCGGGTAATATTAACAGGGCTGATAATGATGAAGTGTATGTGTCTGTGTGTGTGTGTGTACATGTGTGTGTGTGTGTGTGTGTGTACATGTGTGTGTACATGTTGTATGGTTTACTAGACCCTGCCTAGACTTGAGAGGTCTGGACTGTAGTTAAAGTGCAGATGATTGTGTACTCTCCCCCTTCATATTAATTAACCATTCAATCAATTAAATAAGTAAATGAAACACATGACCATGGGGTTACAGGGAAATCCGTTGGACAGTATGCATTTCACAGGATGACTCCAACATAGGGAGATACTGTTTCTCACAATTTTATATGTAGACACCAATGTATTAGAAAAGACAGATAATGTGATCTATCTAATAGATTTGTCAGAAACCTTCTTGCAGTGTTTCTATTTTTTATTTTGCATATTTTTGTGACCCATGCCATGACCTTCAAAAAAGGTTGGATACAGACATTGATAATGTGAGTATCAGGATATTTACATTCTCTATTCACAATACTAAACATTATATACAAGCATCTGAACAGAAATGATCCTGCACTTATTTATTTTATTAAATGTGCTTGTAAATTATGGTCTGATTTCAAAAGGTGTATTCACAGCATTCTCAATCAGTGAGAAATATTCCTGGCTCGATTTCCACAGTGTTCCATTTATCTCCCAATGGATCCAGGAACTTCGGCCTCTCTCTCTCTCTCTCTCTCTCTCTCTCTCTCTCTCTCTCTCTCTCTCTCTCTCTCTCTCTCTCTCTCTCTCTCTCTCTCTCTCTCTCTCTCTCTCTCTCTCTCTCTCTCTCTCTCTCTCTCTCTCTCTCTCTCTCTCTCTCTCTCTCTCTCTCTCTCTCTCTCTCTCTCTCTCTCTCTCTCTCTCTCTCTCTCTCTCTCTCTCTCTCTCTCTGTGCCTGAGATGAAGCCTTGGCGACACTGGCCAGATCAGCTCACACACACACACACACACACACACACACACACACACACACACACACACACACACACACACCTATTCAAATCAGTGTGTTGGGGATGAATAGTATCAGGTAAACATGCAAACATTCATAATCCTGCAGACAAACAAGAATATCAGGGATTTATTTTAGCAACATGCAAACAGGAAGTACTTCAAATCTGAACTAAACAAATGTATTTAGTGATTCTATTTTAAAGATAGAAAAACAAAAGCATCAGTACTATTTATATATTTTTTAAACAATATTAGTAAAATTCAAAAATGAAAGTTGAATAAAATGGTTTGATATATTTGCTGTAAAGTCATAATAGGGTATTTATAGCACATTTGTGTGAAATTAATTGTTACTTGTTATTGTTGTAATTTTTTTAATACTGGTAGTAGTAGCAGCATTTCAAAGCTTAACATATTTGAAAATCAGACTCGCTTTAGCCTAATTTCTTTAATCACAGAAATTAAAACCTCAGAAGGAATCACACTCATAAATTATTCCCGGCAATCACATAAACCTACCTCAGCAAGGGCTTGTCCCAGTATGACAGAAAGCATTTCCCCCTCTTACTCTCTTTCACTCATTCTCTCTCAAATCAGTGTGGGATTAGGGGTGATTACATGCACACCCTTTGGGACGCTTTATTCCAATGAATTAGCCGAATGAATGAGCAGCAGCACCGCAACAGAACAGTATTTTGTACCAGGCCATATAAATTATGCATATTCCGTAGATATTAACCTCGCTTGATCTTCTTTTTATCATTAGAATTTTGAGACGGGGAGGGAGGGATCATTAATTGCCCTCATTGTGTAGTTGTATCTTCCCTAAGCTGCTGTGGTACAGTATGTGGGCAATGAGATGTATTAATTGGTATTTTCTTTATTTGATGGTAGAAAGATATTTCATGAAATATAAGCACTCAAATAAACGACATACACATCGTAACAATTTGCGTTTCAATTTGTACTGTATATGGTAACTTTTGATAAATATGATCCTATGTATAGATTGTCTGATGTGGAAATGACTTGCATTTCCATGCCAGTGAAATATTATTTAATGACTGTTTCCTTTTCTTTCTTTTTATTGTTTACACAACAAAGGGAATCGGTGAAATGGCCTCTAAGACCGTGTCTTAGAGAGGACACATTTCCCTGATGTTGTTGACCACAAACACTGGTAGATGTCAGTCTCTCTTTATTATGATATTTTGATATTTTCTGGCTGTAATTTTGTCATTGGAGAGCACATACATTGTGTCAACTCAAATGAAGCAACGTGGCAAATGGGGAAACGTTCAATGTTAGTGACGAGGAGGAGGAAGGAGATAACATTGGACGTGAGTGTGGAAAGGTGGGGGACAGTTTTTGCATCACGGAGTAGAATCTCCTCAACTCCTGTGATTGAATTTGTCATGAAGGAGTGTCATGATGAATAAAGTGTTAGGATAGTGTGCTAAGTCCTCTTTATTTCTAGGTGGACTACTCAGGCCAAGTCCACAATAGAGCTGGAGTGAAAGGTATTGCGGAGAGAGTGGGGTAAAGTAGTTCCCTTTAGACTCTGGCATTGAAGAGAAAACACACTTCCTTTCCTCTTACACAAACACACACATTCTTCACTCTTTTTTTTTTTTGTCTGGACACCCTGGAAAAATGATGATGATGCTTTGAGGACGTAATTAGGCATTTTGTTCAAAGAGTATGCCCGCGCATCCTTGAATTATTACCATCGTTAAAATTGTACAAATATGGAAATATGACTGCCAGGAGCGCATAAATCAATGATCAGCATGCCCTGAAAATCCAATAAATATGGGGGCTTGAAATACTTAAAAATGCAAATTGCATGCAGGGATTTGCATATGGCAGTATTTAAAAGCAATGTCCTTGCCTAAAGAGCCTTTGTGGGTAGACAAAGAAGGGATTGTGAGTAGACAGACACCCACTTGTGTTGTTATCAACCCAACACCGGTCCAGTCACAATTTTTTTAAACAATAGCCTACTCAAGTGGTTGATGAAGATGACGTACTTAGAAGTACAGAAAGTGCCTCCAAGTGATGCAAATAAGTCTACGTTAATTATTCGTCTTCCTCCGTCTGAATCGGGGGAAATGGACGGATTCAGGGAAGGAATTTATAATATTTGCCCGCTGTCCTGTCTTGTTGCAATGTGATAAATTGGAGTGACTTTGAATAATGCGCTGTGACCTTATGGTGATTACAGCTTATGCAACAAACCATAATTAAGGTTATTGATTCATATTAAAAGGCATATGCTTCATGGTTTGAACAAAAACAGCTTCTCCTTTGTAAATGTATTATTAATCCATGCATATTATACTACTTTACTGCATTGTATGGATACAGAACCTAACACACAGGGTAGGATAGGGTGCAATATTTTCCATTTTGTCTGCCACTAAATACCCTCCTCTTGTACCCATTGCCTTTACTTCCTCCAAGTTATTGGGGCAGTTCTGCTTTACAATGCATACAACCTCATGTTGTCCAATTAACACATTCTTAAGTGTAGGCCTAAAAGCAAAATCACTGAGCCACATTCAGCTTTTTTATAAATCACTTTCCATTAAAAAACAATGCAATTCTGAATGTCCTCCTTTGAGGCACATACTACTACCCAAATGCACTGTACACTCCAGTGGTTGGGGCCTAATCAATGGACATGACCGCTCGGCCATGTTCTATCGCTGCGGCTACATTGTTAGGTTAAACACCAGCCAGATCCTCATCAGGAAAAATCAATTGGTGTTGTTCAAGTGAGACAGGTGCGCGGGGGGTGCATCGGTTGCATAGGGAGTCACTTTACTTGGCATGTCCTGGGCTTTTTTGTGCTGTGGCGCCTGCGACTATTGACCTGGATAGAGAAGAGCTCCGGGGAGAGAGCAAAGGGAATCTGTCACCTAGCTCTTTGCCTGCCAAGCAGGCCCTCTGAGAGAAGTTCCATTCAAATTCCATTCTCCTATCACTTCCTATCACTTTTTTATGGTGTCATTGGAATAGAGCATTGAAATGCAGCGGTTATGAGTTGTGTAGATACGAGGTCAGTGAAATATCTGGATTTCTTTACTTTCTTTTTCTCTCTTTTTTCTTGTCCAATAAAAAACCCTTGTTTTTGTTTTTCACTGTGGTGTTTTGTTGTGGTGTGCCCTAACGACCCAGATGTGGTGGGCTTTATTCATATTGCTCTATAGAGCTTTGGTTATTTGAATCAGCTGTGTAGTGCTAGGGCAAAAACCAAAACATGCACCCCAGGGGGCCCCCAGGTCCGAGTTTGGGAAACCCTGCTACAGATGAGTCATGCAGAATACTTTTTGTCATAGCTTGCCTTGAGACACACGCAAACACACACTTTACCAACCATAACTGACTTGACCATTTTTGACGAAGACAACACGTTTTGCTCTTGCACTTGATTTTACACCCAACACTTTCAGACTTTTCGGATTGTTTCTGTCAAGTCCACCGAAGGATGTCCTTTGTGTGGTGGACCATTCTTGATACACACAGGAAACTATTGAGCATGAAAAACACAGCATCGTTGCAGTTCTTGACACACTGAAACCGGTGCGCCTGGCACCTACTACCATACACCGTTCAAAGGCACTTAAATCTTTTGTCTTGCCCATTCACCCTCTGAATGGCACACAAACACAATCCATGTCTCAATTGTCTCAAGGCTTACAAATCCTTCTTAATCCTGTCTCCTCCTCTTAATCTACACTGATTGAAGTGGATTTAACAAGTGCCATCAATAAGGGATCATAGCTTTCACCTAGATTCACCTGGTCAGTCCATGTCATGGAAAGAGCGCTTGTACACTCAGTGTATATTGGGCTTCAGAGGTAGGTCCACACGCAGTAAATGGTAAAAAGTATTGTCTTCTGAAAGCTAATTCCAATAGATGTGACTGCCCCATTTCCTCTCTTTGGATTTTTACTTGACCAGGATTTCATAATGTTGCACTGCTTTTATCGTGTGTGTGTATACACATTTTATTATACTTGTGAGAACCAGAAGTCCTCACAAGAATAGTAAACCACCTAAAATCCGGTCCTCACTTGTAAAAAGGCTATTTTAGGCTTAGGAGTTAGGGTTAGGGTTCGGGGTTAGGGTTAGGTTTAGGGTTAGGGAAAATAAGATTTTGAATGGGAATCAATTTTTGGTCCCCAAAAAGTCCTCGCAAGTATAGTAAGACATAGCTGTGTGTGTGTGTGTTTGTGTGCATGCATGCCTGCGTACGGAAGTATCTGCTGAGTTTCTCCACTCCTCTCCTCCTGCTCATCTTGGATAAGATGCTATGGCGCTAGCAACAACATAATTGGATGATTACACAGTCTGTATTATGTTATACCACATTACAGATAAGTAAGGAAATAGGAAGAAGCCTGTCAGTACATTGTAGAGTATGAGATTCTCCGTAACCCCCCTATTTTCCAACCCCTCTGCCCCAACCAACTCTCTCTGTTATTACACATCCCACTCCTCCCTCTGTCCTTTTGCTCACTTCGGAGACATCAAGGACAAAAAAAAGAGTGACTTCACTGTTTTGCTAGTGTGTGTCTCCTGTTTCTCGGGAAACGGGAGATTATTGCTGTAGTGGGGGCCCAAGGTGCTGCTGGTGATGCTAGATAATTGCGAAACAAAAGGTGCCTCTGGATAAGTCTGTTAAATGATAAAGACCATGAGGAGAAAAAACTGAAAACATCGGGTAATGTATGGCAGGCAAACTAAAGAGACTGAAGCACCCCCTAAAAAATTTACATTGCTCAAATCTGACCCATAATCCTTTTTATAAAATTGTCAAGTGTCCACAGCGCCCTGTATTAAGTTTGGGGGTCTTACAAATGGACAGTGGTCTCAAGGATTGAATGGGAGTTATAGGCCGTGCTGACATGGCAACACTAAATAATGGGTTACATTTGACATTTTCACATGGCCTGACATGTCACGCAAAATAAATGGTTGAATAAATATATAAAGTAATGTCCATAATTATTGGCACCCTTGATAAAGATGAGCAAAAAAGACATATAAATAAATAATACAAATGCTGAGCTATATTGTATGCAAAACATTTTTTGTGTAAATTATTTTATACTAATACAATTGCTCAGAGAAAAATATTTTGTTTAAGAACTGATAAAAACAAATCCCAAAAATGTAAATAGAACTCTTTCGAAATATCCCCATACCTACTGTAAAATATGGTAGTGGATCTTTGATGTTATGGGGCTATTTTGTTTCTATTGGTCCTGGGGCCCTTGTTGAGGTTAACAGCATCATCAACTTTACCCAGTACAAGGACATTTTAGCCAAAAACCTTGTTGCCTCTGCCAGGAGGCTGAAACTTGGCCGCAAATGGATCTTCCAGCAAGAACAATGACCCGAAACACACATCAAAATCCACAAATAAATGGTTAATTGACCACAAAATCAACATTTTGCAATGGTTATCTCGGTCTCCAGACTTGAACCCGATTGAAAACCTGGGATTTGAATTGAAGAGGGTAGTCCATACGCACAGATGAAGGATATCAAGGATGTGGAAAGATTCTGAATGGAGGAATGGTCTAAGATCCATTTCAATGTGTTCTCCAATCTCATAAAACATTTTAGAAAAAGGTTCAGTGTCATTATCCTCGCAAGGTGAGGTATTAAAAGGTATTGAAAACAGAGTTGGCAATAATTTTGACCCCTATCTTTTTGAGACAAAAAAAGTATTAATATAAAACTACATAATTGTAAAAAAAATTAAGCAGACAATATAGCTCAGTATTTGAATTGTTTCTTTTATACAGTCATTATTGCTTAGCTTTATCAAGGGTGTTAATTTCGGATCCCAAATATGTGTGTGTATATACAGTGCCTTCGGAAAGTATTCAGACCCCTTGACTTTTTCCACATTTTGTTACGTTATAGCCTTATACTAAAAAAATGTTTTTTTTAAATATCCTCAGCAATCTACACACAATACCCCATAATGACAAAGCGAAAACTGATTTTTTGAAATTTTATTATTTACATAAGTATTCAGACCCTTTGCTATGAGACTCGAAATTGAGCTCAAGTGCATCCTGTTTCCATTGATCATCAGAATTTATGAATGCTTTCTGAAGGCACTTTCTGAAGTCACTGTATATGCAGTATACGCTTTTGGCCCATGCAAAGTTTGTGTTAGTGAAGTTTTGTGAATGATGGCTGATGATTGTATCCCATGGAGGGTTGAATCTGGACACATCATTTTAGCTTGGGCAGAGCACCACCATGGGGTCTGGCAATCACCCCAGGAAATAATGAAGATGGAAACCATCAGAGGCAGTTTCCCTCTCTATCCGTATCATTTCCTTTGTGTTTTCCTTCACCTAGGAATTTCACAAACGAGAAGTCTTTGTGAGTGGGCTTTGTTGATTGTGAGTCAATCACTTTTATTTCTCATCCTGCATGTGACGTTTTATAGTGTATGTATACACTCTGTTATACACTTCATGTGATTGTTTATTATTGTTATGATCATATTTCACTAGATTCATGATGGGACTTGATATGGTCGTGTATAATGTGTATATATCACACTCTTATCTGTGATGACGCACGGCCCACTCATATTGCACCCATAGGTTCTTGGATATATGTATTTTTTTCTGTCAAGATTTTTTTTTTTTTTCCCACTTTGCAAATGTAGTCTTTTATGCATTTTAAAATTGATCATTTTAATGTATTTAGTATGATTATTTTTGTAAAAAAATATAAATATCTCTCCATTGTCTCGTAGATGTAATCTTAATTTAGACATATACAGTGCCTTCGGAAAGTATTCAGACCCCTTCACTTTTTCCACATTTTGTTACGTTACAGCCTTATTCTAAAATGGATTTAAAAAATAAAAAATCCTCAGCAATCTGCACACAATAATGACAAAGCAAATGTATTAAACATAAAACACAGAAATACCTTACTTACATAAGTATTCAGACCCTTTGCTATGAGACACAAAATTGAGCTCAGGTGGATCTTGTTTCCATTGATCATCTTTGAGATGTTTCTACAAGTTGATTGTCCACCTGATGTAAGTTCAATTGATTGGACATGATTTGGAAAGGCACACACCTGTCTATATAAGGTCCAACAGTTGACAGTGCATGTCAGAGCAAAAATCAAGCCATGAGGTCGAAGGAATTGTACCGAAAAATTTATGTAGTATTGAAGGTCCCCAAGAACACAGTGGCCGCCCAGCCAAACTAAGCAATCGGGGGAGATGTGGAGATGGGAGACCCTTCCAGAAGGACAACCATCTCTGCAGCACTCCACCAATCAGGCCTTTATGGTAGATTGGCCAGACGGGAGCCACTCCTCAGTAAAAGGCACATGACGGCTCGCTTGGAGTTTATCAAAAGGCACCTAAAGACTCCATGACCATGAGAAACAAGATTCTCTGGTCTGATGAAACCAAGATTCAACTCTTTGGCCTGAATGCCAAGCTACACATCTGGAGGAAACCTGGCCCCATCCCTATGGTGAAGCATGGTGGTGGCAGCATCATGCTGTGGGGGTGTTTTTCAGTGGCAAAGTACAGAGAGATCCTTGATGAAAACCTGCTCCAGAGCAATCAGGACCTCAGACTGGTGCGAAGGTTCTCCTTCCAACAGGACAAAGACACTAAGCACACAGCCAAGACAGCGCAAGAGTGGCTTTGGGACAAGTCTCTGAATGTCCTTGAGTGGCCCAGCCAGAGCCCGGACTTGAACCCGATCGAACATCTCTGGAGAGACCTGAAAATATCTGTGCAGCAACGCTCTCCATCCAACCTGACAGAGCTTGAGAGGATCTGCAGAAAATAATGGGAGAAACTCCCCAAATACAGGTGTGCCAAGCTTGTAGCGTCATACACAAGAAGACTCGAGGCTGTAATTGCTGCCAAAGGTGCTTCAACAAAGTACTGAGTAAAGGGTCTGAATGCTTATGTAAATGTGATATTTCTGTTTTTAATTTTGAATTAATTAGCAAAAAATGTCTAAAAACCTGTTTTGCTTTGTCATTATGGGTTATTATGTTTAGATTTAAAACAATTTAATCAATTTTAGAATAAGGCTGTAACCTAATAAAATGTGGAAAAAGTCAAGGGGTCTGAATACTTTCCGAAGGCGCTGTACAAAACAAAAATATAAACGCAACATGTTAAGTGTCGGCCCCATTTTTCATGATCTGAAATCAAATATCCTAGAAATGTTCCATTCGCACAAAAGCTTATTTCTCTCAAATTTTGTTCACAAATTTGTTTACATCCCTGTTATTGAGCATTTCTCCTTTGCCAAGATAATCCATCACTTGACAGGTGTGGCATATCAAGAAGCTGATCAAACAGTATGATCATTACACAGGTGCACCTTGTGCTGGGTACAATAAAAGATCACTCACAACACAATGCCACAGATGTCTCAAGTTTTGATGGAGCGTGCAATTGGCATGCTGACTGCAGGAATGTCCACCAGAGCTGTGGCCAGATAATGTAATATTAATTTCTCTACCATAAGCCGCCTCAACATCATTTTACAGATTTTGGTAGTTTGTCCAACTGGCCTCACAACCGCAGACCACGTGTAACCACGCCAGTCCAGGATCTCCATATCCGGCTTCCTCACCTGCATTGTCGTCTGAGACCAGCCACCTGGACAGCTGATGAAATTGTGGGTTTTCACAACCGAAGGATTTCTGCACAAACTGTCAGAAACCGTCTCAGGGAAGCTAATCTGCGTGCTTGTCGTCCTCACCAGGGTCTTGACCTGACTGCATTTCGGCGTTGTAACCGACTTCAGTGGGCAAATGCTCACCTTCGATGGCCATCTGCATTTTGGCTGCCGATTGTGAGCACTTCATTAGTCAATGGCATATTTAAAAGATACATGGGTGCAATGTGAATATGATCTTTGTGATTCAAATAAGAGGTTGCTTCAGGTGAATTATGTAAAATCATATAAAGCTGTTCATTTCCAAATAAAAAAAAGCCACTTAGACTACTTTATTCTGCTAATCAAGTGTTCTGTTTAATATATTCTGTCACAGGGCATCATTAACATGCTAGCGGTTGGCAAAATTAAAAACAAGACATTTTCTCACAAAAATTATTTGGCAATAATAAAATGCCTAACTCCAACACGTGTCTAATGTCTACCAGATTTAATAGCAGTTCTTTTGGGTGTTTTGGGGGGAAATGCTTAGACTATCATTAATATTTTACAACGTTGTTTATTAGTGAAATCTCTAAAACACTATATATGGGGATTCTTCATTAGGTTGTTTTGGCGAGCTTTCAAAATGAGCAGTTTATAGTGTGTGTGTGTGTGTGTGTGTGTGTGTGTGTGTGAGTGAGTAAGGACATAATCAGCAGCTAAATGTGCATACTTTCACCATAATGTTGAAACATTTTCCGTTGAGAGAGCAACTATTTAAAAGCATAGCTAAAGCCTGGAAATGTGTTCATTTCTTTCAGGGACCGTTTGCTGTACTGATGACACAAACTTCAGCGATGACACAAACTACACACACACACACACACAGAGTGTCATAACACTGTCTAAGAAATATGAATAAAGAAAAATTCAGTCAAACTAAGGGAAACTACAAACTGCAGCAAGGACTGAAGCTGTGATACAGTGTCAGGATCAATGACTTTGCCAGCATACTATCACGGATATTATTAATAAATCCTATTTATGACTCTTAAAAACTTGTTTTGGAACCTTGGCTTCCCTTTTCTATATTGTCGACAAAATCCATAGTATTCAGTAAGCGAAGTTGGCTCGGTATTGATCCTGGGTGGTGAAATGAATAGTGACTGGATAACCCCAACTGATAGTGTACAATGGGGATCCACCGGAGGTGTGGTGGCCGGTGGGAGTGCTTCAGAGAGAACAACACGAGCGCTCATCTGCTGGATTTGTTTGACTCAGGTAATTGAAAGTGTTTTAAACTATTATAGCAACTGGGGAGCTTGTTTAAGTGTCGAGCTGCCAGTCAAGTGGCCGGGCGAAAAGCCTCAGCCCGTCATGCCTGTCAGTCAATGGAAACTAGAAGTCTCGGCCTAATGGGTTTTTTCTTACACGCCGAGAGTGGTAGAGGGGTAAAAAATCAATGTGTTGTCATGTGTGAGTGCGGGCCATCAAACAAGAGCAGGTGGATTGGAGCTGTATTTGTTTAGTGTTGACGATCAGAAGCGATGTTGAGTGGAAGGAGGTTTGTGTGTGTGTGTGTGTGTGTGTGTGTGTGTGTGTGTGTGTGTGTGTGTGTGTGTGTGTGTGCGTACACTTGTGAGTGTGTGTGAGTGTGATAAATAGATGATCTCCAAACGCCTCGGCATCCCAGGGCTTTTCTTAGTGTGAGTGTGACAGGGGTCGTGTGACCTTCAAAACAATGTTGCTTTTATTCCATGGCTCTTTCGCAGGTGACAGAACGTCTTTGATTTCCTCTGTTTCGTTTTTTCCTCTCCACTCCCTTCACTTTAGCACAGACAGCAGCATGTTCGCTGTTGTTGAAAAGGCCAAGCGAAGAAAATAGGCATTTGTTGGCAAATGATTGAAACGCGTACGCTCAACGCTTAAATGCCTGCATGTCGTGTTGTGTATGTACTGTACTGTACCTACATATTGATAGGAGTTGCTACATTAGCATTATGCTATTTATACGACCAGGGACTCCTAGTGTTACCCAGTGAACTGGCTTTGCAAATGTTAACTTTACTCAAACACTTCTCCTCTGCGTTGTGAGTTTATATGTAGTGCCTTACACACTACTACCTTACACTTTGATGATCTACTTAGATGTTCGAGGGCTTTACCTTCGCTTTGGTGGTGAGGTCTTACTTCTTCGGTGTGAAATAGTTGTCCCTTGGTTAAAAAAGTTGGAAATCCCCTGCTTTAAACCACAAGGGATATTTTGAAGAAGTTGCCCTTGTCAGACTATCTACTCATTGGTAGTTTTGGAGAAAGGGGTGTAGAGGCTTGGACTTTAAGGTTAGTGTCATTTTTTCACTCAAAAATGTGGCTTGGGTTATGCAAACCTCTTAAAAGGGCTGTTATTTTTCTCAAAACTGGATCAAGTTTAGAGTGAACTGATTTAAAAAATTGACAATATAACCAGAGAAGACGATAAATAGGATGAGAGAATGGAAGGGAAGGATCCGATAAAATAATTCTAATTTCCCCCATCTTGAAGCAAATAAGAGCACATTTTCACATAAAACGTATTTCCGCTTAACTGTGGGGCCCACACGTTTGAACAATTTGGGACAGATTCTCATTTCCGTGCTGGGTTTTCAAACCCTGGAGTCCAGGCTGAACTGGCATGCAGTGAAAGTGCTTGATTGGTTGATGGTTTCCCTTGTTGAAATGCCAGCTACACACACCTCTCAAAGCCTTTATTTTATCACCCTAATGTGGGTCACGGTGAACGGCCGCCGTGGCACGTACCGTTGTCTCGTCTCAATACCACCTTTATGATTTATGGCCAACACATCCGCTTCTCCCTCCATCTTTCTTTCTTTCCTTCCCTTTCCATCACCCTCTTTTTTTCTCCCAGAGATCCTCACAACCCCTTAAATGGACTAACTCAGAGCAGAAGCAGTTGTCTCTGTTGAGTCAAACCAGACCTCTTCCTAAGAACGAATCAAATCATTTCACCATGTTGAGAGCGAAAAAGGCGTAATTACTTGTAATTAGGGCTTCAGATATGTGTTCTAAATTTGATGTTTTTTGTTTTTTGTAGGGGTTCTTCTAGATAGCTCCAAATCATTGGTGGATGGGGCAAAATTGAAAACAATTTCTGTTCCATTTGAAACAGATTGTTCTAGAAGCTTGACAGCTTTTTTCTCTCTTCTTCTCTCTCACTCTTATTGCTTTGATATATTTGAAAGTGGAATATTGGAAGTACTATGATTATGCTGTAATGTTTTCTTTCAAGTTTGACTCCTCTCCCTTTGTTCTCAGTACTTGTATGCTATTATATCCCTCACTAGAGAGAAGTGGCAAGAGACAATGCGCTATTTCCAGTCGGGCTGTGGATTGCAGATGGCATGTTGCGTTTAGATGACAATTGCAAATCCAATAGAGAACTGAATTGCCCCGCTGTAACATGCTTTGTGTGTGTGTGTGTGTGTGGGGAGTCATAGATGATTTAGTGCAGATGCAGGCTACTCTTGTCATCTCACACAGAGCAGCAATTTGCTAAACAAATCTATTCCTCCTTCAACTACACCAGGATGACTCTGTAGACACGTGTGTCTGTGTGCATGTGTGTGTGTGTGCATCTGTGTATGTGAGAATGTGCACAAAATCAATGTTTACCCTGACTGTTGTTCCACCAGTCCATCCAAACATGAACTGATGCCTATTAGAAGTGATCTGGCCAAATATTTGCAGGGTGTTAGTGGCCCTGAACAGCACACTAGCGGTGTGTGTACAGTGGTCAAATGGGGATTAAATGTATTAGTGTGGCTAGTAGTACACAGGTCAAAAGATCAAGTTCAAAGGCTGACACGCACTCACACTCACACTCATTCAACCAGGAAACAGTGGGAGATTTTTTACTGGGCTGCGATCAGTAGGCATAGGAAGGGAGCAAATCCTTTGAAACACAGGAAGTAATCACCTGTGCGTCAATCTAATTAACATGCTAAAAAAATCCCTATCAAAATCTGTCAGTTTTAGCTAGAGATATGTTTTTTTTTGTCTGGGCTGCATGCATCTTAATCTACCGCATCCGCCTATGTCAGCCTTCCATATCTACGGTGGAAAGTGGCAGAGCTACAGTGCTGTTTGTCAGACCAGGAAAACGTCTGTAGCGTCTGAACGGTTTGGCCTACTAACTATTATGGAAAGATGAGACTCTCACAAACCCGATGGTGTTCTCTGTTTTGCTCTATGATCCCCACAAGCCCCACTGGACTCGTCTTAAGTCGGTACCGCTGATGTGCCAACTTCTGTCTATACCGTCCAAACCGTTTGGGCTACAAACTAATATGACTACTCTATGGAAAGGGGAGACTCTCACGAACAGGATGTTCTCCAGTTTGCTTTACGACCCCTACAAGTGTCACGGGACTCGTCTGAAGGTAACCCATACAAATGAATGGAAGTGTGGAGGTAGTTTTGTGCCTCAAAAAAGAAAGTGTCAAAATAAAAATCCTGAGCTTTCGTATATCTCCTAGATATAGGACAGACACTTCAAAACCTTTTTCCATATTATTACATTTTTGACTGTCTTTTTTGCAGTTTATGAATGTGTTATTCAATGTTTTTCTATGGGCTTTAGTAATAAAGGCCAAATTCAATATTTTATCAAATCGTTTTTTTTATATATAATATTTTTATACATACAGGGGTCCTAAAATCAAAATCAAATAGCTTAATGATCCATGACCATCTTAAAACAATTCCATATGTTAGCTTATTAGAACCCCCCTAGTGTGAGTGGCCTAGTGCGAGTGCCAACTAAACAAGCCTGGTCTTTATCTATGACTTACAAAGTGAAAGTAGCAAATCATTAGTTTAATTATTCCCCCGTTATAGTACTTTGAAATACAGTTAGAGAGATACATACACACAGGCCTGACGCTAGCCTTTTGGAGGCCCTAAGCGAGATTTGGTTGGGCCTGCCTAGACAGTATAACAATGTACTGTAAAGGAACACAGCAAATTTGCAAGTGTTAAAATCTCGGTGTTAAGGTGAAAAGTGTTATGAGGGTTACATTTGAATGTTGATTCTATTGGGGTTGAATCCAGTGGGATTGAAATTGACACCACATGGGTGAATAAATGAAGTGTTATTTGAATCACAGTGGAATCAACACTGCTTGGTGATGTTACTCGACTCTATTGAGTTGCAGGTAGAGTTTTGGAATGGTTTGTTTTAATATTTGTGTTTCTGCATGCAAATTGATTGATGAATTTATCTTATACTATACAAAGAAAAAAAAAACTTTTTTTTTTCTAAACTAATCCAATCAGTAAAGGGTTGGATTTATTGGACCCGTTAGTGAGATGGTTGTTCCGATTTAGATTATTTAGGCAGTGTTGTTTGTCAAGTCCTTCACCACAGCAATCATTGTGAATCCAGGTTGTGGGTGATAAAATATTCCAATTGTTGGATATCCTCCTTCTGCCTGGATTGCGATAGGAATTAGTAATCACTTCACAATCCAGTTTATTGTGACTTGCAGGTCAGATGTGGCCCATGAGCCAAGATTTTCAAACCACAATGTTGAGGATAACTAGGCCATAATTAAAGGCCTTATGAAATGTATAATATATGGTCATAAAGGGGTTAATTTTAATTCAAACACATTCACTTAGGCAATCACTTGAATGCAATAACCATGTCTCTGTCACTAACAAACACACTCATGGGCATGCTGGAAAATATGCAAATTAGGTTTTACAACCTACAATGTTAAAACACTAGTGTTTGTTTAACACTATTTCACTGGGTCACATATAATTTCTAAGAAAGTGTTACATTTAACACTGGGTGTTAAAATTCTGATCTCAAATTTGCTGTGTAGAGACTAGAGAGAAACATAAGTTATTCTCCCTAAGGCTCATGAAACACAAATGTCAATACTTCACTGTTCACTTTACCGCCTCTCTGTGTCCTTGTAAGTGCACTTATGAAAGCAAGTGAACAAGTGAGCAATACACACAGACAGACGGATGGAGGTAGAGGGAGAGAGAGAAATGTTCCTGATTGTCCATTTGAGACAGAGAACACCAGAGAGATCTGACATTGTGCTGGGGGTTGTTTCCTCTGCCATTTCCTCCTACTTGTCCGTCCACATCAAGTCCCAATGTGACTGCTGCTCCAGCACAAACACACACACACACACACACACACACACACACCTCCTCTTCTTTTTCATCCTTTTTTCACCCCCCCCCCCCCCCCCCCAATCTCTTTCCACAATATAATTGATCGACAACATCAACTGTTTCCTGTTTTGGTTGAACCCGTTTCGTTTCAAATTCCCAACACAACTTATAACCTTTGCCTGCGTTCATTGAAATTGACTCGGTACATTCTTCAATATCTTTTGTGTAAAGTCAAGCTTTTGTTTGTGACAGATTCTTTAAGTCAGTTGTTTCTCCTTCCTGCCCCTCCTCCTCGCGCGCTCGCTCCAAACATGACTAAAGCTTCCTGAATGTTGACATCTGCCACATGAGCTCGGCTCGCTCCGCCAAGGTGCGAGAAATATCCGGGGGGACAGCATTACTTCAAGTTACCATGAACCTCCCAGCTGTGAGCAGGCGGCGAGCAACGAGGCTCGGCCAAATCAGAATGATGGTTGGGCTCTGTTTGCCTTTTCCTGTTATTTATTCATCTGTTTATTCTTTCTATCTGTCCCCCCCCACCCCCCATCCCTCCCTCCCTCCCTCCCTCCCTCCCTCCATCCCTCCCTCCCTCCCTCCCTTCATCCTCCTTTACCCAGAAGTGCCAAAAGGAGAGTAAATGGCCTGTCACATCAGGTGTATCACAACCCCTCCTCTTCCCCCATCCCCTCCAATCCGAATAGGAAATGAATCCCAGTTCCCTGCCTCTCGGCCAATGGGCTCTCGGAATACTGACCTTTGTCTGGTGTGGTGGCCATGATGGAAGGTGAAGTGTTGGGCTGGTGGCAGGGCAGGGAGTGGGCGGGGGTTAAGGAAACTAGCGCTAAAGTGGGGGGGTGGGCTGGGGTTATTGGGGGTGGGTTGGGAGGGTCCCTGTCCGATTAAGAATCTGATTAATCTCAAAGCGACAATGTGTGGACACCTCCTCGACACCATCAAACCCCCCCCCCCCAGCACACACACGCACAAAAACCTCTCCCGTGGTGAACAGTTGCCACATCACAGTCAGGCCCCTGGATGGACGACCCCTGGATTTATGTGTGCTAATTAGAGTGGAAGAAATGATTGGCTGCTTGCAACATCGCAGTAAAGGGGGTCCCAGATACACACACACACATGAACACACACACACACATTGTCCTTGCGGATAGTAATGTACACCGGCTTGCTGGATCCCACTGCTTCAGGCCGCACACCTCAGTTGTGCCCAGGCTCTGTCACACACGATTTACACCACCTTATGACAACCTCACACCCTTCCTACTAGTGTATCTACCCTTTAATACCCCCTTCCTTCTACTTTGTGTGTGTGTGTCTGCGTACATATGTTTGACCAGCAAAACTGTGTGTGTATGTGTGTGTGTTTGTGTGTGTGTGTGTCTGTGTGTACGAGAAAGGCTGTCTAGCAGACCCCCACACAGGGTTTCTCCTATAATAGCCCAGTCTTAAATCAACACTAGCCTTGTAATAACATTTCACCCTGTGTTATTCCTATTGCAATTATGTGTTCTCAAGGCTTCGTCTCTTGCCGAAGTCTTCCTTTGATATCTCGTCCAGGCTGGGCAGCGGATGGAGCGCTCTTTAGCATTAACGTTTAGCTTCTCTTAAATGCTATTATCATTCATTCAAAAGTGAAAAAATATATGTAGCAAACCTAGATCGCACCTTCAAAGTTATGTTGCTACTAAAACATTTAATTTTTCTGGCACAGGGGTTTGAGTGAGGACATTGTGAAAATGAAAGTGACTATAAAAAAAAAAAATAGAAGTCATTATCCCCTAAATTAGAATGTTTTAATTGTCATGTGTGTGAGCAAGTGCCTGTGTGTAACTGTGTGTTCAACACACTTCTAACCCACTCCAAACTCACAGAAAGCAAGCAATAGTTTTGAAGGATCCAAAGATTTCATCTTGTGTGTGTGAACACGTGTGTGTGCGTGTGTAGATGGAGGGCTCCCTCAAACTGGCCCTTTGAAGTGAAGCGGTGATGGAGGAAGTTAATTATCTCCCATTATGCAGGCTGGAAGCGACCAACGGCAGTCGGAGGCCATGTTTTTCCCTTTAATTAAGCACAGAGTCAAGCGTCGCCTGTCAGCAAAACGCTAAAAGAGCATTTCTGAGGGAGAGAGAATTGCGGGCGCAGATGAGAGGCCACTGACGCCGGCCCACATGTTAATGGGAGAAGCGTTAGCATCTTAAGAGAAGTGTAAGCCGTGTTAGCGTTTGCTGCTTTCAAACTGGGCTCTGGGAAATGCAATTAGTGCAGGGGAGCCTCCTTGGAGAAAAGGTATTTGACTCCTAAGAACTGATGGTAGGATAGCAAAGGAATGGTGTAAAGGGAAAGTCAATGCAACTTTAATTGTATATATCTGTAGGGGGAAGTAGTGTCTAAACTGATTCTAGAACAGCTCAGGTGAATGTGTTAGGAGAAATTGAGAAATGTATTAGTTGTAAACTGTGTTAGTTCATACTTGCTTCAATAGGCTCTGGGTACTTATAACCAGATCTTAGATCAGATTACCCTAACGCCATCATCTTGACCATTACTTGGATTAGAGTTGATTGGCACACCCATGGATCACACGGTGACGTCATTTTGAATATTGAATAGCTCCCTGTGTGTTTATGCTAGAGACGTACCGTTTTTTTAAATGGCTGAAGCTCAATCCCCTCCACCGATATAAAGTTTGCGCCTATTCCACAACTTGGGGCTTGTGAAAGGGGCCTTTTTTTACACATGAGAGGATCCGGAGAGAACCGTGTGAGCTACAAACTAGCATGTCTCACTAACACCACAGTGCTGGTTGTTTGGCTCTACGACATCCACAAGCTTTACGGCAGTCCTCTGAACTCTCTGTCGCAGACATCCTCATTTCGAAGATGTCTTCTCACAAAACCGACTGTCCAGACCGAACCGTTGGAGCTACAAACTAATATGTCACGATCGAAAGGGGAGACTCTCACGAACATAAAGCTGTCAGTTGTTCTGCTCTAAGACGCACACACACTTCAGGGGAGTTGTCTGAAGGTAACCCAGTACTAGGCTGTACAGATTTTAAAAAGTGCATAGGGGGTAAAATGTGCCAAAAATAACGTGACCAAACATGGCATTCCTAAGTTTTCTGATATCTCTCAGATATAGGACAGACACTTAAAAACTTTGTTCCTTATGATTTATTTTTTGACTTTCTGTTTTGCCATTTATGAATGTGTTATGCAATGCATTTCTATGGGCTATAGCAGTAAAGTTCCATCAAATATACATATATTTCTTATACCTACAGGGGTCCTAAAATTCTAAATCAAATAGCTAAATGATACATTTGATGACCATCTTCAAAAAATGCCATATGTTAGCTTAGTAGATATTGCGATCTAAGGGCTTAGACCTACAGGGGTTAAAAAAGATCTGACCCTGTATCAGTGGGTTGGTTACCCCCTTGAACTGCCTTAGAATACAAGTTGTGAATGGGCAAGACAAAAGATTTAAGTGCCTTTAAACGGAGTATGGTAGTAGGTGCCAGGTGCACCAGTTTATGTCAAGAACTGCAACGCAGCTGGGTTTTTCGCGCTCACTAGTTTCCCTTGTGTATCAAGAATGGTCCACCACCTAAAGGACATCCAGCCAACTTGACACAACTGTGGGAAGCATTAGAGTCAACATGGGCCAGAATCCCTGTGGAATGCTTTCGACACCTTGTAGAGTCCATGCCCCGACGAATTGAGGCCGTTCTGAGGGAAAAGGTGGGGGGGGTGCAACTTAATATTAGGAAGGTTTTCCTAATGTTTTGTATACTCAGTGTACTAGAGAACATACATAAGTTATTACTCTAAGTTGTGACCATGTGAAATAGATTTTTACCTTTTGTCGTGAGCAACAAACAAATGAATGCATTGTGGTGTGTTGGTCCAACTCCATGCCTTGCTTACTGTACATTTCCCATTAGTATAATTGACCGTACATCACATACAATGAAAAATAGTTAAGCGGAGCCCTGTTATTCCGTTTGGCAACAAAATAGCATAATTGCGGGAAAAATGTACTCAAGAGCTCCTGGCGCAGCTACCTAAAATGAGAGCGCCCGTCCATTGAATTGGTGTGTGTGTGTCTTCACCCTCGCACTGAGCTCAGTAGGGTACCGACGATTGCTGGGGAAGCCAACCATCGGGGTGAGCAATTAAATAGAAATAAACAGCATGAAATATGATCATTACTGTTATACGAAAGGCACATTTAGGGAATTGAGCTGATAACTGTCATTTTTTTCGCCCCCACAGCTGTTATTTTGCCCCCTGTATTTTGTTAACTTAATGTCTCGCGGTGATGCTCGACTGAGGAGAGGGCAGAAGTTTTCTTTAATGTGTCTTCTAACACATTTTGCTCAACATAGACTTTTTGGTGTTTCTTAGTTAATTTTTGCTAAGTTTGTGAATACAATTCTGTTAGTATTCAAATAATCACAATAGAATCAAGGTATTGATGAATTGAAATATTGAGATGTTAAGATATTAATCATTTCATAGATATTCATTGATTTGTTTTTAATAGGCCGTGCCATTTCGTAACAAGGTGTGTGGAAATAACTTGTAAAAAAAAATCTCATGAAAACACATGCTTTTCGGACATGTTGTGACGAGTACTGAGGATACGAAGAGGCAGGACGCAGATGCAGGAATCAACAATGTCAAGGTTTACTTAACACTGTGCAAGAGAACAACAAAGAGAGAGTACATGACAATACACTAATAATAACACAACACAACACTGAACAGTCCAGGGCTAAATAGGGGTGGTGATGAGATGAGGTGCAGGTGCACTGGAGGTGATTAGGGTGCGTTGGGTTTCCATTCCTGTGTTGCCGAGGTGGTGCGCTCAGACCGGTGGCTCAGTAGACCGGCGATTCAGAGCACCGGAAGGGAGCAACGGGAGGAGACGTGACAGTACCCCCCACCCCGGACGTGCGGCTCCTGCCCCAGGATGTCGCCGGCCAGGAGGACGACCCCGAGGACGAGGAGCGGGCCTGTCAGGGCGCCTGTCAGGGTGGAAGTCCCGAATTAGGTTGGGGTCCAGAATGTACACAGCCGGAACCCAGCTCCTCTCCTCAGGACAATACCCCTCCCAGTCCACCAGATAACGGAGCCATCCCCCATGGAACCTGGAGTCCAGCAGGTCCCTCACCGCATACGCCGGACTCCCATCAATGTCCAGGGGCGGAGGGGTCGTACCCCAGGGGACGGCATCCACCAGGGGACCAGGAACCACCGGCCTGAGGAGAGACACATGGAAAAATGGGTGAGACACGGTAGTGAGGGGGAAGGAGCAGCCGGTACGATACCTAATTTATCCGCCGGAGGACCTTAAACGGCCCCACAAACCGGGGGCTCAGTTTCTTGTAGGGCAGGTGGAGAGGGAGGTTGTTTGTGGAAAGCCAGACACGATCACAAGGCTGGAATACGGGGGCCTCACTGCGGTGGCGGTCGGCTTGGTCCTTCTGCCGACGAATGGCCCTCTGGCGATGGACATGGGCGGTGTCCCAGACCTGTCCGGTCCTGCGGAACCACTCGTCGACAGCGGGCGCATCGGTCTGGCTGGGTGTCCAAGGGGCCAGTGCCGGCTGGTATCCCAGGATGCACTGGAAGGGAGTGAGCCCCATGGAGGAGTGAACAAGGGAGTTCTGGGCATATTCTGCCCAGGGTAGAAACCTCGCCCACTCACCCTGCCGTCCTGACAGTGGCAGCGAAGAAACCTTCCCAGCTCCTGGTTCATATGCTCCACCTGCCCATTCGACTGAGGCCTATACCCGGAAGTGAGGCTGGCCATGGCCCCGATCTTCTCCAGGAAAGCCTTCCACATGTGGGAGGTGAATTGGGGGCCACGGTCTGAGACAATGTCCTCCGGAAGTCCATAATGCCAGAAGACCTGTTGGAACAGGACATCAGCGACCTGGAGAGCAGGAAGACCAGTTAGTGGCCAAAAACGGCATGATTTGGAGAACCGATCTACGACCACTAGGACTGTGGTGAAGCCGTCAGAACGTGGGAGGTCGGTGACAAAGTCTATGGACAGGTGTGACCAAGGTCGCTGAGGCACTGGGAGAGGAACTAGTTTGCCTGCCTGGGCGTTCCGAGGTGTCTTCGTTTGGGCACATACGGAACAGGAGTTGATATAGCGGGAGACATCAGTAGCCAAGGTGTGCCACCAGTATTTTTTGTGAGAGAGAATGTAGGGTCGCGTCATACTGGAGTGCCCTGCCGTAAGGGTGGTTTGCGCCCAGATCAGCAGGCGGTCACGGACCCTGGTGGGTACATACATACGCCCTGGAGGGGCGTTGGCAGGCGCTGGGTCCTCCTGAGCTGCCAGGCGGATGTCTTCATCCACATCCCAAACGACAGGTGCCACGATGAGAGACGAAGGCAGGATTGGACCCCCCAGATCCTTCCGTTCTCCGGTATGGTGCATCCTGGACTCCTGGGTGGTAGGACAGAATAAATTGAAAGCGAGTAAGCCCAGGAAGCTCTGTAGGCCCTTTTTGGTGGTGGGGACTGGCCATGACCTGACAGCGTCCGTCTTCACTTTATCCATGAACTACCCCTGAGGACTCATCCTGTATCCCAGGAAGGAGATGGCCTGTTGGTGGAATTCGCATTTCTCCCCCTTCACCAACAGGCTGTGTTCCCGGAGGCAGAGTAGGACCGCTCTGACGTCCCTGACATGCTCCTCGAACGTAGCCGAGTAGATCAGGATATCGTCAATGTACACCACCACCTGTCTACTCATCATGTCTCGGAACACATCATCAATCAATGCACGGTCTCAGTCCTCCGTCTTTTTTGGCCACGAAGAAGAAGCTGGCGGAGATAGGAGAGGTAGAGTGTCTGATGAATCCCTGTTTCAGGGTCTCCGCCACATACTTCTCCATGGCCTCCGCTATGGAGAGGGAGTAAATGCAACTCTTCGGGGGGTGTTGTCCCTCCAGCAGGTCAATGGCGCAGTCCCAGGGCCTGTGAGGAGGGAGACACTTAGCCTTGGAGGCAGATAAGACATTGGAGAGATCTGCATACTCACGTGGAATGTCGGGTTGGAGGGCGGACTCCAGACGTGGAACAACAAACCACCGGCAGGCAGGTCCTCCGGCATGAGGGGGACCAGGCTGTGATCCTCTTGGTGATCCAATTGATGGTGGGGTTGTGTAGTCTGAGCCAGGGCAATCCCAAGATGATCCGGTGAAGGGGTGATGTGACGATGTGGAAAGACAGCTCCTCGTGGTGCTCCGGTAGTGTAGGAATGGTGATGGTGATGGGGAGCGTGACGTGCGTAATGGTGCCTGATCCAAGTGGTTTATTGTCCAGCGAGGGGACGTGTAGCGGAGAAGTTAGTGGCACGGTGGGCAACCCCCATTCAGAGACCAGCTCCCTATCTATAAGGTTCCCCGCTGATCCGGAATCTATCATTGCCGTGAAAAGAGAAAAGAAGGAAGAACTGTTCATCATTAGGGGAACTAAAAACAATGGTTTGGTGACAGGTGATGACGGAACACTCATGGAGCGGCGACGGGAGTCATACCACCTAGATAGGGAGCCGCCAGGAGATCTGGTGGTGTAGAGGGTGCTGCCCACCTCCATGGGTGAGGACTTGGAGGCAGGGCGGCTTCCATAGCTCAGATGGGGTGAGCGTCGAGGCTCCGGGAGGTGTTGGGAATGCCGTCGGTCTCTCAACATGTCGTCAAGACGAATGGACGTGGCGATGAGGGTATCAAGGTCCATCTCGTCATCCCAACATGCGAGTTCCGTCGTGATGTCCTCCCGTAAGCCTCTCCTGAAGGCCGTGCGAAGAGCACGCTCATTCCAGCTGGAAGACGCCGCCACCGTGCGAAAGCTCAGGGCGTACTCGCACGTGGCCCCCTCTCCCTGTTGTAGCCGGAGGAGACGTTCACCCCCGTCTTTTCCCTCCGTGGGATGATCGAACACCGCCCTGAACCGAGCGAGGAAGGTGGAGTAGGGAAGCGCCGGGGCCTCACCTCCTTCCCAGACTGCCGTGGCCCAATCCAGTGCCTTTCCCTTCAGTAGCGAAAACACCAGCGCTATCCTGGCTTGGTCCGATGGAGATGCCCCACGCTGAAGCGCCAGATTCAGTTAAACCTCTAGCAGGAAGCCTCTACATTTTGTTTTTTTCCCGTCATAGCGCTCCGGCAGGGCGAGGGGTCCCTCAGACGTTGGTGATAGCCCGGCAGGAGGTGGACTGGGCTGCACGGCGGCGTTCAGCTGGGCAATCTGCTGCAGGTGCTGGTCGAGACGCTGGGAAACTCCAGGAGGATTACCTGCTGCATCCATCTTCGTGATTGGTGTGTGATTCTGTGACGAGTACTGAGGATACGAAGAGGCAGGACGCAGACGCAGGAATCAACAATGTAAAGGTTTACTTAACACTGAGCAAGAGAACAACAAAGAGCGCGTACTCAACAAGACACTAACAATCATACACAACACAACACTGAACAGTCCATGGCTATATAATGGTGATGATGAGGTGCAGGTGCGCTGGAGGTGATTAGGGTGCGTTGGGTTTCCATTCCAGTGTTGCCGAGATGGTGCGCTCAGACCGGTGGCTCAGTAGACCGGCGAATCAGAGCGCCGGAGGGGAGCAACGGGAGGAGACGTGACACGTGACGTTTTACATTGAGTTTATCGCAGGATTTGCAGTGATTAATCCTGATTAATCGCAAATTCATAATTGAGCTGTAATTGTTTATACAAAAATAATTAAGAGAATATTGCCGTTTTGATTTTGTCCCAAGTAACATTTAGCAAAATCTGGTAAATTGATCAATGCACTTTCTTTAACCTCAAAGTCAACTTGTTTTGACATGGCATTGTTGCTTTTAGCTGTATAGATTATGTATTTTTGAACGCAATGCGATTGAAAAAAATGGTGCGTTAAAATAAAATAAAAAATACTTGAGTTAACTGATTAACACTGACAGCGCTAATGTTAACATGTAAAACATTATAAACAAGGAGACATGGAGCGCTAGCTTCTCTGTTCTTTTCACTGGGCTTCTTCCAATGGTCACTGACCAGCATATGAAGAAGAGTGGCATGCGCTTGTAGCAGTAATTCTCAGAATCGATGGCTCATAAATAAGAAATAATTATTTTGAACACACTTGAATCATTATACTCAAGTAATCTAAGTAACTTTTGTACAGAATGGAATTGAAGAATTTGCTTTCCCATATGTGGATGCATTGCTACTGCAACATGTTAACACCAGCTTTACACATGCAAGGAGAGTAACACTATTTCACCACCACATGTCAACTTGCAATTCCACATGTGAAAGTTACATTTTCACGTGAATGTTTCTTACATGTGAAACTGCAAATATGAGTTTTACATGTGATTGATTTTCACATGTTAACTTGCAATTCCACATGTGAATGTGAGATTTTCACATGAGAAAGTTTTCACATGTGAAACTGTATATCCGACTTTCACATGTGAAAGATTAACATGTGAAATAGCACACTTCACATGTGCAACTGCAAATCATATGTGAGGTGAAAGCATGTTTTTCTTCTCACGTGAAAAGGTGGTGTGAACATGTGAATTCTAAATGTAGTACACATGAAAATATGGTTTCATATCACAGATTTGATTTGGCTGAATGCTAATATTATGGATTGAGAGAGAGGAGAGAGAGATGTCTGAACCCTTACAAAAAAGTTAAATTTAAGCTCAATGTGAAAACAGCTATTACAAAAATGCTATTTTCAAATGTGAAACTGCGAATTTGAAATGTGTATTTTTTTAGTAAGGAAAGTTCAGACATCTCCCTCTCCTCTCTCTCTCTCAATCTATAATATTAGCATTCAGCCAAATCAAATCTGTGATATTAATTTCTCAAATGTAAATGTTCTTGCCTCTTCACCTCTTGGGACAATGAATTTCTCTCTCCTCTGAACATTTTCTAATGTATTTATAAAATGTATTTATAATATACATTATTTCAGTCTCAACAGCATGCAAATATGAATATGAATCATCCTTTATATTATTTATTTGAATTAAAATAATAATTTATATGAATCACCCATACTACCCACAACCAAAGGGGGGTGCCAGCCACATATTTTGCTGGTCCACATCCCTACACATTTGACCAACAACCATCATCCTATTGACCTGCCTGGCCTATGACTGTGCAGATGACAACCCGAGTTGTTATTAATGTACGCCGCGGGTCCCATATCTCCGTATCTGTAGCAAAGAACGGTCGCCGCCTCTGTCCCCCCCCTTCTGTCTCCGACAGTCTGGCTCCTGTGTGTAAAAAGATCCAGCCTCATCTCTTTACTCCCATAGCTAAAATCAATAGGGACATATTTCTGGAAGAAGTTTCCAGTCCTTGTAATGTGCTGTTATTGGAGGGTGCGATTGATGGCGGTTCAGGTTTAGCTTCAGGCATCTCAGAGGGATCTTGATCTTGAGGGTGGTGGTGAGTGGTGGAGAGGCCTCCTGGGTGAACCGAGCTCACTGGGTAGAAGGGACATATCAAGGAAGGTAGTGGAAGCAGAGGAAAGCTAGTTGTCTTGTGACTAGACAGGACAGACAGCCTGACGTTCATGCATACACACTCAGCAGAATAGTCATCGTGTGAGAGAGTTTACATTTTCAAAGTTTATTCACCACGTGCACAGGACACAACGGGTGTAAAACAGTACAGGGAAATTCTTGCCTTGAGAGCTCTTTGACAACAATGCAGTGATAATAATATAATAATCATAATAATAGAAAAAAACAAAATAAAAACTCACAAGAACTACGATGTGAGTTAAAGAAACACGAGAATGCAAGTATATACAGGTCAGTGCCAGTACCTTATTTAATGTGCAGGGGTACTGGAGTGGTATTGGAGTGAGCCTCTTGCTACACCTTGTCACGCCCTGACCTATAGAACTCTTGTTTGTTGAGTCCATGGGTGTGGAATTCTATGCTAGACAATCTATGTTTAAGTTCTAGTTTTCTATTTCTATGTCTGGCCGGGTGTGATTCCCAATCAGAGGCAGCTGTCGCTCATTGTCTCTGATTGGGGATCATACTTAGGTAGCCCATTGCCTACTGTGTATTGTGGGATCTTGTTCCTGTTAGGCTGGTATGTGTATAGCCCTTTGGACTTCACGTTACGTTGTTTCTTGTTTTGTTGAATGTTTATATAGTTAATAAACATGTACGCTTTTCACGCTGCACCTTGGTCCGACCCGTCTCTCAACATCTCCAACGCCAGTTCCCAGCCCAGTACATCCCGTGCCTGCTTCTCGCACCAAGCCAGTGGTGCGTGTTCCCAGTCCGGCACGGCCCGTGCCTGCTCCTCGCACCAAGCCAGTGGTGCGTGTTCCCAGTCCGGCACGGCCCGTACCTGCTTCTCGCACCAAGACAGTGGTGCGTGTTCCCAGTCCGGCACGGCCCGTGCCTGCTCCTCGCACCAAACCAGTGGTGCGTGTTCCCAGTCCGGCACGGCCCGTTCCAGGACAGAAAGACGCACCTAAAATGAAGTCAGCAGGTACAGTCGGTCCGTCCAGATCTTTGGAGGAACGTATCCAACGGCAGGCGAGCAGGATCCAGGTAGCCTATTGCCTACTGTGTATTGTGGGATCTTGTTCCTGTTAGGCTGGTATGTGTATAGCCCTTTGGACTTCACGTTACGTTGTTTCTTGTTTTGTTGAATGTTTATGTAGTTAATAAACATGTACGCTTTTCACGCTGCACCTTGGTCCGACCCGTCTCTCAACGTTCGTGACACACCTGGACACACACACACACACACACACACCATACCACAACACAACACAACACAACACACAACTTTTTCCACTAGGCTACAAATTACCCTGAAGGAATGATGGCGGTAATGGGGCCTAGAATCGTTTTACAACACGTTTGTGTAGCATGGCTTTAATTTGAGATCGATGCAATGCATTACAAGTACAAACACTGAGTCAGTGGTGCCAGGGAGACGCAAAACGTGTGTGTGTGTTTGTGCGTATGTGTGGGAGTCTCCTTATGCATGAGCAGAAATGATCTGTTGATTGAAAGGAAGGGCTACAGTCCTGCCGTCAGCCGCTTCTTATCGGAGACCTGTCATCTCCTGTGGAACTCTAGCCAGCCATTTTATTTTCCTTGTAACGTAGGACAAACCCCCTCTCTTCCCCTCCCTCCCTGCACTCCTCCTTCTCACTACTCCTCCTTTACCACCTTTGATTATCTCTAACCAGGGGTGAAAGGAAGGCGGTCCGGTACGGTGTCCCGGTAAAACGTGAGCCTATCACAATTAATACAACATGCCCAAAAAACTATAGGTTATTACACCATTATTTAGCATTACTGCATGTCAGCCGCATGAAAAATTAGCGAATTGACTGGAAACCGGGTGGTATAAGCTCCAAATTACCTTGTGGTTTGAGGAGAACGCTTACATTTTGTCAAGGTGGAGATTAATGGCCCGGACAAGGCGGAGATGAGTGGCCGAGACCGAGGCATGCGTGGACAACATTGGATGCATCAATTCAGGCTACAAGTGTAAGCCTAATGACAATCACAGAATGTCATTACAATACAGGCAGGTGTTTTGTATCAGATGTATTTTTCCATTCAACAAATTGCGGGTGCACAGTGCACTGTTGGGATTTGGATGCTGAAATGATTTTGTGAGTGGAGGAATGTTCACGGGTAGCCAACAGGAGCGCCTTTGTTAACTGATTGTTGGACAATCAGATGAAAACATCATGACTGGTTGTGTTTATGCCACATTAAAAGGCAAAGGCCGCGTATCCATAAGGATAGCGAAATTGTCCAAATTATATAGCCTAATTAGCTTACTCCTGTCTATACAGAAAGTAAATAAAATAATTCAAAATAGGCTACTACACCAGAAAGCATGATTTGGCCACAGAGGACCATTAGCTACTTAAAAAAAGCTGTGGATTGTTTTAAATCGCATAGCCTACAGTCGGAAGGGCCCGCAATTTGGGCAACGCACGCTGCAAATACAGAGGCTAACCATTATTTTGGTTTTCACGCTTTGCTATCCTCCCGTGACTTGCCAGGCCACCCTGTCCCTAAGATGGCTGCTGCTCTTCCTCTCAGATGACCCTGAAACCAGGAGACTGTTATGATTTTAACCCTTCCACCCCTCCATCAGTATAGACTACCTTTCTTCTCTTTCTCTCTCTCTTTCTGGCACATGCATGCAGACTCACACACACACGCACACACATGCATATGACCACACACACACACACACAGACAGAAACACGCACACACTTTGTTTTAGTCTCTCACTGAAATTTGCACGCCAGAATACCATTCTAACTGTCGGTATAGCCATCCCCACCCACTCTGTCTTTCTCTCAGCATTATATGTCTCTCCCCATCTCTCACTCTTTCTAGCACCTGCACACTCTTTTTTGCTCACTCTGCCTCTCTCCCACTTCCCTCTTTCTCTCTCCCCCTTCTCTCTTTCACTCATCCCTCTCTATCCCTATTTGTTTATCTCACCCCCCCCCCCCCCCCACACACACACACCTGTCCTCTCTCGATAGCACCCAGCAGGTGGCTGGGCTTGGGTTGACGGCTGGCTGTCTGGTGTTGTGAGCGATCAGGTCGCCGGCAGCACGGCAAGGCCGATAGGAACTGAGTGAGGGCCGCCTTGTCGCGGGTCACCTCTCACGGCCAATTAGTGTTGGAGCTGCGGCATGCTCGCCTCTTGTCAGGCCTGCTTATCGTCGGAGATCAGCGGCGATCAGTCTCTCACACCGGTCTCTCTCTTTCCTTGTATCTCTTCCTCTCTTTCTCTCTGTTTGCTCTGTCATTTTCTTGGAGGGGGTGGTTTGCCGGTCGCAGGTGGCTGCTTCACTTTGTGTTGATCGGTTTCGCTCTCACTTTTTTTCTCATATATTTTTATTTTATTGTGTTAGTTTAGAAGAAACCCTGGTACAAAGTGACTTATAACCAGTGTACTTTGTGTTTAAATAATCACTGTTTTGTTGAGGCAGTCACAGGAAGTGAATTAAAATAGGTGAAAAAATAAGGGGAAATAATTAATATTGTTTGAGGGAGGGAGTTTTTTTTATTTTTTTACTTCTTTTACTGCCTCATTTTACATCTCCAACTCCCCATTTTCACTCTTCATTTTTATTCCTCTCTTTCTCTCTGTCCATTCTCTCCAGCATGATCCTGCCCTTCTCCTCCAACTCTCTTTCTCTGTTGTTTATTGTTTCTGTTTTCTTTTCTTTCTCCCTCTTCCACACACCCTCTATCTGTCTTTCTATGTTGTGAAAGGATGGAGCCGTGTCCCAGTGGGTGTCAGTGTATGACCGACTGGCTGGTGTGTGTGTGTGTGTGTGTCTGTCTGTGTGTCTGTTGGTGTGTGTGTGTATGTGTGTGTGTGTGTGTGTGTGTGTGTGTGTGTGTGTGTGTGTGTGTGTGTGTGTGTGTGTGTGTGTGTGTGTGTGTGTGTGTGTGTGTGTGTGTGTGTGTGTGTGTGTGTGTGTGTGTGTGTGTGTGTGTGTGTGTGTGTGTGTGTGTGTGTGTGTGTGTGTGTGTGTGTGTGTGTGTGTGTGTGTGTTTCACCCGAAGGTGACTCAGTGTTGGCAGAGTGAGACCCTTGGTGAGTGAACCCTTCTCATGAACTGAACTCTGGTACTCAACTGCCCTTTTCTCTAACACACACACACACACACACACACACACAAACACACATATGTGTGTGTGTGTTTGCATGTGTACATTTGTTTGTGGTTGTGTGCATCTTGTATTTGTGTGTTACCGTGTGTGAATGTCTGGCAAAACATTTGAATCATCCAAATAAAATACTAATGGATGGCTAGAAAACAGCAATATAGTACAACTATCCCCAGCAGATGGCATAAATATGTAAAGAACCCTTATACTAAATCCATGTCATGGAAAGGTTTCATTTTTCATTGATTCTACTTTTTTATGTAAAATGATTTTAAGTGTGCATGAAAGGGCACATAACAAATAGTATACATTACCATTATTCACAGACAGTGTATTTTTAAAAACCAGTAGGTGTATAGAGGCTCATCTGACGCCTGGCGACACGGGCATTGATTAATGATGTCTGGCTAGAAGACTCCTCCATCCATTGGGCCAGTATTAGTTTTTGTTTTAATTACCACTGCCTTGTAATGTTTCCTATCCATAACTGTCTGGCGTGTGTGTGTGTGGTGTGTGTGTGGGGTGGGGAGTGAGTGAGTGTCAGAGTGAGTAAAGCGAAGGAAAGGGAGAGAGAGAGTGTGTGTGTGTGTGGTGTGGTGTGGGGGGGGGGGGAGTAAAGCAAGGGAAAGGGAGAGAGAGCGTGGGTTTGTGTGTGTATGTGTATGTGAGGTATTGTATTACAAGATGGCGAAGCAGTGCGGTCGTGTTCTTTGTTGTGTGTCCGTGTAAATAGCCAGTTTTTTGTATTTATTTGTATTTTTCGTACATATTTCCCTATCACACTTTTCATCCTTCTACAAAATATACTTTCCTGCAACCTGCCTCACTCTATGTGGAACGGATTCTGTTATTGACTTACCTTTTATCTAGAATCTCCAGTTGAAACTAGCTAGCCAGCTAACTAGTTACTTGCTATTAGCCACCGTTAGCGGTTTTCACCCAGAACTGCCGGAATAACTGAATCACTGGACATTAACACCGGATCGCAACTAGCTAGCCGCAACCGAATGGATGTTGCAGTTGGCTAATCACCACTGCCCCCGAAGCAAGCACCAGTTAGCCTTGAGCTAGCCTCGAGCCAGGCCCATATCCCAGCTATCAACCTCTCTGTCTACCGGACGGGAGTAGCCAGCGAACTAGCTACTTGCTATTAGCCACCGTTAGCGGTTTTTCACCAATGTCCGTGGCCTGCACTACCTACCAGCCAGCTCTAGCCTGGACTATTATCGGCCAGTCTGCACTGTCTGCACAGCGCGTTATCGACCCAGAATATATCGGTTTTTCTGCCGTAATCACTGAATCACTGGACCTTTAACACCGGTTCATCGCAACTAGCTAGCTGCAACCAAATGGATGTTGTTGTTGGCTAATCAGCCTTGAGCTAGACTCGAGACAGGCCCATCTCCCGGCTATCTACCTCTCTGTCAACCGGACGGGACCTCCTAGTGTTGACACAGAGCCCTGCCGATCCAACACGATTGGTCTGCCGACGAAATCGTCTGATGTGGTTTCAACAGGCTTCCCGTTACGACGTCGACCACGAAGATCCATCTGCTAGCCCTGGCCCGCTAGCACACGCAAGCCGTGGCCTCTTGCTCACCAGTGCTGTTGCAGCCCCCGAACTACCTCCGAACTCTCCTATTGCTGTTCACCGGACCTTATGATAACTCAGCTATACAGCTGATGCCTGCTGGACTGTCCTTTATACGGTACCGCATCCTGTTTATGTTTAGCCTCAGCCCAAACTTTGTCACCATTACCAGCTGTTGTCTTAGCTCTCTCGAATAACACCTGTGATTGCTTTATGCCTCTCTCCCATGCCAATATGCCTTGCTTATTGCTGTTTTGGTTATTTCTTATTGTACTATTTCACTGTAGATCCCCCAGCCCAGCTCAACCTGCCTTAGATAGCTCCTTTGTCCCACCCCCCCATACACGCGGAGACCAACTCAATCGGTACCTCCAGTGATGCTATCTCTTTCATCATTACCCAACGCTTAGGTTTACCTCCACTGTGCTCATATCCTTCCGTATCCTTGTCTGTACATAATGCCCTGAATCTATTCTACAACGCCCGGAAATCTGCCCCTTTTTTTCTCTGTACCCAACGCACTAGAAGACCAGTACTTAAAGCCTTTAGCCATATCCTTATTCTACTCCTCCTCTGTTCCTCTGGTGATGTAGAGGTTAACCCAGGCCCTGTAGCCCAGGCCCTGTAGCCCCCAGTATCACTCCTACTCCACAGGCGTTATCATTTGTTGACTTCTGTAACAGTAAAAGCCTTGGTTTCTTGCACGTTAACATCCGAAGCCTCCTCCCTAAGTTTGAGTTATTCACTGCGTTAGCACACTCCGCCAACCCTGATGTTCTAGCAGTGTCTGAATCCTGGCTTCAGAAATGTCCATCCCCAACTACAACATTTTCCATCTCGATAGAACTGCCAAAGGGGGTGGGGTTGCACTCTACTGTAGAGATAGCCTGCAGAGCTCTATAGTACTCTCCAGGTCTGTGCCCAAACAGTTTGAGCTTCTACTTCTAAAAATCCACCTTTCCAGAAATGTCTCTCACTGTTGCCGCTTGCTACAGACCCCCCTCAGCCCCGAGCTGTGCCCTGGACACCATATGTGAACTGATTGCCCCCCATCTATCCTCAGAGTTCGTACTGCTTGGTGACCTAAACTGGGATATGCTTAACACCTACAATCTAAACTAGATGCCCTCAATCTCACACAAATTATCAACGAACCTACCAGGTACAAACCTAAATCTATAAACAAGGGCACCCTCATAGATATCATCCTGACAAATTTACCCTCTAAATACACCTCCGCTGTCTTCAACCAGGATCTCAGCGATCACTGCCTTATTGCCTGTGTCCGTAATGTGTCCGCGGTCAAACGACCACCCCTCATCACTGTCAAACGCTCCCTAAAACACTTTAGCGAGCAGGCCTTTCTAATTGACCTGGCCCGGGTATCCTGGATGGATATTGACCTCATTCCGTCAATAGAGGATGCCTGGTTGTTCTTTAAAAGTGCTTTCCTCTCAATCTTAAATAAGCATGCCCCATTCAAAAAATTCAGAACTAAGAACAGATATAGCCCCTGGTTCACCCCAGACTTGACTTCCCTTGACCAGCACAAAAACATATTGTGGCGTACTGCAATAGCATCGAACAGCCCCCGCGATATGCAACTTTTCAGGGAAGTCAGGAACCAATATACACAATCAGTTAGGAAAGCAAAGGCTAGGTTTTCAAACAGAAATTTGCATCCTGTAGCACTGACTCCAAAAGGTTTTGGGACACTGTAAAGTCCATGGAAAATATTAGCACCTCCTCCCAGCTGCCCACTGCACTGAGGCTAGGAAACAGTGTCACCACCGATAAATCTACAATAATCGAGAATTTCAACAAGCATTTTGCTACGGCTGGCAATGCTTTCCACCTGGCTACCACTATCCCGGCCACCAGCTCTGCACCCTCCGCTGCAACTTGCTCATGCACCCCCCCCCCCCGCTTCTCCTTCACACAAATTCAGACAGCTGATGTTCTGAAAGAGCTGAAAAATCTGGATCCCTACAAATCAGCTGGGCTAGACCATCTGGACCTTTTCTTTCTAAAATTAGCGGCCGAAATTGTCGCAGCCCCTATTACTAGCCTGTTCAGCCTCTCTTTCGTAACGTCTGAGATCCCCAGAGATTGGAAAGCTGCCGCGGTCATCCCCCTCTTCAAAGGGTGTGACATTCTAGATCCAAACTGTTACAGACCTATATCCATCCTGCCTTTCGAAAGTATTTGAAAGCCAAGTTAACAAACAGATCACCGACCATTTCGAATCCCACCGTACCTTATACGCTATGCAATCCGGTTTCCGAGCTGGTCATGGGTGCACCTCAGCCACGCTCAAGGTCCTAAATGATATTATAACCGCGATCGATAAAAGACAGTACTGCGCAGCCGTCTTCATCGACCTGGCCAAGGCTTTCGACATTCTTATTGGCAGACTAAATAGCCTTGGTTTCTCTAATGACTGCCTCGCCTGGTTCACCAACTACTTCTCAGAGTTCAATGTGTCAAATCGGAGGGCCTGTTGTCTGGACCTCTGGCCGTCTCTATGGGGGTGCCACAGGGTTCAATTCTCGGGCCGACTCTATTCTCTGTGTACATCAATGATGTCGCTCTTGCTGCTGGTGACGCTCGGATCCACCTCTATGCGGACGACACCACTTTGTATACATCTGGCCCTTCATTGGACACTGTGTTAACAAACCTCCAAACGAGCTTCAATGCCATACAACACTCCTTCCGTAGCCTCCAACTGCTCTTAAACACTAGTAAAACTAAATGCATGCTCTTCAACCGAACGCTGCTTGCACCCGCCCACCCGACCAGAATCACTACTCTCGGCGGGTTTGACCTAGAGTATGTGGACAACTACAAATACCTAGGTGTCTGGTTAGACTGTAAACTCTCCTTCCAGACTCACATTAAGCATCTCCAATCAAAAGTTAGATCTAGAATATGCTTCCTATTTCGCAACAAATCCTCCTTCACTCATGCTGGCAAACATGCCCTCGTAAAACTGACTATCCTACCGATCCTTGACTTCGGCGATGACATTTACAATAGCCTCCAACACTGTACTCAGCAAATTGGATGTAGTCTATCACAGTGCTATCCGTTTTGTCATCAAAGCCCCATATACTACCCACCATTGTGACCTGTACGCTCTTGTTGGCTGGCCCTCACTACATATTCGTCGCCAAACCCACTGACTCCAGGTCATCTATAAATCACTGCTAGGCAAATCCCTGTCTTATCTTAGCTCACTGGTCACCATAGCAACATCCACCGTAGTCTGCGCTCCAGCAGATATATCTCACTGGTCATCCCCAAAGCCAACACCTCCTTTGGCCGCCATTCCTTCCAATTCTCTGCTGCCAATGACTGGAACGAACTGCAAAAATATCTGAAGCTGGAGACTCTTATCTCCCTCACTAACTTTAAGTGTCAGTTGTCAGAGCAGCTTACCGATAACTGCACCTGTACACAGCCATTCTGAAATTAGCCCACCCAACTACCTCATCCCCATATTGTTATTTATTTTGCTAATTTGCACCCCAGTATCTCTATTTGCACATCATCTTTTTGCACATCTATCATTCCAGTGTTAATACGAAATTGTAACTATTTTGCACTATGGCCTATTTATTGCCTTACCTCCATAACTTACTACATTCGCACACACTGTATATATATTTTCTGTTGTATTTTTGACTTTATGTTTTGTTTACCCCATATGTAACTCTGTGTTGTTGTTTTTATCGCACTGCTTTGCTTTATCTTGGCCAGGTCGCAGTTGTAAATGAGAACTTGTTCTCAACTGGCTTACCTGGTTAAATAAAGGTGAAATAAAAAGAAATAAATTGTGGTGAGTGTATATCTGCGAGGAAGTGTGTTTGTTCACATGAGTGGGTAAAAATGTGTGGGTGTGGGGGGGGGGGGGGTGCACATGTATTTACGTAAGGCAGTGCGAGAGAGTGAGTGTGCGCTTGTGAGCGTGTGTTTTTGTCTACATGTGCGTGATATCCGTGATTGAGTCCTTGGCACCTGGCTCAGCCCTCATGCCCATCTCCCTCCATGCACCGCTGTGTGGCAGGCAGCATCTTTCATTTCAATATTTCAATATTTATGTCTCACTTTTACAAGCCCCAGAGGTTCAAAGTCATTGTAAGGGTACGTGTAAATGGGCTGTTCGGCTCACTGTAAATTACTTTCCCTGCTTCTTACGCCAAGCCTCGTTTGATTTTATATTTATTTATTTATTAGTATAGTTTATTTTCCTCTACCTCAGGTAGTATAAAGACAATTGAAAGACAGTCCTTCTTCAACATAGAGTATCATACTTAGTTAGGAAGCTAACGCATGTAGTTTTAGACTGAACTATATAGTACAACTAGGAATTACTTTCTGCTTTTTGTATTTTTAATGATTGATTGGTGACTCACAGTATTTGTTTTATTAATGTATGCGTAGGGGTGTTATTTTAACGTGCTTGCCATCTGTCTTGTGTATGTGCACCATGGACCATGTGTATGTATCAATGTGTGCCGCATGTGTGCGCTCGCATATGCGGTCCGTGCTCACACAAACCTTTCATATGCACCCATTCCTCCTGTTTGGAAGATGAACTTAACGGTGGAAGCGAAGGAAAAGGGCAGCCTCATTTGCATAGCGGGGCTTCATTAGAATATGCTAAGGACGGAGAGGAGTGTATTTCCAGCCTCGGCGATGAATTGCTGCCGCATCACAAAGTTGCCTGAAAGTACTCTGTCGTCACCCTCATTTGCATACCTTGCCATCTTCCTTTATTTATTTATTTACTTACCTTAATGGGTGAATACTTATTTTAAATTACAGATTTGTCTCCAAGGATACTTTTGGCAAGCACTCTGCAACTTAAATGGGGCCGTTCGGTTTCTTTATAGACGAACTGAGGGATTGTGGCTTTAAAAGGTTCTTAATGTGTCTGTCTGTAGTCGGGATACCGTGGAGGGTCTGTGATGTGGAGAATAGGGTGTTATTGAGAGGTTGGTTTAATGGTCGGGAATTAGACCTTACATTTGAAGGATGAGATTTGATCATTACTATACCCATCCGCCTCAGGGGGTGTCTCCAAAAAGTAGGTGCAACATTAGATTTCAGACACAGACAGACACTTCCAATAGCCAGTCTTTCAAGAATTCAAATAGAGAAATTGTGTGGCTCATCCACATAATACAACACTGGTGTTTTATGGAAATTTACAGAATATATGGCCACACTGATGTTGAGCAGCCAAAAGACCGACTTAACTTCAAATTCTATTAGTCTCCACTTAACATATTTACATCCATCTCTACTAAAAACAAAGCTAAATCTACCACCACACCTTCCACTCTCAGAACAAGCAACAACACTTTTTTTTTGTTTTCTTTTTTTCAAGAACAACCACCGGTTAAATGCAAGCCAACATCTGATGACGTTTGGCTCTGTTTGTTTATGGAGGCCGATGGGTTGCCGTGGCGAGCCGGGACTCTGAGATCTCACTCGGGACCGGGCCAGTCAGATCTCGTCAGGCCCTGGATGACTAGATGAAACAGCCGTTGTTGGCCCATCCGCTCAGGTTTGCTTTAAAAAAGACGGCACCGCATGGGGCCTCGGAGACAAGGCCGCCCATGGGTCCATTTTTTTTTTTTAAGGGAAAATAGGAGGGGATAGTTTTTTTAACATTTTATTTAGCTTGTTTACTGTTTCTACCATATCTTGGAGAGCAGGATTATTTTCACACACAATAAAGCCCCTGGAGTATTAGTATTAGAACTCTGGGATGACGGGGTATTTGGCTTCCAAAACGATCGACTGTAGGTGGGGCTGTGATTTGCTTCATCTTAGGCAGTGATTCCCAACTCGGGTCCTCAAATACCCCCAGCAGTACACATTTTTGTTGAAGCCCCAGTCAGACACATCTCATTCAACTTGTCAAGGGGTTGATGATTAGTTGCCAAGTACAATCAGGTGTGCTTGTCCGGGGCCACAACAGGAAATGTGTACTGTTGGGGGTAGTTGAGGACCGGAGTTGGGAACTACTGCCTTAGAGAATGATGAGTTTGATCAAAGATGGTCTATTATATTGACAAGATTTTTGAGTAACCTCTCTAAAAATGAAAATATATGTCCTCAAAGATGGAAAGCAGGCGGGAGGAGGCGAGATCAGGTGGGACAATTCTAGCCAATGAGAGGGCAGATACGAATGTGAACAACAGGTCATAGAGATAGATAGAGGACTCATCTTTGTATCTGTGCCATTATAGCGTTTGTGACAGCATGGGCAGTGCCATTGAGGCTATCGCCATTTTAAAGTACTAAATGTTCTTCTTCTTCATTGGATAATTGGTCCAAACTCAGGAGTCCCCACCCAGTTGACTACTTTAAAATGGTGGAAGCCGTCAACGGCTTAAGGGTAGACCTTGTCAAAGAGGTGGGGCTTTAGGAGGGACTGAAAGACAGTGATGGACTCGGAGTCACGGATGGCTGGAGGGAGGGAGTTCCAGAGCCTAGGAGAAACCGTGGAGAAGGCCCTGTCGCTGAAGCTCTGGAGCTTTGACCTGGGGATGGCAAGGTGGCCTGCTGTGGTGGAACGGAGTGTGGTTTGGTAGGGGAGAAGAAGGTCTGAGAGGTAAGGGGGGTAAGGGGGGTAAGGTGGTGAAGGGCTTTGTAGGTCAGAAGGAGGATCTTGCAATCAATGCGTTGGGAGACAAGGAGCCAGTGGAGTTCACAGAGAACAGTGGTGATGTGCTGCCAGGACTTAGTGTGGGTGAGGAGTTGGGCTGCAGTGTTTTGAACCATTTGGAGCTTATGGAGGGAGCTTGAATTGATGCCGCAGAGTAGTGAGTTGCAGTAGTCAAGACGGGAGGAGATGAATGCATGTATGTGGGTTTCAGCGGCAGGACAGGAGAGGGAGGACCTGACTTTGGCAATGTTGCAGAGGGGGAAGAATGAGGATTTGACAGTCTGTGTTATGTGTTGGTCAAAGGAGAGGGTGGAGTCCAGCAACAAACATTTGGTTGACCAAATTCGACACTCATTGACCTTCACACAAAATTCCTCACTTCATGGGATTCTTTTTGTGGACAGATATTGGGCGGAGTAAAACCTCTCGCTTCGCCTCTTCCTCTCTGGTTTGATTTTCTTACCATCTTCCGATGGCTTGTGAATATTCAATCAATAAAGGCTCTCTTTCGTACTTGGGAAGGAATTTCTTCTTTGGGTTGCACTATATCACTATTGTCTGTTATAATGTTAAAATGGAGCCTTGTGTCAGAGCAAACACTGAAGGCACCGAAGAGCAATGAAATAAGCCAAAAAAACAGTCAAGAAGTAGCATAGTTGCTTTAACCTTTGATTTTACAAAATGGACACCTTTCATGAAATGGAAGAAATCATTTGGCTAACTCACTTGAAATGTGAGGGAAAATACATTTATTAGGTAGTGCAGGTGGTGCTTAAAGGCCCAGTGCAGTCAAAAACGTGGTTTTCCTGTTTTAAATATATTTCCACACTATGAGTTTGGAATAATACTGTAAAAATGATTACAATGCCCTTTTAGTGTAAAAGCTGTTTGAAAAGACTGCCTGAAATTTCTGCCTGTTTTCATGGGATGGAGTTTTGGCCATCCATGCGGTAAATTAGTTTATAGTCCAATAAGAAAGAGCGGTCCGAACCTAATTTTCCCTTCCCCACTCAGACCACTCTTGCTTAAGAAATGGCCCTTTGCTAATACGTTTTTGTTGTTGTTTTTTTGACAATTTAATTGGAAACAGTCACAGTAAGGTACTTCATTTTTACCCAGAAAGTATTTGCATTGGGCCTTTAACAACCATCTCAAACAATGAATACATTAAAATTGAGGTTCCCTTTAACAAGGTATTGTAGCAGTTGAGATGTTTGGGCAAAGTTGGAAATACGTTGCTCAATCATTCATTTCCCAGGATGCATCATTATTGAGCAGATTTCCCAAGAAACCTTACCAACAGTATACTCCACACACTCAGCAGGGTAGGCTACAATTTGTTCTTGATGTTCTTGTTGTTACCATATCATAATTAAGGCAATAAAATGTTACCATAGCGCAATGCACTTGGTAGCACCAATATTAAGTACAAAGGTGCTACATTATTTGAGTAATTATTTGAAGAGTGAGGGAAATAGGTCACTAACTATTATAAAGTGAACTTCCCACATGCGTTTAGATCACACATTTTGTTGTAGCCAATTAACAGCCACTCTGAAAACAACAGTTTATTTTGCTCTTCCGCTTTCCTTGTTTCAAGCGGGTCCTATTCCTATCTGCGTTGCCAGCGAATGGCCAGTCCCTTTCACAACACATTGAAGCTGACTTTTTTCATTCACGTTATGCTTACTTGAAACTTTAGGCTATTCTTCATCGTATGAGAGCCCTTTGCGTGAAGTTAAGTTGGCATTTAGGACTGCAGTGCTTTAAATCTTAACTGCAGGCCTTTCATTGAAAAAGCCAATCCCAGGAGCTATGGAGCTCTGATTTATTTGATTTCAGAGGAAGTTTTGCTAAGCGGGCTAATAGCACCACACTGTTGAATGATTTAGTAGGAAGAGGGAGCCCATACAGTGAGAGAATGTCAAAAGACAAATTCTTGTCTCATCCCTTAATTGGTGAAGGAGAAAAAAAGTCAGACTCCGAACGATTTATATCACAATAAATAAATATTTGTTGCTAATGAGACTTTAGTCTCACCGTTTGTCGCGATTTGTGCCACGTACAGTATCACTCTCTTAATCGCAAATTTACCAGTGCTTATTTTTTAGTACCCCGAAGATAAAAAGGATGGTCTTTTTTGAGATTTTTTTAACAAAGGATTGTCTTCGGGCATATTGGAATATTAAGTTCTATAGGAAATTTGAGATATGCCTCTTGACAGGCAAGCTCAAAGATAAAGATTAAAGTGGTTCCTTAAGGGCTTTGGAGGAACACTTGAAACAACAATAAAGTAGCCAATTACTCTTTGCAGATTATTGAAGTTTTGGTTTCCTACATCCTACAGAGGATGCACTGTGTCTTAATGTAACTGCACTCTTACAAAGTAAGGAAGTGTGGAGATCCATCCTCATTGACATGGTTCTTCCCTAACTGAATATTCCAAATACCACTTGTTTCGGTGTGATCCAATTGGGCCCATAATGCTTTAAAACATTGAACGTGTTAATCTATCAATCAAATGTATTTACTTAGTAGCCTTTTTTTACAGCAACATTTGACAAATATGTTGTGGCAAAGAAAATTAAGGGATGAGACAAGAATTTGTCTTTTGACATTCTCTCACTGTATGGGCTCCGTCTTCCTACTAAATCATTCAACAGTGCGGTGCTATTAGCCCGCTTAGCAAAACTTCCTCTGAAATCAAAGAAATCAGAGCTCCATAGCTCCTGGGATTGGCTTTTTCTATAAAAGGCCTGCAGTTAAGATTTAAAGCGCTGAAGTCCAAAATGCCAACTTAACTTCACCCAAAGGGCTCTCATACGATGAAGAATAGCCTAAAGTTTCAAGTAAATGTAACGTCAATGAAAAAAGTCAGTTTCAACGTGTTGTGAAAGGGACTGGTCATTCGCTGGCAATGCGGCAATGCAGATGGTAATAGGACCCGCTTGAAACAAGGAAAGCCGAAGAGAAAAATAAACTGTTTTCAGATTGACTGTTAATTGGCAACATCAAAATGTATGATCTCAACGCATGTGGGATGTTCACTTTATAATAGTTAGTGTGTGTGTGTGTTGATCACTATCTCCCTCACTCTTCATTAAATAATTACTCAAATAATGTAGTAAAATCAGTAAACACATTTGTACTTAATATTGGTGCTACGAAGTGCATTGTGCTATGGTAACAAGTCGCTCTGGATAAGAGCGTCTGCTAAATGACTAAAATTTAAAATGTAAATGTAAATGTAACATTTTATTGCCTTAATTATGGTATGGCAACAAGAACAGCAAGAACAAATTGTAGCCTACCCTGCTGAGTGTGTGGAGTATGCTGTTGGTAAGGTTTCTTGGGAAATCTGCTCAATAATGATGTCCCCTGGGAAATGAATGATTGAGCAACGTATTTCCAACTTTGACCAAAATTCTTGACTGCTACAATACCTTGTTAAAGGGAACCTCAATTTTAATGTATTCATGGCTTGATATGGTTGTTAAAGGCCCAATGCAGACGTTTTTATCTCAATATCAAATAATTTCTGGGTAAAAATGAAGTACCTTACTGTGATTGTATTCAATTAAAATTGTCAAAAATAAACAAAAATAGCTTCTTAGCAAAGGGCAATTTCTTAAGCAAGAATTTTGCTAGGACTGTCTGGGAGTGGTCTTAGTGGGGAAGGGGAAATTCGGTTTGGAACTCTTTCTTGTTGGTCTGTTAACTAATTTATCACATGGATGGCCAAAACTCTGTCCCACCAAACAGGCAAAAAAAATATTCAAAACAGCTTTTACACTAAAAGGGCATTGTCATCATTTTCACAGTATTATTACAAACTCATAGTGTGGAAATATATATAAAACACAGGAAAATGTTTGACCTGCACTACATGATAAATCTATTTTCCCTCACATTTCAAGTGAGTAAGCCAAATTAGTTCTTTCATTTCATGAAAGGTGTCCATTTTGTAAAATCAAAGGTTAAATCAACTTTGCTACTTTTTGACTCTGTGTTTTTGGCTTATTTCATTGCTCTTCGGTGCCTTCAGTGTTTGCTCTGACACAAGACCTCCATTTTAACATTATTACCGACAATATTGATATAGTGCAACCCAAATAAGAACTTCTTTCTCAAGATCGAAAGAGAGCCTTTTTTTTGGTTGAATATTCACAAGCCATCGGAAGATGGTAAAAAAATCAAACCAGAGGAGGCGAAGCGAGAGATTTTACTCCCAAATAATCCCATGAAGTGAGGAATTTTTGTGTGAAGGTCAATGAGAGTGTCGAATTTGGTCAGCAAAAATTGGGCCAACAGTGCTTTTGAAAAATAGTGTCAATCACTCAGTCAATCAAATGTATTTACCTTTTATCACTTGTTACAACAACATTTGTCAGATAGTGCTTTACTTCAAGCACCAGGATAGTGGCAAGGAAAAACTATTTGGAAGCACATTCTAATTTTGTTTTTGACTGTGTAAGTGTGAACTCTGACCCTAACAAGCTTCCTTCAGTTCATCAGCTGTGATGAGGAGGTGTGGCTCAAACAGTCAGCATAGTGTTTATTCAGCATGCATAATAGCCCCGGGGACGAATCACAGTCAAGAACCGCTGTCGCCCCTGGAGACCGATGGCTCCACCTCAGGATGTGCAGCTAAATATGGAAATCTTAAAACACTCTAATGGATACACACACACACACAAATAATGACAAGACAGTAGGCCTCAAGCAAAAATCATCTGCAATTACTACTGTTTACAGTAGGAATAAAATCAAATAAACTTTTATTTTATGATTTGTTCAACTTCCTATTTTACCTGGCTAGTGTATATACTGTATGCAGCAGTACTGTGTGTAGAGATGTTTTTACTGACTGCCTACTTGAGTGTTCTGTTTGTTCAGGTCTGCTAAGCTGCGGCTGAAGTTGTCACTGTTAATACAAGTTTGTATTCAATCATCCTGTCAGCTTCTGAAAGGAGCCTGACTGACAGATTTAAGAGGCTGCTGAACTAGGGGGTAAACTGCGGGAAAGCGATTTCTCTACTCCCTCCCCATGTTAGATCTGAGACAGACGGGTGCTGCTGAAAGTTAGACGCGCCGTCTGGTCCGGTATCAGCGTTGACAGTGATCAACAAAGAAGTGTTGTCTTACCTTTTTTTATTGTCTTCCCACGGTCTCAGAGATCAACTGCCTAGGATTTCTTAGTGCTCTTATCAAATATTGAACCTATCTGGTTTTCGTTGGAAAAACTGTTGGAGTAAGTGATATTTCCTGACGAGCTTGGCGCAGAAGTGCTCAAAGTTATATTGACATGTTGTCAAGTCAGCGCTTCTCCCAAAAGGCTTCTTGGGTTTTTGAAGGGCTTGAAGAGCAATCACGATTTTTCCTCCGGCGGGTAATTCCAGCTTGTCTCCCGACATGATGGGTTGCCCTTATTTTTTGTCCACACTTAAATCTTCCTATGTCAAATCCAAAGTTGTCTAGAAACACCTGCTCTAACGTCTGCTGAGATCCCCGACCGCAAGTATGGACAACTCAGGATTGCTTGATTAGGCCCTGAGCGATATCACATAATCATAGTGGCATCATAGGGACATCACAGCAGGATATCACACTTTGGTTGAGTCAACCTTAACTCAGTTTAAGATCTGATTATTGAGGGCAGAGATGGACATATGTTTCTCTCTTCTTAACTGTGTCCAAACAGTCATTTGGGGACGGTTACCACAAAATACAAAATAACTCAGTGGCAATTATTTACCAAGACAAACACTTTTGACTAGAAATGACAGTTACAGATTGTGGAAAGGAAAAGGCGGACACGGAAAGTAGTGGGATGTACACTACAACTACACTGAGCATGCAGGAGTATTGGAACCCCAACACTGATCGACCTCTCCTGCACCTTGCCAGCAAGACATGCTGTGAGGTGAAAGGGCTGAGGTTGTTGCCCAACTGTGTGACATATTGCTCCGCAGAGAAGCTGACGTTTCCCTCTTTCGACCCTTTCACCCACTCCTAAACCCTCACGGCTACCCCCACTCTCCTCACCCCATTTAACCCACCCCCCTCCTCAAAGACACATGAGGCCACAATGTTTTAGATGAGGTGCTCATGGGTGCTGACCATAAAAATAGCATCAAGGCAATGAGCCTTGGAGAGAGATGGGGGGAAGGTGGAAGAGACGGATGTTGAGGAAGAGGAGGAGGAGAGATGGAGGAGGTGTAGAGAGTAGGGTGGTGGATGGGAGAGGGGATATGGGGTGAGAGGAATTGGGAGAGATGGAATGTTAGAGGACAGGGGTTAGATAAAGAAAGAGAGGTTTTGGGAGAGATAGAAAGCGGGAGAGGTGGAGAGAGTGTGGGAGCTCTGGGGGAGAGTGGGGCGAGAGTGATTGGGAGAGAGAGAAAGTCAGAGGACAGGGAGAGCGAGAGAGAGAGAGAGCGATGTAGAGATGAAGAGAAAGAGAGTGAACGCTCTGGGCTGCTGGGACAAATGGGAGTAGACCACTCCAGCTGTGGCCATAAAACAGCAGGTGGACACCATCATTAGACCTGGCAGATGAGGCAGGAGACCCTGAGATCTAGTCCTCCAAACACCCCTCTCTCAGCAGCACCTTGCTCGGCCTCTCTAGCGTGCTAAATGTCCGCTCTCTCAGTCATGCTTCAGCATGGCTGCAGTGCTGATACCAGGGGAGAGGTGAAACGCTAAACCCTAAACCCCACCCTGAACTAATTTTTTAGGAGAGTTGGTTCTGCATATCACACCTTTACAGTGCATTCGGAAAGTATTCAGGCCCCTTGACTTTTTCCACATTTTATGTTACAGCCTTATTCTAAAATGGATTAAATTGTCCCCCCCCCCTCATCAATCTACAGTCGTGGTCAAACGTTTTGAGAATGACACAAGTATTGGTCTTCACAAAGTTCGCTGCTTCAGTGTTATGAGATATTTTTGTCAGATGTTACTATTCTTGGATGGTTGGGAGAAGTTGCTCTCGGAGGATGTGTTGGTACCATTCTTTATTCATGGCTGTGTTCTTAGGCAAAATTGTGAGTGAGCCCACTCCCTTGGCTGAGAAGCAACCCCACACATGAATGGTCTCAGGATGCTTTACTGTTGGCATGACACAGGACTGATGTAGCGCTCACCTTGTCTTCTCCGGACAAGGTGTTTTACGGATGACCCAAACAATCGGAAAGGGGATTCATCAGAGAAAATGACTTTACCCCAGTCCTCAGCAGTGCAATCCCTGTACCTTTTGCAGAATATCAGTCTGTGCCTGATGTTTTTCCTGGAGAGAAGTGGCTTCTTTGCTGCCCTTCTTGACCCCAGGCCATCCTCCAAAAGTCTTCGCCTCACTGTGCGTGCAGATGCACTCACACCTGCCTGCTGCCATTCCTGAGCAAGCTCTGCACTGGTGGTGCCCCGATCCCGCACCTGAATCAACTTTAGGAGACGGTCCTGACACTTGCTGGACTTTCTTGGGCTTGCTGGATGGTTGTCCTTCTTCACAACAATTTAACCTCTCTCCTTGAAGTTCTTGATGATCCGATAAATGGTTGATTTAGGTGCAATCTTACTAGCAGCAATATCCTTCCTGTGAAGCCCTTTTTGTGCAAAGCAATGATGAAGGCACGTGCTTCCTTGCAGGTAACCATGGTTAACAGAGGAAGAACAATGATTTCAAGCACCACCCTCCTTTTAAAGCTTCCAGTCTGTTATTCTAACTCAATCAGCATGACAGAGTGATCTCCAGCCTTGTCCTCGTCAACACTCTCACCTGTGTTAACGAGAGTCACTGACATGATGGCAGCTGGTCCTTTTGTGGCAGGGCTGAAATGCAGTGGAAATGTTTTTTGGGATTAAGTTAATTTTCCTGGCAAAGAGGGACTCTGCAATTAATTGCAATTCATCTGATCACTCTTCATGACATTCTGGAGTATATGCAAATTGCTATCATCAAAATTGAGGCAGCAGACTTTGTGAAAATTAGTATTTGTGTAATTCTCAAAACTTTTGACCACGACTGTACACACAATACCCCATAATGACTAAGCAAAAACAGGTTTTTGCAAATGTATTACAAAAAAGAAACTGAATATCAGATTTACATAAGTATTCAGACCCTTTTTCTCAGTACTTTGTTGAAGCACCTTTGGCAGCGATTACAGCCTCAAGTCTTCTTGGGTATGACGCTACAAGCTTGGCACACCTGTATTTGAGGAGTTTCTCCCATTCTTCTCTGCAGATCCTCTCAAGCTCCGTGAGGTTGGATGGGTTGCCCTTATTTTTTGTCCACACTTAAATCTTCCTCCGTCAAATCCGAAGTTGTCTAGAAACACCTGCTCTGAAGGTCCGCTGAGATCCCCGACCACAAGTATGGACAACTCGGGATTGCTTGATTAGGCCCTGAGCGATATCACATAATCATAGTGGCATCATAGGGACATCACAGCAGGATATCACGCTTTGGTTGAGTCAACGTTAACTCAGTTTAAGATCTGATTATTGAGGGCAGAGATGGACATATGTTTCTCTTTTCTTAACTGTGTCCAAACTAATTTCAGGTCTCTCCAGAGATGTTCGATCAGGTTCAAGTCCAGGTTCTGGCTAGGCCACTCAAGGACATTCAGAGACTTGTCCCGAAGCCACTCCTGCGTTGTCTTGGCTGTGTGCTTAGTGTCTTTGTCCTGTTGGATGGTGAACCTTCACCCCCGTCTGTGGTCCGGAGCAGGTTCATCAAGGATCTCTCTGTACTTTGCTCCATTAATATTTCCCTCGATCCTGACTTGTCTCCCAGTCCCTGCTACTGAAAAACATCCCCACAGCATGATGCTGCCACCACCATGCTTCACCGTAGGGATGGTGCCAGGTTTCCTCCAGACGTGACGCTTGGCATTCAGGCCAAAGAGTTCATTCTTGGTTTCATCAGACCAGAGAATCTTGTTTCTCATGGTCTGAGAGTCTTTAGGTGCCTTTTGACAAACTCCAAGAGGGCTTTCATGTGCTTTTTTACTTTTTACTGTGGAGTGTCGTCCGTCTGGCCACTCTACCACTCTACCATAAAGGCCTGATTGGTGGAGTGCTGCAGAGATGGTTGTCCTTCTGGAAGGTTCTCCCATCCCGACAGAGGAACTCTGGAGCTCTGTCAGAGTTACCATCAGGTTCTTGGTCACCTCCCTGACCAAGGCCCTTCTACCCCTGATTGCTCAGTTTGGCCGGGCGGCCAGCTCTAGGAAGAGTCTTGGAGGTTCCAAACTTCTTCCATTTAAGAATGATGGAGGCCACTGTGTTCTTGGGGACCTTCAATGCTGCAGAAATGTTTTGGTAACCTTCCCCAGATCTGTGCCTTGACACAATCCTGTCTCTGAGCTCTATGGACAATTCCTTCGACCTCATGGCTTGGTTTTTGCTCTGACATGCACTGTCAACTGTGGGACCTTATACAGACAGGTGCGTGCCTTTCCAAATCATGTCCAATCAATAGAATTTACCTCAGGTGGACTCCAATCAAGTTGTAGAAACATCTCAAGGATGATCAATGGAAACAGGATGCACCTGAGCTCAATTTTGAGTCTCATAGCAAAGGGTCTGAATACTTATGTAAATAAGGCATTTCTGTTTTTCTAAAAACCGGTTTTCGCTTTGTCATTATGGGGTATTGTGTGTAGATTGATGAGTGAAAAAAATATTTTAATCCATTTTAGAATGAGGCTGTAACATAACAAAATGTGGAAAAGGGGAAGGTGTCTGAATACTTTCCAAATGCACTGTACTTATACGAATGAGATCAAATCTCCTTTGCAAGAGAGAGACCTGTATTATATCAAATACTTTCAGTCCCATGGTGGCCATTTGCCAAGACCTAACCCCTTACACAGGGCAGCATGTCATGTAAGTCATTGTTCAGATATTAAGTAATGTAATAATACAGGGCATTCAGAAAGTATTCAGACCCCTTGAATTTTTCCACATTTTGTGACATTACAGCCTTATTCTAAAATGGATTAAATAGTTTTGTGTCCTCTTCAATCTACACACAATACAATAATGACAAAGCAAAAACAGGTTTTTTGAAATTTGGGAGAATTATATTTGGGTGTTTCAGTGAAACGTAAGTGAGGGAGGCCCCGCTCTCTCGCTTTCCCAGATGTTTAGTTCATTTCATTCCGATCTCCTTTGCATTATTGTAGCCATTTTCTGTAGCCTGTCAACTATGCCTCTGTCTATCCCTGATCTCTCCTCTCCGCACAGGCTATACAAACGCCTCACACCACGTGGCTGCTGCCTCTCTAACCTGGTGGTCCCTGCACGCACGACCCACGTGGAGTTCCAGGTCTCCGGCAGCCTCTGGAACTGCCGTTCTGCGGCCAACAAGGCAGAGTTCATCTCAGCCTATGCTACCCTCCAGTCCCTCGACTTCTTGGCGCTGACGGAAACATGGATTACCACTGAAAAAAATGCTACTCCTACTGCTCTCTTCTCGTCTGACCATGTGTTCTCGCATACCCCGAGAGCATCTGGTCAGCGGGGTGGTGGCACAGGAATCCTCATCTCTCCCAAGTGGACATTCTCTCTTTTTCCCCTGACCCATCTGTCTATCTCCTCATTTGAATTCCATGCTGTCACAGTCACTAGCCCATTCAAGCTTTACATCCTTGTCATTTATCGCCCTCCAGGTTCCCTTGGAGAGTTCATCAATGAGCTTGACGCCTTGATAAGTTCCTTTCCTGAGGATGGCTCACCCCTCACAGTTCTGGGTGACTTCAACCTCCCTACGTCTACCTTTGACTAATTTCTCTCTGCCTCCTTCTTTCCACTCCTCTCCTCTTTTGACCTCACCCTCTCACCTCCCCCCCCTACTCACAAGGCAGGCAATACGCTTGACCTCATCTTTACTAGATGCTGTTCTTCTACTAATCTCACTGCAACTCCCTTCCATGTCTCCGACCACTACTTTGTATCCTTTTCTCTCTCGCTCTCCTCCAACACTACTCACCCCTACTCAGATGGTAGTGCGCCGTCGCAACCTTCGCTCTCTCTTTCCCGCTACTCTCTCCTCTTCCATCCTATCATCTCTTCCCTCTGCTCAATCCTTCTCCCTCCAATCTCCTGATTCTGCCTCCTCAACCCTCCTCTCCGCCCTTTCTGCATCCTTTGACTCTCTATGTCCCCTATCCTCCCGGCCGGCTCGGTCCTCCCCTCCTGCTCCGTGGCTTGACGACTCATTGCAAGCTCACAGAACAGGGCTCCGGGCAGCTGAGCGGAAATGGAGGAAAACTAGACTCCCTGCGGACCTGGCATCTTTTCACTCCCTCCTCTCTACATTTTCTTCATCTGTTTCTGCTGCTAAAGCCACTTTCTACCACTCTAAATTCCAAGCATCTGCCTCTAACCCTAGGGAGCTCTTTGCCACCTTCTCCTCCCTGCTGAATCCTCCTCCCACCCCCCCCCCCTCCCTCTCTGTGGATGACTTCGTCAACCATTTTGAAAAGAAGGTTGACAACATCCGATTCCCATTTGTTAAGTCAAATGACACTGCTGGTCCTGCTCACACTGCCCTACCCTATGCTTTGACTTCTTTCTCCCCTCTCTCTCCAGATGAAATCTTGCGACTTGTGATGGCCGGCAGCCCAACAACCTGCCCGCTTCACCCTATCCCCTCCTCTCTTCTCCAGACCATCTCCGGTGACCTTCTCCCTTACCTCACTTCGCTCATCAACTCATCCTTGACCGCTGGCTATGTCCCTTCCGTCTTCAAGAGAGCGAGAGTTGCACCCCTTCTCAAAAAACCAACACTCGATCCCTCTGATGTCAACAACTACAGACCAGTATCCCTTTCTTTTCTCTCCAAAACTCTTGAGCGTGCCGTCTCTAGCCAACTCTCTTGCTATCTCTCTCAGAATGACCTTCTTGATCCAAACCAGTCAGGTTTCAAGACTGGTCATTCAACTGAGACTGCTCTTCTCTTCCTCCCAGGGAAGGACTGCCCGTTCCATGATCTCGCCATCACGGTTGACAACTCCGTTGTGTCCTCCTCCCAGAGTGCGAAGAGCCTTGGCGTGACCCTGGACAACACCCTGTCGTTCTCCGCTAACATCAAGGCGGTGACCCGATCCTGTAGGTTCATGCTCTACAACATTCGGAGAGTACGACCCTGCCTTACACAGGAAGCGGCAGAGGTCCTAATCCAGGCACTTGTCATCTCCCGTCTGGATTACTGCAACTCGCTGTTGGCTGGGCTCCCTGCCTGTGCCATTAAACCCCTACAACTCATCCAAAATGCCGCAGCCCGTCTGGTGTTCAACCTTCCCAAGTTCTCTCACGTCACCACGCTCCTCCGCACACTCCACTGGCTTCCAGTTGAAGCTCGCATCTGCTACAAGACCATGGTGCTTGCCTACGGAGCTGTGAGGGGAACGGCACCTCCGTACCGTCAGGCTCTGATCAGTCCCTACACCCAAACGAGGGCATTGTGTTCATCCACATCTGGCCTGCTGGCCCCCCTACCTCTGCGGAAGCACAGTTCCCGCTCAGCCCAGTCAAAACAGTTCGCTGCTCTGGCAACCCAATGGTGGAACAAGCTCCCTCACGACGCCAGGACAGCGGAGTCACTCACCACCTTCCGGAGACACTTGAAACCCCACCTCTTTAAGGAATACCTGGGATAGGATAAAGTAATCCTTCTACCCCCCCTTACCCCCCCCCCAAAAATCCCACTGGCTATAAGGTGAATGCATCTATTTGTAAGTCGCTCTGGATAAGAGCGTCTGCTAAATGACGTAAATGTAAATGTAAAAATGACGCTACAAGCTTGACACCCCTGTATTTGGGGAGTTTCTCCCATTTTTCTCTGCAGATCCTCTCAAGCTCTGTCAGCTTTGTCATTATTGGGTATTGTGTGGAGATTGATGAATATTTTTTATTTATTTAATCAATTTTAGAATAAGGCTGTAACGTAACAAAATGTGGAAAAAGGGAAGGGGTCTGAATACTTTCCGAATGCACTGTAAATGTACTGGCTGTAGGGGAGTTATGAATGACTCTGCCCTTAATTAAAAATCTTTGATATTTCTTTGCATATGACAGAGAAATTACAACTGTTGGTACTGGACTGTTTCAATGGCCATATAATTTATGGACTGGCACTATGTGTGTCAGAGCTAAAACGGCATTGCACGTCAATAAGTCAGAGAAGTTTATGTGAGATTTGAACCATTAATTTGCATCTATGATATTACCAACCCCTCAGTTCCCCTCAGGCTGTCTGACTAAAAGTCTTATTAGTTCAATTCACTTATAAAATAAATGATCGAGGTAATCACCGACTGTAATATCCTTTTATAATAATAATCGAGACACAATCATTAAAGAGCCACCAAATGATGTTGTTCCGCCTCCCTCAAGGCAGTGAAAAAAATGAAAAAGAGAGATCCGCTATGATATCACTGACAGTTATCCATGGTCAACAAATGAAGAAGAGTGGGGAGAATGGGCCGGCTTGTTGAAATGAAAGCGTGGCATACCTCCCTGGTGCCAAGGGCTTTACGCCTTCATCCCCCTTTCCATCGGGCACTGCCGCCGCTCCACGCCACGTCTGTATGCATCGCGAGCCCGAGCGATGAGCATCTCATAAGCTGCCACTTTGATTTGCAAGGCTCCCAATCAAAGAATGTAAATTAAAATCCCGGTTTTACATACGCCATGTCTCTTTCCTTCATGTACGTATGCAAATGGAGTCGCTTTGCCTCTCGGCGATTTCGTAATTACCTTTATGAAGGACAGCTGTAATACATAATTAACAGAAATGCTTGCAAGGCGCCAAAGCCCTCCCCTTGTTCTCCCCTCTGTTTTGGCTCCCAGGGCAAAGAGAGGGTATGGGGATTAGTGGAGAATTGGGTCGTGTTCATTAGGACATGCGAGAGAAAACATTTAAAGACATTTTCTTCCATTTGGTGCACTAATGAATATGACCCAGGGTTCTGAAAGTCGTTGTCTGGCTGATAGGGTTGCCTGCATAGAGCCCTAGGTGCCCCAGAGGCCATGGGATAACCCGTGATTTTAGCTTGTAATTTTTCAGACAAGTGGAGTTGCCTTCCCTAACTATAACTTTTCCTCTTTGGGGCTGGTTTCCCAGACCTGGATTTAAGCCTAGTCCTGGACTGAAAAACACTATCTTCCAGGCACTGACTTTCAGTGACTTGTTATGTCAGTCACTGAAAGTCACTCAATTAGTCATGTCAGCAAAAAAACAAATTGATTGGTAGTTAGTCTAGCCAGCTATCTAAACTTGTAGTAATCATGGCTGAACCTTTTATTATTTCCTATTGTTGTTGCATTGTCGAGAAGGAACCTGCAAGTAAGCGTTTCTCTGCCCCATGGCAAAATAAGTTGAATTGCAGAAAACTTGCTTTAAAACTGCAACATTTTCTCTACGACACATGACAAAATGTGTAGCATTGCAGGAAATGAACTTTAAAACTAAAACATTTCTCTTCACCGTCAAGAGAGGGGCCACTAAAATCTTTTTGCCGCGAGGTGGGGGGCCCCCCAAACAAATCTAGCTTAGGGCCCCCAAAAGGCTAGAGCCGGCCCTGACTTCGACTGTGTGCCAATATTGACCAATAGCTTCCTTTCTTCATAGGTTTCCTTTCCTTTACTGGCATTGTATGAGAAGTAAATATTGCCACCATACTGCTTTCCCCACTTGTCTATTTAGATCAGTGATCCCTTCAAGGAAACAAGGAGAGCAATGCATCCTCATTCACTGTGCATTGCATGGTTTGAGGCTGACATGAGTGGGATTGAGAGGCTGTCTTTTCCAGATCTCCTCAATATACCCTTAGTGGAATGGAACTCGCCACACATTGCTGTCTTAATCCCTGTCTGTTATTTTACTCCTCTGTGAAGTGGACTCTAGATGGTCACATTCAAACACATTCAAATGTCCTTCCTTCCTTGTGAGGAATACTTTGGAAATGCATACTTCCTTCCTTCCATGAACTAATATAATTTCCTTTCTTCCATGGAGTAATAGCATTTACAAAGTGTACGAACAGGGCGTACATCTCACTCTAAGCTAACCGGAAACACTGAAGAGCCTAGTGGACAGTTCCCTAAAGTCTAAAACGGAATACCTGTACTCAAAGCCATTAATTCCTGCCTACAATCACTATCAAAAAGGAAATTAAATTTTTTCATTTTTGATGTGATCGACTGTTGTCAGAAAGCACACTTTCACTTAACAATGCAGGAGGATAAGAGTTGAGCATGTTATCTCCCTTTACAATTCCTGTGAGCCAGGGAACTCTCCCATTTTGGTTTAGTTTGGTTTCTGATTGGTCTTTGACTGTGGTTTTCACTTTATCCCTCTGTGGCTGTAGTGGGAAGCGATGTGGTGTATAGCCGTGCATGTCATCGAGTGATCTCCTTTTAAAAACTGAAGCTGATGCTTTTAAATGCACCATCAAGGCAGGGGCTGTCCAAGTCAGTTATAAGTTAACCAAATAAACTGTGACGATGCAATTAATAATGCATATTGTTTGCGAAAGCCTCAGCTCAGTGATTTGACTGATGTATGCAAAGATGGTAATTTATTGAAAGTAAATTCATGTAATTGTGCCGGGGAACTTGATGAACCAAAAGAAGGTGTCAGCATGGCTTCCATCACCATCAGACGAACGGAATCATTAAAGAGAAAAAACAAATCCACTTCAAAGGGCGGCTACAGAACAAACATTTATTTTATGGGCGCATTTCGTTTCGAAAAAGTTAGGAACGGCTGTTATGGTAAATATGTCAGATTTGTTGTAGGTTGTTTTGTTTCTGTTGGTTTTATTTATTTATTTAGTCCGCAGGGATGTAAACATTCACTCTACGCTTATCAAAGTAGTCGATGTAAGTTTAATTTGAAGACCGGGGAAACAGGAGTCTGAAATGTAGTTGTCATTGTCGAGAAAGACTGGAGTTAGACTTGTTTCCAGATCCCAGTGCCCCAAGTGCATCTTGGTAAAAATAGTTGTCTTGTTCATAATGAAGATGTTTACATAATGACATTACTTGAGTTCTATTCATGTCACAGATGGGCTTGATTTTAGGAAAACACAAGTGACAAAATAATGATCAATCATGTGTTAAGACAGTCATGAGGATGGTAATATTTTCATTGAAATGACGTGGAAACAACGTTGATTGAACCAGTGTGTGCCCAGTGGGAATATGCCTATTCAGTCCCTTCCCCTATCACTGTATTTAAAAGAAAGCAAGGAAAGAGACATTTTAGGCAAATGTGACACAACTAGTGATGCATTCCTGGACACAAATTAAGGCTAGTCCTGGACAAAAAAAGCACTTTCGATGTAGAATATCCATTAAACAGTTTTTATATCCAGTGCTAGGCTTAATCTGTGGAAAACAATCCTATAACCCCTCTGGTGCAGTTCCCATTGGTTTTTAATAGAACCTCAGACAGTGTGGTTATCCCCCTGTATGAGAAACCCAACTAAATACGCCCATCCTCCCAATCCCCTCCACCACAGACCTCAATTGAGATGACCACTAACCAGACAGCCAATAGCATAATCCATACGGATCTCTCCCCTACCTAGGGTTAATTCCCTGGGTACTGTTTAAGTTGAGAGGTAAAAAGAGAACCTATCCATGTGGTTGCTCGGTTTCAGTGGTTCCCAAACCCCAACCTCTATCTACAGTAATGATGCATTTAGACGAGGGATGCAAAAACCGCCATACCAGTCGGTACAGTGGGACAAGAAAGCAAGAAAGACAGTGACTGCAAAAGCAAGCCAGCACAACTGTATGCGTTGCTATGGTGATTTCAGTAAACAAACAGTGCAAATCAACATTTGGTAGAAAACAACGCTACGGCAGACGGCAAAATATGAAATATTTGAACTCAATGGCATTTACCGTCTTTCTCTCATTGAAAACAATGACATCCGGTTTGCCATCTACTGTCTACCTCGTGCCATCTAAACGCAGCATTAGGAAACTGGATATGTATCCATTCACACTAGGCCACAGGTACTTCAGTGTGTATCTTTTGTGCTCTGTCCCCCCTCCCTCTCTCTCTTGACAGCTGTTTTTCTCTCTCTTTCTACTTCCCTATTAGTACCATACAATGAAGGGTACCTAGTTAATAATCTGTATTTTATTTATATTGCTTGCACTGTAATGGATAAGCTTTCTCACAGCTCAACTGTCTTTCATTCTGTGTATTTAAAATGTCTTACCTACCACTCTGTCTCCCTTCTGTTTCTCCCTCTCTCCCTTCTTGCCAAGATCGTATGTAACAGAGGTGGTTTTGTGAACAAAGCTTGTGTGATGAGTAACCTTGCATGAGACCTGAAAAATGTCCCCTAGCTACCCAACCTAATGCCTAGGCTTAAGCTCAGCAGGCGAACAGTCTTATGGTGTGCAGATGACCTGGGTTCAAACCCAGCCAGTCACACTTCCAGTGCTTGCAATGTGATGGATGCATTTTCCAACATTCAATGAATATTCAATTCAGTAAAGGTTTCTTACCTACCACTCTCTCTGTTCCTTCTCTCTCCATCACTCTGCCTATCTTTCCCATCTTGTCAAGAACGCTAATTGTTTGCATTTTGACGCAACACATTTCTCACTTCTTAAGTGGCTTTAATTATCTGTCATCATCAGCGTCTAAACGGCACCAGTTGCCTTTCTACCGGTCTCGCACCGCTTTTGATTGACACCCGCACAGGCGAGGGCGAGAAGGAAAACTGCTCTTTGATTGATGCGCGCCACGGTTGGTATTCCTAGGCCATTTGACCGAGAAGTCGGGAAAGAAGAAGAATATCCCCCAACCACCACCACAGCTTATCCATGTCAAGCAAGCTGTTGGGCACACCAACGAGAAACGCTTAATACTCTGTTTGCCTGACACCCCATTTCTCTCCTTTAACCCTCCATCCCACCTTAACCCCCCCATGCTGCTGTCAAGAAACCTCACTCTTCTGTCAGTCTGCTGTTATACCGCCGCGCCGTTGCCGTCGAAATGAAGTTGTGAACGACTTCTTCTCCTTCCTGGCAGCTTGCGAACGAGGCTTCTAAACATAGACAAATCTGCAAACAAACCACTTCAAGGGGTCCCAACTGTTTCCTCACATCTTGCCAACACATGAAAATGGCCTCCTTTTTTTTTGAAGAGCCCATCAGGCAGGAAATGACAATTGATGTTGAATATTAATAAAGTGTGCCATATGTTCCGGACAAAACACACCCATGCATTATTAAACTTGATTCGATGTGTCATCCTGCTAATTAGTCCTTGTTAAAAGATAATAAAAGAACAGAGATGTAGAACATGATTAAAGAATGGGAAGTTTGTTAAAATTGGAGGGAGATGAAAGAGAAGAGGACTGATTTGTCAGTTACTGTATGTCTTTTAGTTTCCTAGTAAGTATTGTCAGACACAGCAGCTAGCTATACTCATGGTTGTCAATTTTAATTGTATATTTTAATTGTATGCATGATACACTTATTAGTGTGTGTTTAGATGTACAGAGGAATGTTAGGCCTTACAAATTGAATTAGTGTTTTTGTAAATACAGACAGAAATTGATGTTATTTAAGCATGTCTAAACTGAGTGGACAAAACATTAGGAACACATTCCCAATATGTTTCCCTCAGAACAGCCCCAATTTGTCGGGGCAAGGACTCTACAAGGTGTCAAAAGCGTTCCACAGGGATGCTGGCCCATGTTGACTCCAATGCTTCCCACAGTTGTGTCAAGTTGGCTGGATGTCCTTTGAGTGGTGGACCATTCTTTATACACACGGGAAACTGTTGAGCATGAAAAACCCAGCAGCGTTGCAGTTCTTGACACACTCAAACCAGTGCACCTGGCACCTACTACCATACCCCGTTCAAAGGCACTTAAATATTTTGTCTTGCCGATTCACCCTCTGAATGGCACACATACAAAATCCATGTCTCAATTGTTTCAAGGGTTAAAAATCCTTCTTTAATAACCTGTCTCCTCCCCTTCATCTACACTGTTAGAAGTACATTTAGCAAGTGACATCAATAAGGTATCATGGCTTTTACCTGGATTCACCTGGTCAGTCTATGTCATGGAAAGAGCAGGTGGTCCTAATGTTTTGTACACTCAGTGTAGATTGCATTTCTGTGTTTAGGACAGTGAAACTGCATGTGTGGTATATACCCTTGTTGTGTTAGAATAGAGTATGTGTACTTCTGTGTGTGTGTGTGTGTGTGTGTGTTGTGTTTACGTGGTGTGTATTTGTCTATGTGCCTGTGTGTGTCTAATGTGTCTGTAGGGTCCCTGTACTTGTTGGACAATCTCAGGACCATCAAATGGCTTCTTATAAAAAGACTGACATCAGCTGGGCTTAGAATGAGCTCCATCCATCTTCCAGGTCCCCCTCGTGCGACACACCTGGGTTGTGTTCATTAGGCAACAAACAGAAGAAACTACCTGGACTTGTCCAATAAGAAATGCTAATTTTTGTTTTCTATTGCAAAACGTTTTCTGTTGCAGGACATAATGAACAGGACCGCCATTTCTCTCTGTCTTTTGGAACATTACTTCTACATAGCTACATGATACATACAATGCAGATTTACTGACATGAGAAAAAACAAACATTGATTGACTTCAAAACAGTCCAACTGAAGTTTATCCCATCCCTATGACAGAATGAAGAAAGAAGAGAAACACGACATGTCTTTTGGAACGTTAATTATATTTCAACAGAGAGGAACACGTTGTCCGCATTCTCTGACAGGGGCCTTGAGAGGGAGTTCATCTCATCATTGATTAAGTATCATAGTTCCCTACATGCTGCGAGTGCCTAATTGGAGAAGGGGGGTTGGGGAGGAGGAAGGGGTTAATTTGGGAGGCCTTATTAACTGGAACAGATTCGGCGAGCTGTTAAAGAGAAGCGGAGAAGAGGAAACGCGACGCTAGCTGCCTCTGTGTTTCGGTCGACTCTCTCTCTCTCTCACTCTCTCTGTCAAGGCCCGGCTCTCGTGATTGATAACTGCACCAGTTGGGAGAGAGTCAAACTGGGCGAGATGAAGGGGTGACTGGGGAAAAGAAGAGGGAGGGATGGATGGAAGGGGAGGGAGGGAGAGAGAAAAGATAGAGAGTGAGGGTGGAGTTGGGGTGGAGTGACTGGAGACATATGCTAGCTCTCAGGCGAAAGAGTGATGGAGAGAAGAAAGAGAGAGAGAGAGAGGGAGGAGATAGATGGCAGTGCCGGGCCATGTCAGACAGGCTCTCTTTATCATACATTTCACCCCACTTTGTGTTCACCTGTTGTTGTTTTTTAGAACGCTGGACATGTTTGTCAAGAGAAGGGGAAGGGAGAGAATGATGTTGGGGATTGGAATGTGTGTGTGCATGCTAGTGTGAGCGTAAATGTACATGCGTTTGGCTGCAAAAGCTGGGGCCAAGCAGGAGATGGTATCAGATTGGCGTGGTGACACTGTTTTTCCATTTCCATAATTCACAGCGATAGCAGAACGGGTTTGGCTGGCCACGTTGAAACAACAGCTCTTTTGCTCAGGTGCCACCCCGGGGTTGCCAAAATTCCCGGTGGCAGCTGACCTAGCACAAGTTTTGGCACACTGAAAAAGGGGAACAATATAACGTGGGCCAGTGACAGATCTGCAATCAGGAATGATGGGAACTCAAACAGCGAGTCCCTTTTCTGTCGATACACATCTGGTTCACCGTCGTATTCGCAGGCTCCGTCCCCCTCCATCCGGGAATTGTGGGCCCTGTCAAGAAAAGTGGGGCGTTAATTCACCTTGCTGTTTAACCTTTCCCTTATGTTCGATTCGGCCTACACCGTTTATGTTCCGGGTCAATTTGACCTGTATAGTAAGTACAGTAGGTACAATAAGTACATCAAGATCATAAATGTGTGATTAACATCCCAAAATCTATTTTCCAGTCGTTGAATAGTGTTCAATCATATGTTTTTTTCCCTGAGTTGACCCCCAACTGTTAAAATGTATAGCCAAATGTTTGATTACTGTACCAAAGTCATAAAATCAATGAAATTATGACATGTATGACATTGTTTTGTACATTTTTAGCCAAACTTCAGATCACTGTCCCTCGGCCTATGAACATCACAGGGAAAGCTTACTCATATCTTTGTGATCATCATGGATACAGAGGGGGAAAAAAGTATTTAGTCAGCCACCAATTGTGCAAGTTCTCCCACTTAAAAAGATGAGAGAGGCCTGTAATTTGTATCATAGGTACACGTCAACTATGACAGACAAAATGAGGGGGAAAAAATCCAGAAAATCACATTGTAGGATTTTTAATGAATTTATTTGCAAATTATGGTGGAAAATAGGTATTTGGTCAAAAACAAAAGTTTCTCAATACTTTGTTATATACCCTTTGTTGGCAATGACACAGGTCAAACGTTTTCTGTAAGTCTTCACAAGGTTTTCACACACTGTTGCTGGTATTTTGGCCCATTCTTCCATGCAGATCTCCTCTAGAGCAGTGATGTTTTGGGGCTGTCGCTGGGCAACACGGACTTTCAACTCCCTCCAAAGATTTTCTATGGGGTTGAGATCTGGAGACTGGCTAGGCCACTCCAGAACCTTGAAATGCTTCTTACGAAGCCACTCCTTCGTTGCCCGGGCGGTGTGTTTGGGATCATTGTCATGCTGAAAGACCCAGCCACGTTTCATCTTCAATGCCCTTGCTGATGGAAGGAGGTTTTCACTCAAAATCTCACGATACATGGCCCCATTCATTCTTTCCTTTACACGGATCAGTCGTCCTGGTCCCTTTTCAGAAAAACAGCCCCAAAGCATGATGTTTCCACCCCCATGCTTCACAGTAGGTATGGTGTTCTTTGGATGCAACTCAGCATTCTTTGTCCTCCAAACACGACGAGTTGAGTTTTTACCAAAAAGTTATATTTTGGTTTCATCTGACCATATGACATTCTCCCAATCCTCTTCTGGATCATCCAAATGCACTCTAGCAAACTTCAGACGGGCCTGGACATGTACTGGCTTAAGCAGGGGGACACGTCTCGCACTGCAGGATTTGAGTCCCTGGCGGCGTAATGTGTTACTGATGGTAGGCTTTGTTACTTTGGTCCCAGCTCTCTGCAGGTCATTCACTAGGTCCCCCCGTGTGGTTCTGGGATTTTTGCTCACCGTTCTTGTGATCATTTTGACCCCACGGGGTGAGATCTTGCGTGGAGCCCCAGATCGAGGGAGATTATCAGTGGTCTTGTATGTCTTCCATTTCCTAATAATTGCTCCCACAGTTGATTTCTTCAAACCAAGCTGCTTACCTATTGCAGATTCAGTCTTCCCAGCCTGGTGCAGGTCTACAATTTTGTTTCTGGTGTCCTTTGACAGCTCTTTGGTCTTGGCCATAGTGGAGTTTGGAGTGTGACTGTTTGAGGTTGTGGACAGGTGTCTTTTATACTATTAACAAGTTCAAACAGGTGCCATTAATACAGGTAACGAGTGGAGGACAGAGGAGCCTCTTAAAGAAGAAGTTACAGGTCTGTGAAAGCCAGAAATCTTGCTTGTTTGTAGGTGACCAAATACTTATTTTCCACCATAATTTGCAAATAAATTCATTAAAAATCCTACAATGTGATTTTCTGGATTTTTTCTCCTCAATTTGTCTGTCATAGTTGACGTGTACCTATGATGAAAATTACAGGCCTCTCTCATCTTTTTAAGTGGGAGAAGATGCACAACTGGTGGCTGACTAAATACTTTTTTTCCCCACTGTAGATATTTACTGCACATCATACAATTTGTCTCTAGCGCAAAGGTCAAGGTCAAAGGTCAAGGTTGAATTTAAAAATTGACTTAAAATTGTCTTTAGATCAGTGTTTCGCAGCCTCTGAGCATAATAGACACATCATACTTATATCGGGTCTTATTTTTACAAAATATATAATAATATTAGGTGTTTTAGAAGTTTGAGATCCATACTTAGAAAAGTAGATGAAGTGTCATTGTCGAAAACATACGTAAAATAGTATTTTAGTGATTTCAAACTCTGTTCAAATTGATTTGGAATGTAAGGGAAGGGTTAAAGCTACGGTCTTGAAGATGTCCCTGCTGTTCAATGGTCATTTTAATGAATGCCATATACCCCATTGATACTCTAAGAATATATAATACATATACAGTGGGGGAAAAAAGTATTTAGTCAGCCACCAATTGTGCAAGTTCTCCCACTTAAAAAGATGAGAGAGGCCTGTAATTTTCATCATAGGTACACGTCAACTATGACAGACAAATTGAGAAAAGAAAATCCAGAAAATCACATTGTAGGATTTTTTATGAATTTATTTGCAAATTATGGTGGAAAATAAGTATTTGGTCACATACAAACAAGCAAGATTTCTGGCTCTCACAGACCTGTAACTTCTTCTTTAAGAGGCTCCTCTGTCCTCCACTCGTTACCTGTATTAATGGCACCTGTTTGAACTTGTTATCAGTATAAAAGACACCTGTCCACAACCTCAAACAGTCACACTCCAAACTCCACTATGGCCAAGACCAAAGAGCTGTCAAAGGAGAGGCCTGTAATTTGTATCATAGGTACACGTCAACTATGACAGACAAAATGAGGGGGAAAAAATCCAGAAAATCACATTGTAGGATTTTTAATGAATTTATTTGCAAATTATGGTGGAAAATAGGTATTTGGTCAAAAACGAAAGTTTCTCAATACTTTGTTATATACCCTTTGTTGGCAATGACACAGGTCAAACGTTTTCTGTAAGTCTTCACAAGGTTTTCACACACTGTTGCTGGTATTTTGGCCCATTCTTCCATGCAGATCTCCTCTATGGCCAAGACCAAAGAGCTGTCAAAGGACACCAGAAACAAAATTGTAGACCTGCACCAGGCTGGGAAGACTGAATCTGCAATAGGTAAGCAGCTTGGTTTGAAGAAATCAACTGTGGGAGCAATTATTAGGAAATGGAAGACATACAAGACCACTGATAATCTCCCTCGATCTGGGGCTCCACGCAAGATCTCACCCCGTGGGGTCAAAATGATTACAAGAACGGTGAGCAAAAATCCCAGAACCACATGGGGGGACCTAGTGAATGACCTGCAGAGAGCTGGGACCAAAGTAACAAAGCCTACCATCAGTAACACACTACGCCGCCAGGGACTCAAATCCTGCTGTGCCAGACGTGTCCCCCTGCTTAAGCCAGTACATGTCCAGGCCCGTCTGAAGTTTGCTAGAGTGCATTTGGATGATCCAGAAGAGGATTGGGAGAATGTCATATGGTCAGATGAAACCAAAATAGAACTTTTTGGTAAAAACTCAACTCGTCGTGTTTGGAGGACAAAGAATGCTGAGTTGCATCCAAAGAACACCATACCTACTGTGAAGCATGGGGGTGGAAACATCATGCTTTGGGGCTGTTTTTCTGCAAAGGGACCAGGACGACTGATCCGTGTAAAGGAAAGAATGAATGGGGCCATGTATCGTGAGATTTTGAGTGAAAACTTCCTTCCATCAGCAAGGGCATTGAAGATGAAACGTGGCTGGGTCTTTCAGCAAGACAATTATCCCAAACACACCGCCCAGGCAACGAAGGAGTGGCTTCGTAAGAAGCATTTCAAGGTCCTGGAGTGGCCTAGCCAGTCTCCAGATCTCAACCCCATAGAAAATCTTTGGAGGGAGTTGAAAGTCCGTGTTGCCCAGTGACAGCCCCAAAACATCACTGCTCTAGAGGAGATCTGCATGGAGGAATGGGCCAAAATACCAGCAACAGTGTGTGAAAACCTTGTGAAGACTTACAGAAAACGTTTGACCTGTGTCATTGCCAACAAAGGGTATATAACAAAGTATTGAGAAACTTTAGTTATTGACCAAATACTTATTTTCCACCATAATTTGCAAATAAATTCATTAAAAATCCTACAATGTGATTTTCTGGATTTTTTTTCTCCACATTTTGTCTGTCATAGTTGACGTGTACATATGCTGAAAATTACAGGCCTCTCTCATCTTTTTAAGTGGGAGAACTTGCACAATTGGTGGCTGACTAAATACTTTTTTTCCCCACTGTATGTATTTCCCAATTTTACAGTGGTTACACTTCTGAATTACATAGCTTGTTCTCTTCCAAACCAAGAGGCGGGGCTGCTGTTGGGCCAAAACACCAGACTTTGTATTGTAATGTATATTTGTATTATAATGTACATTACTGCCTTAATTGTTGCTGGACCCCAGGAAGTGTAGCTGGTGCCTTGGCAGCAACTAATGGGGATCCATAATAAATACAAATACTCCAGACTGTGGCTTTAACGGCACGCTGCGGAAAGTTGTGCGTCGTTAATTGACAGCACCAGCCTTGTCATAATTGAACATAATTGGGGCAATTTAGAGAGGTCTTTTTGAAAAGTTACCAAATAATAACACACACTTGACTAGGGCCTTGTTTTCTCAAATAATTGTGCAAAAAGCGCCCTGCACACCATTAGTTAAATTTTCTCATTAAAATAATACGCCTTTTGAACTAATACACTCCTCAAACACCAAACGTGTGGGTGGTGGAGAGATGGTGTAGACTGGTCCCAGCAAAATAAACAAAAGAGTACAGATGTACAGTGGGGAGAGCAAGTATTTGATACACTGCCGATTTTGCAGGTTTCCCTACTTACAAAGCATGTAGAGGTCTGTAATTTTTATCATAGGTACACTTCAACTGTGAGAGACGGAATCTAAAACAAAAATCCAGAAAATCACATTGTATGATTTTTAAGTAATTAATTTGCATTTTATTGCATGACATAAGTATTTGATCACCTACCAACCAGTAAGAATTCCGGCTCTCACAGACCTGTTAGTTTTTCTTTAAGAAGCCCTCCTGTTCTCCACTCATTACCTGTATTAACTGCACCTGTTTGAACTTGTTACCTGTATAAAAGACACCTGTAAACACACTCAATCAAACAGACTCCAACCTCTCCACAATGGCCAAGACCAGAGAGCTGTGTAAGGACATCAGGTATAAAATTGTAGACCTGCACAAGGCTGGGATGGGCTACAGGACAATAGGCAAGCAGCTTGGTGAGAAGGCAACAACTGTAGGCGCAATTATTAGAAAATGGAAGAAGTTCAAGATGACGGTCAATCACCCTCGGTCTGGGGCTCCATGCAAGATCTCACCTCGTGGAGCATCAATGATCATGAGGAAGGTGAGGGATCAGCCCAGAACTACACGGCAGGACCTGGTCAATGACCTGAAGAGAGCTGGGACCACAGTCTCAAAGAAAACCATTAGTAACACACTACGCCGTCATGGATTAAAATCCTGCAGCGCACGCAAGGTCCCCCTGCTCAAGCCAGCACATGTCCAGGCCCGTCTGAAGTTTGCCAATGACCATCTGGATGATCCAGAGGAGGAATGGGAGAAGGTCATGTGGTCTGATGAGACAAAAATAGAGCTTTTTGGTCTAAACTCCACTCGCCGTGTTTGGAGGAAGAAGAAGGATGAGTACAACCCCAAGAACACCATCCCAACCGTGAAGCATGGAGGTGGAAACATCATTCTTTGGGGATGCTTTTCTGCAAAGGGGACAGGACGACTGCACCGTATTGAGGGGAGGATGGATGGGGCCATGTATCGCGAGATCTTGGCCAACAACCTCCTTTCCTCAGTAAGAGCATTGAAGATGGGTCGTGGCTGGGTCTTCCAGCATGACAACGACCCGAAACACACAGCCAGGGCAACTAAGGAGTGGATCCGTAAAAAGCATCTCAAGGTCCTGGAGTGGCCTAGCCAGTCTCCAGACCTGAACCCAATAGAAAATCTTTGGAGGGAGCTGAAAGTCCATATTGCCCAGCGACAGCCCCGAAACCTGAAGGATCTGGAGAAGGTCTGTATGGAGGAGTGGGCCAAAATCCCTGCTGCAGTGTGTGCAAACCTGGTCAAGACCTACAGGAAACGTATGATCTATGTAATTGCAAACAAAGGTTTCTGTACCAAATATTAAGTTCTGCTTTTCTGATGTATCAAATACTTATGTCATGCAATAAAATGCAAATTAATTACTTAAAAATCATACAATGTCATTTTCTGGATTTTTGTTTTGTTGAAGTGTACCTATGATAAAAATTACAGACCTCTACATGCTTTGTAAGTAGGAAAACCTGCAAAATCGGCAGTGCATCAAATACTTGTTCTCCCCACTGTAGCAACTGAAAGGTAGAAGAGCAATACCATGATATGGTGAGTGTTTCTTCATGTGAAGTAATATAAATTGACTGTCTATCTTATTACTCTCCCTTTCTCATTCATAGCAGTTGTGTAGACTTGAAGCATAAGTTAGTGGAGAAGTGACCATTGCAGCATTGGGATAACTACCACTACCAATTGTTCTTACAGGTATTGACCAATTTTACTTAGGTCATGGGTAGCATGGACACTGAGTTGCCAAAGACTATTCTCCATCATTGGATGGACAATAAAGTTTGCCCCCGCTCCCAAAACATGAATAAATAAATATGTCCAATATATATTTCCTTTCCACTCCATATCATTATCGTTTAGGTTTCATTCTTCTAAATATTGTATAGATAAGCATTTGTTAGAATGAGAGATTGCGCTAATATCACATCGAAAATGAAATGATAATTAGAAATTGTTAGTTTAAAGCTATTGCCGCCCATAAAACTTTGATAACGTGAACATTAGCCACATTACATTTAATGGGCCTAACCAATGTGGTTACTCCCTGGATTTTATGTACTACAGAAAGCATATGGTGAATAATGGAGAAAGGGAAGGAGAGGGTAAGTCTAACAGAGAGAGACAACTACAGTACCTTCAGAAAGTATTCACACCAACTGATTTTTCCACATGTTGTTGTGTTACAGCCTGAATTTAAAATGGATTAAATTAAGTTTTTTTTGCCACTGGCCAACAAACAATACCCCTAATGTCAAACTGGAATTATACTTTTAGAATTTTTTAAAAATTAATTAAAGTGAAGGAAAACAGTATTTGATCCCCTGCTGATTTTGTACATTTGCCCACTGACAAAGAAATGATCAGTCTATAATTTTAATGGTAGGTTTATTTGAATGGTGAGGTACAGAATAACAACAAAAAATCCAGAAAAACGCATGTCAAAAATGTTATAAATTGATTTGCATTTTAATGAGGGAAATAAGTATTTGACCCCCTCTCAATCAGAAAGATTTCTGGCTCCCAGGTGTCTTTTATACAGGTAACGAGCTGAGATTAGGAGCACACTCTTAAAGGGAGTGCTCCTAATCGCAGTTTGTTACCTGTATAAAAGACACCTGTCCACAGAAGCAATCAATCAATCAGATTCCAAACTCTCCATCATGGCCAAGACCAAAGAGCTCACCAAGGATGTCAGGGACAAGATTGTACACCAACACAAGGCTGGAATGGGCCACAAGACCATCGCCAAGCAGCTTGGTGAGAAGGTGACAACAGTTGGTGCAAGTATTCGCAAATGGAAGAAACACAAAATAACTGTCAATCTCCCTCGGCCTGGGGCTCCATGCAAGATCTCACCTCGGGGAGTTGCAATGATCATGAGAACGGTGAGGAATCAGCCCAGAACTACACGGGAGGATCTTGTCAATGATCTCAAGGCAGCTGGGATCATAGTCACCAAGAAAACAATTGGTAACACACTATGCCGTGAACGACTGAAATCCTGCAGCGCCCGCAAGGTCCCCCTGCTCAAGAAAGCACATATACAGGGCCGTCTGAAGTTTGCCAATGAACATCTGAATGATTCAGAGGAGAACTGGGTGATAGTGTTGTGGTCAGATGAGACCAAAATGGAGCTCTTTGGCATCAACTCAACTCGCCGTGTTTGGAGGAGGAGGAATGCTGCCTATGACCCCAAGAACATCATCCCCACCGTCAAACATGGAGGTGGAAACATTATGCTTTGGGGGTGTTTTTCTGCTAAGGGGACAGGACAACTTCACCGCATCAAATGGACGATGGACGGGGCCATGTACCGTCAAATCTTGGGTGAGAACCTCCTTCCCTCAGCCAGGGCATTGAAAATGGGTCGTGGATGGGTATTCCAGTATGACAGTGACCCAAAACACACGGCCAAGGCAACAAAGGAGTGGCTCAAGAAGAAACACATTAAGGTCCTGGAGTGGCCTAGCCAGTCTCCAGACCTTAACCCATAGAAAATCTGTGGAGGGAACTGAAGGTTCGAGTTGCCAAACGTCAACCTCGAAACCTTAATGACTTGGAGAAGATCTGCAAAGAGGAGTGGAACAAAATCCCTCCTGAAATGTGTGCAAACCTGGTGGCCAACTACAAGAAACGTCTGACCTCTGTGATTGCCAACAAGGGTTTTGCCACCAAGTACTAAGTCATGTTTTGCAGAGGGGTCAAATACTTATTTCCCTCATTAAAATGCAAATCAATGTATACAATTTTTTACATGCGTTTTTCTGGATTTTTTTGTTGTTATTCTGTCTCTCACTGTTCAAATAAACCTACCATAAAAATTATAGACTGATCATGTCTTTGTCAGTGGGAAAACGCACAAACTCAGCAGGGGATCAAATACTTTTTTCCCTCACTGTAAGTCTGAAATGTTTTGAGTCAAAAAGTATTCAACCCCTTTGATATGGTAAGCCTAAATAAGTTCAGGAGTAAAAATGTGCTTAAGTCACATAATAAGTTGCATGGACTCACTCTGTGTCCAATAATAGTGTTTAACATGGTTTTTGAATGACTACCTCATCTCTGTACCCCACACATACAATTATCTGTAAGGTGCCTCAGTCGAGCAGTGAATTTCAAACACAGATTCAACCACAAAGACCAGGGAGGTTTTCCAATGCCTCACAAAGAAGGGCACCTATTAGTAGACGGGTAAAAATTCAACAAAGCAGACATTGAATATCCCTGAATAACATGGTGAAGTTATTAATGACACCTTGGATGGTGTATCAATACAACCAGTCTCTACAAAGATGCAGGCGTCCTTTCTAACTCAGTTGCCGGAGAAGAAGGAAACCGCTCAGAGTTTTCACCATGAGACCAATGGTGATTTTAAAACAGTTACAGAGTTTAATGGCTGTGATAGGTGAAAACTGAGGATGGATCAACAACATTGTAGTTACTCTACAATACTAACCTAATTGACAGAGTGAAAAGAAGGAAGCCTCTGCAGAATACAAATATTCCTAAACATGTATCCTGTTTGCAACAAAGCACTAAAGTAATACTGCAAAAAATTGCCAAAGCAATTAACTTTTTGTCCTGAATACAAAGTGTTATGTTTGGGGCAAATCAAATAGAACACATTACTGAGTACCACCCTCCATATTTTCAAGCATATTGGTGGCTGCATCATGTTATGGGTATACTTGTAATCGTTAAGGATTGGAACATTTTTCAGGATAAAAAAGAAACGGAATGGAGCCAAGCACAGGCAAAATCCTAGAGGATAACCTGGTTCAGTCTGCTTTCCACCAGACACTGGGAGATGAATTGACCTTTTAGCAGGACAATAACCTAAAACATAAGGCCCAATATACACTCTACAGTGGAGTTACTTACCAAGAAGACAGTGAATGTTCCTGAGTGGCCGAGTTACAGTTTTGACTTAAATTTTATTTATTTTTTTGTCATTTAGCAGACGCTCTTATCCAGAGCGACTTACAGGAGCAATTAGGGTTAAGTGCCTTGCTCAAGGGCACATCGACAGATTTTTCACCTAGTCGGCTCGGGGATTAGAACCAGCGACCTTTCGGTTACTGGCACAACGCTCTTACCCACTAAGCTACCTGCCGAAAATCTGCTTGAAAATCTATGGCAAGACCTGAAAATGGTTATCTAGCAATGATCAACAACCAATTTGACAGAGTTTGAAGAATTCTGAAAAGAATAATCGGTAAATGTTTTACAATCCAGGTGTGGAATGCTCTTAGAGACTTACCCAGAAGGACTCACAGCTGTAATCGCTGCCAAACATATTGACTCAGGTGGTTGAATACTTATCTAATCAACATACAGTATATTAGATTTTATATTATTATTTTTACCAATGTTCAAATTTTTCAAGTATTTTGTGTAGATTGTTGACAAAGAAATTACAATTCAATTCATTTTAATCCCACTTTGTAACACAACAAAATGTGGAAAAAGTAAAGGTGTGTGAATACTTTCTGACGGCAATGTACATCTCAAATGACACCTTTATTCCTATATGTTGCACTATGTTTCACCAGAGCCCTATGCAACTATGTGGTTGTCATTTCAGAATTTCAATTTGAATTAAACTTTAGAAATCAAAACCATATTCAATAGTGCATAGAAGACGACCTGTACAAGTATGCTTACTTTGTCATGGGAAGTGAACTAAGAGGGGTATGTGGAGGGAGGGTAGGATGTACAGTATGTTCAGAGGCTGAGGTTGTCCTAAAATATACACCATATTAGGGGAGAACGGGGATATCCCTAACTGTGTGACCTAGGACTTTAAAGGTTGGGTGGCTCTTGCTTCCTACATTACTTAGGGTAAAATTCATTCTCCCTATTTAAGCTGTCAGGAGGACAGACACTGAGCATGCGCAGCCCCCCACCCCTTACCTCAGTACCATTGGAGGCTCCTCAGAGGAAGACAGGGAGGACCATCCTCCTCAGTGTATATAATACAAATAAAAAGAGTGAAACATTAAAGTTATCCTTTTTAAATAAACCTAATAGGTAGCTGTAGCGTGTGCATAAAATGTGGTGAGTAGTTGACTCAAAGAGAGAGAAAGGCAATAGTAAAACAATTTTGAACAAATTAGATAATTTCTTTAAAAATTAAGGAGAAACGAGCGAGAGAGAGCTAGCTATATTTTGTTTGATATTTTTTCACATTCACTTAGCTAGAGAACGCAGCTAGCTAGTTTAGCCTACTCAAACAACCAGCTCAAACAGAGAGGGATGCTATGTTAGCTAGCTGGCTATGGCTATCCAACACTGGAACTCTTCCAAGTCAAGTTAAGCTTTTGGTTTGATTAATTTATTGCCACCGGGGCCTGCCGGTGTAACTGCTAAACTGCTTGTACTGTACTGCATGATTGTAGCGGGTTTACTAACGCGTTTGTTCAAATAGCTATGTCGACTAGCTATGACATTAGCTAATATGGTGACAACGATGTAGGCTGTGTGTAGCGGTTAGCGGTTACAATATGAAGGTTTGGCTTGGAAAGTTTTTTTTGCCTGGTCACAGACAGCTGATGTGTTGTGCACTGAAGTCCACAAGCGAAGGGAAAAGGTGAGAGGAGGAGTGCATGTAGATGCGAGAATGAATTCTACAACTAGCAAAATGATCATGCTGTTTGTCAGGGGTGTATTCATTCCGCCGATTCTGTTGAAAAACGTTTCTTAAAAGGAAGCAAACAGAACGAAACGGGGATAAACATACCTGAATTTGTCCAATAGAAACTATTGTCTGCAACTGTTGGACTAATGATTACACCCTAGATCAGCTAGATGCGCTTTTGAATGTGTCACTGTCTGTCACCTTCATTACTCAAATGTTTATCTCGACCTGTGCACCTACGTTGTAAACTTCCATTCATTGTCTAGGTTGTAGCAACCTCATGATAGCTAAAGGGGAAATTTGAGTAGTAGCTGAAACCTATCGATGTTACATTGAGCTGGGTGAATGGAATATAATGACAGTTATCCAATATGCTGTAATAGAAATAAGGCCATGCTCCCCCAAAAAATTCGTCCTCCCTCATTTTAAATTTCACCGACTGCCACTGCTCCACACATACACACACACACACACACACACTCTGCATGTAGCCCGCCCTTGCGCCCTCATCGCCGTAGTGACAATTTGATGAGATCATCAATCCTGGCCGTGAAACAGCAGTCTTTGTCGCTGCACACCTTGGCGGCCGGGGTCACTTGTGCCTCTTAGCTACTGGAGAGTCGCTGACCCAGTGCATGTTGCCAGCCATCAGTTAAACCGAGGATTAAAAATTACCTGTGCAAAACAACACCACGCTGTGTGTGTCTGTGTTCAGACACGTGTGCAATGTGTATGATTATGTTTGACCATGTACACAAACAGTTTGACATTTGTTTTTCCGTGTTTGTGTTTATATGGTGTGGTGTAGTTGATTGAAAGTTAATTTTTGATTGAAAGTGAATTATTTTGTGTACAAATGACACACTTTACATACATTTACGTCTTTACATCTTAATTTGAGCGTCTCAGCAAGCCATCAATAATTAATATATTTGTATTAAATTAACAGGAATGAGCTCTTTACCAGGCTTTGGAGATTAGCCTGGTAGCTGGAGTTAGCAGTCATTTGGAGATGCTAGGTCTTTCATAAGGGCTAAACACAAATACTGTTTTGGTATGAGCAGTATGCACATGTTGTTAGCATTGCTTAACCCATTTACTAGAACACTAGCATTGTTTTGGTGAATACATTGTTACTTGTATTGCTTAGAGTTCGGCTTCTTAAGACAAGAGTTTGGGGGTAGACCAACTAGCTCCTCCCAAAATACAGTAAATGATGCTATTTGGTTGTTGACGTAATGATGCAGATATTCTGACCTATTCTTTTCATGTTTACATTAAAATGCTAGGCTAACGTATAGTAACAAAAGGCAGGGCAGAGAAGCGAACCCTGGTCTCTGTCGTGAAAGGCCTACGCATCGCGCCAATAGGGTTAACCCACTTGGTGGGAATTGTAACGGGGCTCTTATAGTGAGGATCAATACAGTATGCTTATTACATATGACACTGTCCCAGATTGCCTACCTACACACTATGAGGACCTCATCCAGGAATCAGTGAGAGTGCCCTAGCTAGCTTCTCTGTTGGTGAGCCTCACTTTGGATTATAAGAGAGAACCAACGCTTTCCTCTAATGTGCAAAGGATGTGTCTCATTTCACTGAATGAGCAGTGAGGTCACTAGCAGGGTTTGGGTCAATTCCATTTAAATTCCAGTCAATTCAGGAAGTATGCTAAAATTACAATTAAAATTCTATTCAATGCTTTTCAATTAGGAAAAATTTGAATTTGAATTGGAGTTTGGTTGACTTTTTTGAATTGACTGTAATTTACCCCAACCCTGGTCATTAGATACTGTAACACGATTATTGTTTGTTTAATTTCCCTCATTGGCGGCCGCACCTTCTCAACATGGTGACAAATGGCTGTCCAATGTCAACAGGTTGTTGCAATGGCCACCTTCAGCTGGGATGTATTCAGAAGGCTGAACCAGTTTGAACTTTGTAGATAGAAATGCAATATATAGAGTTGACATTCTCTGTGACAATGAAGAATGTCTCTTTGACTCTATTTGATCATTTTGTAAAGGTCTACCCCATGATTAAGCCCATAACTAACAGACCGATATGCAGTTTACAAACATCAACCAATTGTGTGTCTATGAAATTCTTCTGAATGTTGGGCCAAGGTTTCCGAGCTAACACTTTATCTCTTTCAAACATGGACACTACAAAAAACAGTGTCCCCGTCTCAGCCTACGTTATTAATTGTGCCTTTACGTTTCTTCATGATGCTTAAAACCAACAACGCTTTCCAAAATCACCTAAAAAGTGAGTCCAAGGACAACAGTCTTCACGAAAAAAAGGTGTGGCTGGCCATTTATGAAAAACTATCGGACTCAACATTCAAGATTAATGGAACTCGGATGGCTTTTAATTAGTGCAGCTGCGCTCATTAATTATCCCCCACTCCCGCCAACACAAATATTGTTATATTTAGGGAAACTCTTGATTTATTTCATTTGGTTGGCCAGCAGATTTAGATGAATGAGCCCTCATCGTAAGCTTTATGGGAACACAAAGGCGTAAAGAGTGGAGGCAAGAAGGGATGCTTGCCCTTAGGGCTGAGTTGTATTATTTTACAGAACAATCAAATTTAACAATGATCACAAGTTTAGAGTAGAATGGATTGAAATGGTATCTCTCACTAGGGGTTTAGTAGACGGACGGTTTAGGTTGGATCCTGTTTGATCACAGGTTGTCAGAGAACAAGTGAATCATTGGCAGTGAAATACTAACTAATAAGGCAGAAATGGTTTTCAGTCTTAACTTCATATACAGTAGGTGAACATTATTGTTATTAAAACTTCATTTTTTTTGTACACACACTTAAGGGTAAACAAATATGTTTTTAGGAAAATACTATTTTTTTTGACACAACTGCAAAGGAGTAGACCATTGAAGGTGTTGGTCTGAGGGTGCCCTCTGATGTCATCGGCCTCCCCCCTTGCTTGCGGGAATAATAGAGGAGTAATAGAGAACAAAAGAGGAAAGGAAAAATAAATGACCCAATGTAAATGGGACAATATTTTCATGTTGCACACCTTTTAATTGTCTCATGAAACACTTTCAATATTTGTATATGAATTTCTACAATTTATATTTCGTTTGAGGTTTTTAAGTCATTGGTATTTGGTGCTATTTACATTTTAAAATATTGTTCCATGTACATTGTGTAATTTACTGATCGATGGTCCTTAACTAGCCCCATAGTAATATTGCATCTAAAACCAAATTGACCATGGGTATTAAGATTGGTTCGTGTGCATCTGTGCTCCGAATTGATGATGAGTTGGGTGTTGCCAGCTGTGGGCATGTGGGCAGGATTGAAATAAATCCAACCCAAGGAAAACTGTTACGGTACCCTTCATTCCGTGACATACAATTTTTTCTAATTATCTCACAAATCTCTGTTTCGGACGAGACTGACTTTATGACCCACATTATCCGATTTACACTTTACAGTCAACTTTGACACTAGAATAAATGTTTCTGACTCATATCGATGTCACAGGCCGTTTTCAAAAAGGAGTTGTTGCTTATTACGTTCACTTGCTCTTTAAATCTAACTCTAACCTTAACCTAACATTAAAACCAAGACCTAAAGCTGGACTCAATATTTTACCATAAGGAAATGAAAGGACCACTGGCCTGCACATTTAAAATATAGAAGTGAAACTCCCATGACAATGGTCTTTGGAATATGGAAGTGTAACTTTTAACAATGTGAGGCAGAGGTTCCATTACCATGGTGCTCTGCTGGAGGGAGAAGCTGTCACCACTACTGACTGTGTCCTCCTCTTGTTGTAGTAAGTAAAATAATTATGGTGTTATATAGTTTAGCTTTATTATTAGCTTTAGCTTTTAAGACTAATGTGATATGCGATGTCTGTTAATTAAGAAGATGCATGTTTTTGCCAACATTTGAAGTTATGCCTCTGTCTAGAAGTGTTCTTCACATCTTGTCCAGTTTGAATCTGTAATTGTAAACAAGAAGTAAATATTCTGTGGTGTTAATCAATTAATTTGATTATTTAGCTTGCCTATGAGCAATTATTGATCCTGCTTTAAATGATGTTCAGCTGATAAAGGGTTCATAAAGCCGTCATAATGCCTTCCTAAGCACTACATAAATGTGTTACAAAGCATCTATAACCGTATGTCATGATTTATAAAGGGTTCATAAATGTGGCATAACTGTGTGACATAATCACCAATGTCAAATGTGACATAACCCACTATGTTGAATACAATGGAGGCTCCTCAGAGGAGGAAGGGGAGGACCATTCTCCTCAGTGAATTTCATAAAAATATAAATAGTGAAGCATTAAAAAAGCTATATAATTGGTTACAGCACACTGTTTTGCAATGAAAGTTTACAGTAGCCTCAACAGCACTCTGTAGGGTAGCACCATGGTGTAGCTGGAGGACAGCTAGTTTCTGTCTTCATCTAGGTACATAGACTTCAATAGAAAACCTAGGAGGCTCATGGTTCTCACCCACATCCATAGACATACACAGTAATTATGACAACTTCCAGAGGACCTCCTCCAACCTATCAGAGCTCTTTTGGGCCAACCGATCAGAGAATGAATCTAGTACTGAAAGCATAAGCTACAGCTAGCTAGCACTGCAGTGCATAATATGTTGTTAGTAGTTGACTCAAAGAGAGAGAAAGACAGTAGTTTAACAGTTTTGAACAAACACATTCCTTCAAAAATGGAGAAGCAAGAGAGGGAGACAGAGAGAGATGGATGCTATGTTAGCTAGCTGGTAATGGCTATCCAACACTGGAAGCTTTTCGTTTTAATGTCTTTGACACAACACTATAACAAGCCATACCGTGGGGTTCTGGGCCCAGTCAGGTCTTTGACACATTCACCCTATCTCCCACTGAAAGATCAGCCACAATAGCGTCAATTAACTTGGCTGCTCATATTTTGCCAATCTTAAAGTACTCAAAACACTCTTTCTATTCGGAAATCCAATCACATTTTTAAAAACTGTGTAATCAAGGATTTGATTACACAGCTCCTCTCCAAGATGGCGTAGTAGTACAGTCCTGTTTTTGTCGTGTGTCTGTAAATAGCCTGTAAATACCCTGTTTTTTTTTTTTTTTTTTCGTACATATTTCCCTATCAGACTTTTCATCCTTCTACAAAATATACTTTCCTGCAACCCGCCTCACTCAATATGGAAAGGATTCTATTATTGACTTACCTTTTATCTAGAATCTCCAGTTGAAACTAGATAGCCAGCTAACTAGCTACTTGCTATTAGCCACAGTTAGCGGTATTTCACCCAGAACATTGGATTTTTCTGCCGGAATAATTTAATCACTGAACATTAATCACCGGATCGCAACTAGCTAGCCGCAACCGAATGGATGTTGCTGTTTGGCTAATCACCACTGCCCCCGATGCAAGCACCAGTTAGCCTCGAGCTAGCCTAGAGCCAGGCCCATATCCCTGCTATCTACCTCTCGGTCTACCGGACGGGAGTAGCCAGCTAACTAGCTACTTGCTATTAGCTACCGTTAGCGGTTTTTCACCATTGTCCGTGGCCTGCACCACCTACTAGCCAGCTCTAGCCTGGACTATTATTCGGCCAGTCTGCACTGTCTGCACAGCGTGTTATCGACCCAGAACATATCAGTTTTTCTGCCGGAATCACTGAATCACTGGACCTTTAACTCCGGATTCATCGCTACCAGCTAGCTGCAACAAATGGACGTTGTGGTTTGGCTAATCATCCTGAGCTAGGCCCATCTCCCGGCTATCTACCTCTCTGTCAACCGGACGGGACCACCTAGTGTTGACACGGAGCCCCGCCGATCCTACACTACTGGTCTGCCGACGAAATCGTCTGATGTGGTTACAACAGGCTTCCCGTTACGACGTCGACCACGAAGATTCCATCTGCTACCCCCACCCGCTAGCACACGCTAGCCGTGGCCTCTTGCTCGCTAGTGCTTTAGCAGCCCCCGAACTACCTCCGAACTATCCTATTGCTGTTCACCGGACCTTATGATAACTCAGCGATACAGCTGATGCCTGCTGGACTGTTCCTTTTTACGGTACCGCATCCTGTTTATGTTTAGCCTCAGCCCAAACTGTGTCGTCATTACCAGCTGTTGCCTTAGCTCTCTCAAATTACACCTGTGATTGCTTTATGCCTCTCTCCCATGTCAATATGGTTTGCTTATTGCTGTTTCGGTTATTTCTAATTGTACTATTTCACTGTAGATCCCCCAGCCCAGCTAAACCTGCCTTAGATAGCTCCTTTGTCCCACCCAACATACACGTGGAGACCGACTCAATCAGTGCCTCCAGTGATGCTATCTCTTTCATTGTTACCCAACACTTAGGTTTATCTCCACTGTACTCATATCCTTCCATATCCTTGTCTGTACATAATGCCCTGAATCTTTTCTACAACGCCCGGAAATCTGCCCCCTTTATTCTATGTACCCAACGCACTAGAAGACCAGTTCTTAAAGCCTTTAGCCGTATCCTTATTCTAGTCCTCCTCTGTTCCTCTGGTGATGTAGAGGCTAACCCAGGCCCTGCAGCCCTCAGTATCACTCCTACTCCCCAGGCGCTATCATTTGTTGACTTCTGCAATCACAAAAGCCTTGGTTTCTTGTATGATAATATCAGAAGTCTAATTCCTAAGTTTGAGTTATTCACTGCGTTAGCACAGTCCGCCAACCCTGATGTACTAGCAGTGTCTGAATCCTGGCTTAGGAAGGCCACCAAATATTCTGAAATTTCCATCCCCAACTATAACATTTTCCGTATACATAGAACTGCCAAAGGGGGTGGAGTTGCAATCTACTGTAGAGATAGCCTGCAGAGCTCTATCATACTATCCAGGTCTGTGCCCAAACAGTTTGAGCTTCTACTTCTAAAAATCCACCTTTCCAGAAATAAGTCTCTCACTGTTGCCGCTTGCTACAGACCCCCCTCAGCCCCCAGCTGTGCCCTGGACACCATATGTGAATTGATTGCCCCCCATTTATCCTCAGAGTTCGTACTGCTTGGTGACCTAAATTGGGATATGCTTAACACCCCGGCCATGCTACAATCCAAACTAGATGCCCTCAATCTCACACAAATTATAAACGAACCTACCAGGTACAACCCTAAATCAGTAAACATGGGTACCCTCATAGATATCATCCTGACTAACTTACCCTCTAAATACACCTCCGCTGTCTTCAACCAGGATCTCAGCGATCACTGCCTTATTGCCTGCGTCCGTAACGGGTCCGTGGTCAAACAACCACCCCTCATCACTGTCAAACGCTCCCTAAAACACTTTAGCGAGCAGACCTTCCTAATTGACATGGCCCAGGTATCCTGGGTGGATATAGATCTCATTCCGTCAGTAGAGGATGCCTGGTTGTTCTTTAAAAGTAATTTCATCTCAATCTAAAATAAACATGCCCCATTCAAAAAATACAGAACTAAGAACAGATATAGCCCCTGGTTCTCCTCAGACTTGACTGCCCTTGACCAGCACAAAAACATCCTGTGGCGTACTGCATTAGCATCAAATAGCCCCCGCGATATGCAACTTTTCAGGGAAGTTAGGAACCAATATACACAAGCAGTCAGGAAAGCAAAGGCTAACTTTTTCAAACAGAAATTTGCATCCTGTAGCACTAACTCCAAAAAGTTTTGGGACACTGTAAAGTCCATGGAGAATAAGAGCACTTCCTCCCAGCTGCCCACTGCACTGAGGCTAGGAAACACTATCACCACCGATAAATCTACAATAATCGAGAACTTCAACAAGCATTTTGCTACGGCTGGCCATGCTTTCCACCTGGCTAACACTACCCCGGCCACCAACTCTGCACCCTCCGCTGCAACTTGCCCATGCCCCCCCCGCTTCTCCTTCACACAAATTCAGACAGCTGATATTCTGAAAGAGCTGCAAAATCTGGACTCTACAAATCAGCTGGGCTAGACAATCTGGACCCTTTCTTTCTAAAACTAGCCGCCGAAATTGTCGCAACCCCTATTACTAGCCTGTTCAACCTCTCTTTTGTAACGTCTGAGATCCCCAGAGATTGGAAAGCTGCCGCGGTCATCCCCCTCTTCAAAGGTTTGACACTCTAGATCCAAACTGTTACAGACCTATATCCATCCTGCCCTGCCTTTCGAAAGTATTTGAAAGCCAAGTTAACAAACAGATCACCGACCATTTCGAATCCCATCGTACCTTCTCCGCTATGCAATCCGGTTTCAGAGCTGGTCATAGGTGCACTTCAGCCACGCTCAAGGTCCTAAACGATATTATAACCGCGATCGATAACAGACAGTACTGTGCAGCCGTCTTCATCGACCTGGCCAAGGCTTTCGACTCTGTCAACCACCGCATTCTTATTGGCAGACTAAATAGCCTTGGTTTCTCAAATGACTGCCTCGCCTGGTTCACCAACTACTTCTCAGATAGAGTTCAATGTGTCAAATCGGAGGGTCTGTTGTCTGGAACCTATGGCAGTCTCTATGTGGGTGCCACAGGGTTCAATTCTTGGGCCGACTCTTTTCTCTGTGTATATCAATGATGTCGCTCTTGCTGCTGGTGACTCTCAGATCCACCTCTACACAGACGACACCATTTTGTATACATCTGGCCCTTCATTGGACACTGTGTTAACAAACCTCCAAACAAGCTTCAATGCCATACAACACTCCTTCAGTAGCCTCCAACTGCTCTTAAACACTAGTCAAACTAAATGCATGCTCTTCAATCGAACGCTGCTGGCACCCGCCCACCCGACTAGAATCACTACTCTCGATGGGTCTGACCTAGAGTATGTGGACAACTACAAATACCTAGGTGTCTGGTTAGACTGTAAACTCTCCTTTCAGACTCACATTAAGCATCTCCAATCAAAAGTTAGATCTAGAATCGGCTTCCTATTTCGCAACAAAGCCTCCTTCACTCATGCTGCCAAACATGCCCTCGTAAAACTGACTATCCTACCGATCCTTGACTTCGGCGATGTCATTTACAAAATAGTCTCCAACACTCTACTCAGCAAATTGGATGTAGTCTATCACAGTGCCATCCGTTTTGTCTCCAAAGCCCCATACACTACCCACCACTGTGACCTGTACGCTCTTGTTGGCTGGTCCTCACTACATGTTCGTCGTCAAACCCACTGGCTCCAGGCCATCTATAAATCACTGCTAGGCAAATCCCTGCCTTATCTTAGCTCATTGGTCACCATAGCAGCACCCACCCGTAGTCTGCGCTCCAGCAGGTATATCTCACTGGTCATCCCCAAAGCCAACACCTTGTCACGTTCGTTCATTGACGCGTTCGTTCATTGACGGGACGGACCAAGGCGCAGCGTGATATGCATACATGTTTATTTAAACTTAATAAACACTCGACAAAACAATAAACGAAGTCCAAGGTAGACACAAACAACATACCTTATACGGAACAAGATCCCACAACCCACTAGTGCCAAAAGGCTGCCTAAGTATGGTTCCCAATCAGAGACAACGAGCGACAGCTGCCTCTGATTGGGAACCACACCGGCCAACATAGAACTACACATCCTAGAAAACCCACATAGAATATGCACAAACAAAGAATACACACACCCTGACTCAACATATAAGAGTCCCCTGAGTCAGGGCGTGACACACCTCCTTTGGCCGCCATTCCTTCCAGTTCTCTGCTGCCAATGACTGGAACGAATTGCAAAAATCTCTGAAGCTGGAGACTCTTATCTCCCTCACTAACTTTAAGCATCAGTTGTCAGAGCACCTTACCGATTACTGCACCTGTACACAGCCCATCTGAAATTAGCCCACCCAACTACCTCATCCCTATTTTGTTATTTATTTTGCTCTTTTGCACCCCAGTATCTCTATTTGCACATAATCTCTTGCACATCTAGCATTCCAGTGTAAATACTAATTGTAATTATTTTGCACTTTAGCCTATTTATTGCCTTACCTCCATAACTTGCTACATTTGCACACACTGTATATATATTTTCTGTTGTATTTTTTTACTTTGTTTTTTTACCCCATATGTAACTCTGTGTTGTTGTTTTTATCGCACTGCTTTGCTTTATCTTGGCCAGGTCGCAGTTGTAAATGAGAACTTGTTCTCAACTGGCTTACCTGGTTAAATAAAGGTGAAATAAAAAAAATATATATATATATATATTTGGGAGCATTAAGGACCCTCAGCCTTAGAGGAAACCATCTGAAATTACCTTAACGGTTTAGTCCAGGAGGGTTTGCAAAAACTAGAGATCTTAGATTTGGGAGAAAATGAGCTGTTATATGTCGTTAACAGGTCCTTTAAAAGCTTACAATCACTCAAAACATTGTCTTTATCTAATAATCAAATTCACCTTATTGAAGCTTGGGCCTTTGAGGGAATGGCCAACCTTACAACACTTGATCTAGCATCAAGTGACATCAATCGAGGAGGAATTGCAGACAATGTGTTCACAGGTCTAACAGATTTAAAAACTCTTAATCTCCTGCAATCATATTGGATATTTAACAGATGTTAAAGTAATCCCTCCACCCTTCTCTCACCTGCTATCTCTGGTTAACCTGAAAATCCACAGTCAGGGTTTGTATTATCTACCATCCAACTTTCTTGAAGGTCTGACATCTTTATCATCACTTGGAGCCAGTCATCTTTTTAACAAAGTCCTTTTAAAAATGTCCCTGCATCCAGACACATTCATTTATACACCCAAGTTGGAGTACCTTGACTTCAACAAGATTAACTTTGTCACCCACCCTCCAGAGTTGTTTCACCCAATCCCAAGGCTCAAAAGACTCCACCTGTCCGAATGTCAACTTCAGTCCTTAGATTTCCTCATAGGAGCCAACCTAACTGAAGTAGAATTTTTGCAAGTGAACCAAAATGAGACAGTGATACATACTCTCCCTGCCTTGATTTACCTGGACATGAGAAATAACCCTTTCAGCTGTGACTGCAGCAATGCTTGGTTCATCCAGTGGGTGAAGAAGAACAGCCAGACACAGGTTATTGATGCCCATGAGTTTGTCTGCACATATCCAAAGGATCTTCACGGTACTAAACTGTTAGACCTTGACAGCCACTCCTGTTCAGTAGACATACTGTAGACTTCTTCTACTTTATCTCCACCACTTCTCTGGTCCTCTGCACCCTGTTGGGGTCTTTTATCTACCATTTCCTGAGATGGCAGGTGGTCTATGCCTACTACCTCTTGCTGGCTTATCTCCAAGACACCAAGAGGAGGAACAGTTGTGTGCCTCATCAGTATGATGCCTTTGTCTCCTACAAAACCCATAATGAGCTCTGGGTTCTGAGGGAACAGTCAGTATCTGGTGTGGCCACAAGCTGCATTAAGTACTGTAGTGCATCTCCTCCTCATGGACTGTACCAGATTTGCCAGTTCTTGCTGTGAGATGTTACCCCACTCTTCCACCAAGGCACCTGCAAGTTCCCAGACATTTCTGGGGAGAATGGCCCTAGCCCTCACCCTCCGATCCAACAGGTCCCAGACGTGCTCAATGGGATTGAGATCCGGGCTCTTCGCTGGCCATGGCAGAACACTGACATTCCTGTCTTGCAGGAAATCACGCACAGAACGAGCAGTATGGCTGGTGGCATTGTCATCCTGGAGGGTCATGTCAGGATGAGCCTGCAGGAAGGGTACCACATGAGGGAGGAGAATGTCTTCCCTGTAACGCACAGCGTTGAGATTGCCTGCAATGACAACAAGCTCAGTCCGATGATGCTGTGACAAACCGCCCCAGACCATGACGGACCCTCCACCTCCAAATCGATCCCACTCCAGAGTACAGGCCTCAGTGTAACATTCCTTCCTTCAACGATAAAAACGAATCCGACCATCACCCCTGGTGAGACAAAACCGTCACTCGTCAGTGAAGAGCACTTTTTGCCAGTCCTGTCTGGTCCAGCGACGGTGGGTTTGTGCCTATAGGCGACGTTGTTGCTGGTGATGTCTGGTGAGGACCTGCCTTACAACAGGCCTACAAGCCCTCAGTCCAGCCTCTCTCAGCCTATTGCGGACAGTCTGCATTCAATACCCAGTCGATCACAATTCCCAGTGGGCTAAACTGGTGGCAATAACATAGTTAGGATCTCTTTTATGATATCATGGTCAGGTTGCATACTGGTTGTGTAGGGAAGTTTTTTTTTAAACCAGAAACATTTATTTAACTGGTTGTAATCTGTAATCTGAAAAGGCATGTGTCTGTACATGCAACTTGTATTTACTAAGTATTTATTTGCAATTGTGTTCCACAGGCAAACCCATTATAGACAACATCACAGATGCCATCTACGGGAGCAGAAAGACCATCTGTGTGATCAGCCGTCGTTACCTGGAGAGCGAGTGGTGCTCCAGAGAGATCCAGGTGGTGAGGTGGGTCTAATGTCCTAATCAGACTGGGGTGACTCGAACAGGTATCAAACCCAAGTCTTTTGGAACCTCAAGACTGTTCTCTCTGTACCCTTTGGAGTTAAGAAAGACTACGCCCTCCCCTACACACATACACACTCACCTAATCTAACTACGGTCTCCTCTGGTCTCTCCAGCTTCCGTCTGGAAGGACGTGTTGATGCTGGTCCCAGCCCAGCAGCTCTCTCCATACCACCGCATGAGGAAGCTGCTTCAGGGTGGCTCTGGAGACCAAGGACTGCCCTGCTGAAGAGAACCCCATCCTCACTGGGGTGGAGAGGCCATGATGAAGGCAACCACATCTAATAACCATAATTCTCTTAACAATGTTTCCATTACATACTGTAAATACAAAGAACAATGTTCTATGTGAAGTACATTTAAGAGCGGAAAAAACATGAAATTCAAATGAGCACCATAACCCTAAATTTGACTTATGTACACCAATAGCAGTAGCAGGTGTAACATGTTGTTTGCTGTAAAATCCTGTTATTGTTTCAGTGGCCATGTGGTTAAAGTGTCTGCTCTGAGATTGTAAGGTTGGGGGTTCAATCCCTGGTTAAGTCATACCAAAGACAAGAAATGGTACCCAGTGCCTCTCTGCTTGACATTAAGGAGATGGATTGGGGGTAAGGCCCTGCGATAGATTAGCGTCTTGTCCAGGGGGTGTACATCAAGCTACAGAATCAGGGGATTCCTCTGCCCTATGGGCTGTTCGGGCTTAGACAAGGCTTACATTTTCCAAGGCTTACTTACTTGTTAGCGCATAAGTCAGGGTTATAATATATATAATAATCATTTAATGTTATTATAATATAATATTATACATATTTTTTGACTTAACTTCTTAAAGGGAATTAATTGACCTAACCAGTGTTTATTGCTTAAAGCTGTCACATTTCCTTTTGTTCAATAGTGTTTAATAGTTTTCAGTAGTATAATTATATATACTGAATAAATAAATAAATACTCTATAACTCATAAAAGTGAAAAAATAACTAATAGATATTAGTAATTTCCTTTTTCCTTCTCCCTTGTCATCAGCAGCCTATCAAGGCCTGGTCCAGCTTATAGTATTAGGAATTCCACCTTGGTGTAATTGATGTAAATAACATGGAACCACAGAGTGGGGAACCCAGTCATCCTTGGCAAAGAAACATTTGTCACCATGCATCACAGGACAGACTCCGCTTCCTTTCAAATTAAACTTCATGGTTTACCCTCCGTTTCCTCTCTCCCCCACTATCTCTCTCACTTCTGTTTTTCCTCTCACCACCTCACTATCTCTCTTTCTCTCTTCTCCCATCTCTCTCTGTTTTGATTATGTTTCTTTCTTAATCACTTTTGCACCCCCCCCCCTTTTTCCCCCCTCCCTCTGTCTCTTGACCTCTCTCTCACCCTCCTCTCACTCCCTCTCCCTTCTTTTCCCCATGGCCGCAGTACATTTATTTGAAACATGCTTTTGCGCATGAGGGGAAAAATGCAAGTGCTAGAGCAGAAATTAAAATTTCATTATTTACTGCACTCGAGCTGCAGAGTGCAATTAGTAGGCTGGAGGGATATGTACAGCTTCTCTCTTTCTACCTCTCTCTATCTCCCTCTCCACCTCAATCTCTTCACTCATGCTATCTCTTTCTACAACGCTCTGTACATGAACACTGTACATTGACGTCAATCACCACCATGTTGGTCACCCCTTTTTCTGTAACTTCCACTACTGGAAACACACAAATGCTCACACTCATGATCTCATGTACACATGCCATAGTAACAGACAGCCTCTCTCTCTATCTCTCTCTCTCTTTTCTGTTCCTATCTTCCTGACAACCCAAACACTGTACAGTCGCTAGACACTAACCTCAAACCACTAGCCTCTTTAGACCCTGGGGACAATAGGACATTATTCAAGTGGAGGCCCATACTTGAAAATAGAGGCGGAGAAATGGGAGGGTAAAAAAAATGTTTTAAATGCAATCATTGTTAGCCCTGAACAATGTCATTTATCAAAGTAGCGTTTTGGACTATATAATACGTTTCGTATATTAATAACATTTTTCATCTCACGCCCGGGACCGAGATTTATGGCCAGCAGGTGAACACAGGTGATCATCGAATTATAACTCTTGTAATGAGAGAGGGTGAAAGAAAGAGGGAGAGAGAAGGAGGAACAGAGAGAAGGAGAAAGAAAGAGAAAAAGGAGGAGAGAAAGAGAGACTGCTTGTCCAGTGTTGACTGCTTCACCAAGCCAATTTACCAAACAACCTTAGGCTTAAATGCTGCCTGCTAATTCAAAGAAAACCCCTCATTGAATGATATCAGAATGAGATACAGCAAAGGGTTATGAAATTACACTGAGTGAACAAAACATTAGGAACACCTTCCTAATATCCCCTTTTTCCGTCAAAACAGCCTCAATTCATCGGGGCATGGACTCTACAAGGTGTCGAAAGCATTCCACAGGGATGCTGGCCCATGTTGACTCCAATGCTTCCTGTATAGTTGTGTCAAGTTGGCTGGTAGTGGATCTCTACTCTGAATAGTTCGTTCCATCTCATACCACAGATGCTCAATTGGATTGAGATCTGGTAACTACAGGACACTGCAGTAAGCTGAATTCACTGTCATGTTCGTGGAACCATTCCTGGACAATCCTAGCCTTGTGGCATGGGGCATTATCCTGCTAAAAAATTCATTTGCAGATGTATACACTGATACCATGAAGGGATGCACCTGATTGGCAATGATGTTCAGATATCCTGTGGCATTCAAACATTACTCCACTGTTATCATGGGGCCTATTGTGTGCCATGAAAACACTTTCCACACCAACACACCACCACCAGCAGCCTGCAATGTTTACACGTATGAAATGGATGCATGTACTCATGTAGTTCTCTCTATACCCTAGTCCTCCAATCAGCATGAAACAGCAGGAACCGGGATTCAGCAGACCAGGCAATGTTTTTCCAAATTCTCCAGTGTCCAGTGTTTTCATTCCTTAGCCCACTGCAACCGCAGTTTCTTGTTTTTTGCTCAAAGAAGTGAAACAAGCCAGCAGCCAAGTCTAAGGGTAGAACTAGAAAATTCTAGCCCCTTGGGTGCCGCCATAGAGTTACATTAGAAGTGCCCATCCAAGAAGGCTCAAGGTCATTTGCTACAGATAAAATGACGTCAAATCACGTTATATGTAAAGTAGCTTTGATTGGACTGATCATGTCAACATCATACTTTCAAAATCTTAGCTAGCAGTCATCATCATGAATCAAGTCGACAATCTACTGGCAAATCCTTTTTAATCCTTGTCATATGAAGAGAAATTATAGATAAAACGTGTCGGTGCTCATCGGCCATTGGACATATACATTACACAAGTTGGAAATCGCAAATTCAACAATTAGTGGTTTGGAAGGAATCGGTGACAGTGGCTAACTGCAAGCATTTCAAAGCAATCACTAGCCTGCTATTCAGTGGAGTGGCTGTGTGGTCCCAAATCTGGGATAAAGCGTCTCTTTTCCAAGCTTAAAATGATAAACATTCAACATTGGCCATGCTGTCAATGAAGTATGATTTGTGCCTCGCTCAAAACAACTGTTAACTCGGAACTGCGAAAACTTGACTTCAGTGAGTTCAAGACAACTGGGAAGTCGGGAATAAACGAGCTCGACTGGGAAAATAAGTTTTGAACGGTCATCCAACTCGGAATTGTAAATCCGGCCTCTTTCTCTTTCTTTGATGACAAAATTTGCCCACGAAGGACCGCCACGCCACCTTCCTGTTCAATTGAGCACAGTACAACAAGGTGAGTCCAAAAATGTATTGCATGCTGCTGCATAAATGATGTAATATGCCAGGAAAATATGTATACTGTAGCTAAGAAAGTAATACTAAGTGTATGTTATGTAGTAAGATGTTAGTAGCCCATGTGCCTCACCCTAATAATTTGGTCTATTTACCCCTCTTAATTTCGCCTACTGTTCTGACTTGGTGGTGCATATGTAGCCTATAACCTGTTTTAGAGAAATGTAATCATCGAATATTGTAAGAGCTTTCATTGTCTGCTTATATGCCCCCTTTATTTATCCTACGGTTCTGACTTGGTGTACAGGGAGAATACTGTAAGAACGGCCCATGTTCTGAATTCTGTCGCTGTACATTTCAAAAGTGCTAAACAAATAGTTATATTGACTACGTCCCTCCTAGCTCGCTCATGAATGTCTTATAGTTATAATCGAAATTACAGATTGCCTCTTATCCGTTTGTCGTCCCCTTATGCCATAGTTTGTACATCTCAATTGTTATTAGAAACCACATTTGTTTATGCAAGTCAGCCATATCAGCTATGTTTTTTTTAAAGGCAGTAAATGAGGCGAATTAACTGTTTCGCTGCCAGACAAGGCTCCGCTGATAGCCAGGTGTAGCAGTGGTAAGATGTTGGGACAGCTTTATGTAAGCCCTAACAGTTTGTGGGCACCGTTTGTCACCGTTATAGTGCAATTAATGTATTGTTTAGTGTTGTGTTGTGGCTTTGCTGGCATGCATCCCACTTCTTTTTACGTTTTTGCCCCACCAAGATTTACATGCTAAAATCGCCACTGCACCTACTACCATACCCCGCTCAAAGGCACTTAAATATTTTGTCTTGCCCATTCACCCTCTGAATGGCACACATACACAATCCATGTCTCAATTTTCTAAAGGCTTAAAAATCCTTATTTAACCTGGCTCCTCTCCTTCATCTACACTGATTGAAGTGGATTTAACAGGTGACATCAATAAAATATCTTTGCTTTCACCTGGATTCACCTGGTCAGTCTGTCATGGAAAGAGTTCCTAATGTTTTGTACACTCAGTGTATATTACAAGGAGAGATTACAGAATAGCTTTTATTTACTGGCTTGTGATTTTGAACATTATCCTGTGAGAAAGACAGTGTCAGTAGAAGCATTGTTTGTTGTGCATTACCGCAAGTTTATTAAAGCTCACCTATGGGAGCAGCAAAGGTGAACATTGTACTTCCACTCCTGAGAAATTCAGGAATTCTTTGCATGTGATTTCATATTAACTTGAAACTCAACAGTAAAATGCCCTATGAACAGTGGTGTAGTGGATGCTAAACACCTGTAAAGACTGTTTACACACCTTTTTTAATTTTGCGCAAGTATTTATCCACCTTTTCTGGAAAAATACATTTAAAGTATAGCATGGGTTACTTTACTCACCATGAATGGCAATCAACATTTACCCATCTATTTGTTTTTACCACTACATAATTTACATTTTTTGTCATTTAGCAGACACTCTTATCCAGAGCGATTTACAGTAGCAATTAGAGTTAACACTGCCTATGACCACTGAAAATGTGTTGAATTATACTCATGACAAAATCTCTTAATGACATAAGTTTATTATCATCATTACATCAGCTGTACAAAGTGCCAGTGAAAATAAAACAGTCTAGGGCTCTGTAGATATGCATTCTACATTAAATATTTCCCCTATGACATCACTATGACCGTAGAAATTAATACAGATTGGACCATAACGAGGAACTCTATGACTGTGACCTCTACAACACACCCATTGTCTGCGTGGTTCAGATCTACTTAGCTAGGAACTAATGTCAGTTATCCCAATCCCAGGTCTTTGACGATCTTTCACAAAGCAGTGTCTAATCTGGTTAGCATGGACTCGCCTCCCATTTTCACTCGTCTGCGCATCTGTTGCTTGGCCGAATCTATCAGCTTTAAAGCATTGTCAGCCCCCACTAATATCTGTCTGGCCTAGGCACTCGCCAATGGTTAATCTTCATTCAGCTCATTTAGTCTGGTGCAGAAATGTATTAGCTGGGCTGAATGCAGGGGTTGTCTAGGTGTGTGCACCGAGGGCCTGTCTGAGTACTCTAAAAATGAGTCTTCACTCCTCGGTCACTTATTCACCTCTTTATTTCCTTTCTTCCCCTCCACCTTTCTCTCTAACCTTCCTTTCTTCCATATTTATTTATTTTTTCCTTCCAAATCACTGATCTGAAGGGACTCTGTAAGGAAAACAAAAATAAGTCCTATCATTAATGTATTTTATCTCACCAGCGATCAGACAGGAGAAATAACACTATTTTAGAGTGTTAGGACAGAGCCAATGATTGGAGAATAATTAAGCTATCTGAGTCAATCTGATCAGTGGTTCTTCTACAAGGTCCGTTTGTGACGACCCCATACAAATCCATACAAATCGAGTGTACCCTGACGGTTGAGTCTAACCACGAGCTCTACCATAGGGATGATTATTTTACCACTGAGAGTCACAGGCACAGCAGTGTGACCACTCTCACTGTGATTTAAGGCTCAGAAAGATACAGTACCTTTGATATACACCAGGGTCATGTTCATTAGGCACCAAATGGAAGAAAACAGATTGTAACAGGGAGGGACTACTTGGAAATGTCCAATAAGAAACACTCCTTTTTGTTTTCCGTTTCAAAGTGTTTTGCCTTGGTGTGCCCTACTGAACACCACCCAGCATCCTTCTTTAACATACTGTATAGTATTTAGAATGTCCCATTCACATAATGGTAGTGAAATTCAACATAGTGCTCTTCTGTTTGTTTGCATATCAACTGCACAGTTCACAGGCAATTATTGGAGATCAGCAATACCTGCATGTTCACCACAATGAAACACTAATGAAAAAACAACAACACACAATTAAACTCCATTTACATGTACGGTTCCATAAATCTCTTGTTTCCTCCTACACACAATTAAGACTGCAGGCTACAACCGCTAATTTGCTTGATATGTACTTCGTACGAGCAGTGGCGCTGCCAACAACAACAACAAAAACAACAAATATTCCTCTCTAATTCTAGTTAACAAACAGTGTTTTTCCCCTCTCTCTATCTCTCTCTTCCCCCACTCTTTCCCCTCTCTCTATCTCTCTCTTCCCCCACTCTTTCCCTCTCTATCTCTCTCTTCCCCCACTCTTTCCCTCTCTATCTCTCTCTTCCACCACTCTTTCCCCTCTCTCTATCTCTCTCTCCCCCCACTCTTTCCCTCTCTATCTCTCTCTCTCCCCCCACTCTTTCCCTCTCTCTATCTCTCTCTCCCCCCACTCTTTCCCTCTCTATCTCTCTCTCTTCCCCCACTCTTTCCCTCTCTCTATCTCTCTCTTCCACCACTCTTTCCCCTCTCTCTATCTCTCTCTCCCCCCACTCTTTCCCTCTCTATCTCTCTCTCTCCCCCCACTCTTTCCCTCTCTATCTCTCTCTCTTCCCCCACTCTTTCCCTCTCTCTATCTCTCTCTCCCCCCACTCTTTCCCTCTCTATCTCTCTCTCTTCCCCCACTCTTTCCCTCTCTCTATCTCTCTCTCCCCCCACTCTTTCCCTCTCTATCTCTCTCTCTTCCCCCACTCTTTCCCTCTCTATCTCTCTCTCTTCGCCCACTCTTTCCCTCTCTATCTCTCTCTCTTCCCCCACTCTTTCCCTCTCTCTATCTCTCTCTCTCCCCCCACTATTTCCCTCTCTATCTCTCTCTCTTCCCCCACTCTTTCCCTCTCTATCTCTCTCTCTTCGCCCACTCTTTCCCTCTCTATCTCTCTCTCTCTTCCCCCACTCTTTCCCTCTCTCTATCTCTCTCTCCCCCCACTCTTTCCCTCTCTATCTCTCTCTCTTCCCCCACTCTTTCCCTCTCTATATCTCTCTCTTCCCCCACTCTTTCCCTCTCTATCTCTCTCTCTTCCACCACTCTTTCCCTCCTCTTTCCTTTCTTGTTCCGTAGTATGCAGACGTAGGCCTACGTCTTGTTCCGTAGTATGCAGACGTAGGCCTACGTCTTGTTCCGTAGTATGCAGACGTAGGCCTACGTCTTGTTCCGTAGTATGCAGACGTAGGCCTACGTCTTGGGTCTGTCGGCGAGGGAGAGATCAGACACGTAGCGGTGAGGGATCAAAGCGAGCTATCTGATCTCATAAAATCACATAAAAACCTCCAACACTCTTTACAATGCGCTAACATATTGATCTTTGAGGAGGAGAGGAGAGGGGTGCTTTGTATTAAACTGCAAGAAGTCTGAGGGAATCTGATGGAAATCAGGAAAATCAGGAAGTCAAGTCCCAAGGTCATTATAATTGCATGGCTTTCTATATATTTCCACCAAAAACCATCTGCTTAACTCCTGGAGTAACAAAATATCACAAAGTGTTGATTATAGTATTTACAATGAGACAGCATCTGCCCCCACCTCCCCTCACTCTTCTGTCACCCCCGACCGACCCCAACCTATGGCCATAACTACATATGAGGACACCGACCTCGATAATTGTATTTTTATTTTATACAAATATATATTTTGTACACAATAAAGAAAATAAATTACGTGTCAACATCTAAATAATGCTCCCAGAGTCGATCAAAGCTCAGAACGCTTATATCCTTGATCTGACAGTTGTAATCTTTGCGAATGAGTGGAATCATGAGCAGTTCTTTATGTTCACCTGAGTCCCCCGGATTTGCCTCCCAAATGTGCCTTATTAGCAGCACGTTCACCACTCTCTCAAACGGCTACTCCGCCCCCTCTCGCGGCACAGGCCGAGGGCCTGAGACGTGAAACGAACTAGGCCTACCCCAGCTCGCAGTCGGCTCAATAGGCAATTAGTCTAGAGGCACTGCTGACAGTGTGTTTGCGAGATGCCAGACAAAAGGTAATTGTCTTCAGACATCCCCCAAACAAACAAAAACCGACTCTGAGAATGAGTGCACAGATGGTAAACAGTCGCTTATAGATATGTCAGTCAGTTGGCTAGCTGCTGGCAGAGACTTATTTTGCAGTAACGTTGAAGGGCACTGGCTAGTATTACATAGCTCATTACTTCATCCTTCTAGCTTGCTAACTTTAATCTGAGCCTACCTCAGCAGGAGCAAAAACTACTCTACTAAGTTTTCAAAATAACTTTGTTTTACAGAGTAGGCTTATGAGACAAACAGTGATGTGGTGCTCAGTGGTGAGGCTGAGGCAGGCTGCAATGCATGCAGGAAGCAGAGGAGACAGAGAAAGAGAGGACTCAAGCAAAGAGAGAGGTTAGTACAGTGGTTCCCAAACTTTGGGTCGGGGTCCCATGTGGGGTCCCTTGAGAAAATGTGTACTAATCTTATCAAACAAGTTAGGAATAAAAAAAAGATGATATGTTTCAATATGAACATCTCCACATGGCCTATCTTCCCTATAGGCCTACATTAAAATGCTATCAAAAATGCCATACACAACAAACAAAAAAATGTATGCACGCATGACTGTAAGTCGCTTTGGATAAAAGCGTCTGCTAAATGGCATATTATATTATATTATTATCAAAATGCAAACAATACAGTTCTAAAAATGTCATACGTTTTTATTTAGTCACTGATGCTATGTGTCAGTGTGAATCATTTCTCATATTTGTTTTAGAAATTTGAAGCTCATTTACTGCATTAGCTATTAGCTAATTAGTATAACATTACAGTTGTATAGCTAATAGGCTATGTGTATGTTGATCGACTGAGGTGAATGAACCTAAAGCAGCCAAGGTGATAATGGCTGGGGTCTTTTTTGCTTGTTTTTTAATTGTATAGGAATGCAGTAAATGAGCTTCAAATATCTAAAACAAATCGTCCCCCCTATTTTGGAGGAGTGACGCTCAGTTGATTCTTAAGGAATTAGGCAGGTGGTATATCGAGGGTGGGTGGAGGAAATAAAATGGCTGTCAAAGATGGCTGAACGATGCACTAGCTGCTCTGAAAGGGGAGTTGTGGGGAACAGTAGGCCTATATGGAGATGTGATTGCATAGTATGTTTGCCATTGTTACCCAGTTTGGTTAATGAGTACTTTTCAAGCTCACCCCATCATTTAACTCCTCAGCTGGTGTGGTAGCTGCTGCGCCCTCTGAGTTAACTTTTACCCTCTGTTATTAGAGTCACTCTTGCTCTTCAAGTGAAATGTGGGAGAGACATTTACCACCAATATTCCGTCAACATTTTTTTGGCACAGAGCAAATTTCAGGTCTGCAGAGCGCAAACTTGAACGCTGTGAAAATTCAGAGCAACTTCCAGCGCACGTTTACTGTGAACACTGAGGCTGTACCCGCTTTAAGTTACCGTTTTAACAGTGGCCATGTAGGCTACTGTGGCTATTTGATCATAATGCAGGCCTATCAGAGTGGCCTACCATCAAAAACAACGGAGTAAATGCCTCCCATAACATTTTAACATGGAAATAGCTGTTTTATCATTCAGTCTACAGTAGCAGCCAATGTGTGGTGTTCTATGTAGGCCTACATTCCATGAGACTTTTGAAAAAACATGCAGGGCTTGACATTAACCTGTTTATCCACTTGTCCTACAGACAAGGTGGTGACTGAAAATGTTGTTGTGTTTGATGCAAGAAACCACTTTACAAAATAAATCCATTATTATTCCTATACAATTATTACAGAGAATCAGACAAATTATGCTACTCTCAGCCTATTGGCTACTTAGCTTATTCAAGCCTCTCTCAAAATACAACACTGCCCCTTTAAGACAAAAAAAGCTCTTTACCTGACTCGCTTTTTAAAGATGTCTAGGAAGTAATCACTCCCCTATTGCTGACTACAAATTATCTATAACTGGGCTAATACCTCACTAACTAGCAAAGGATATGAACTAAATGTGCACATGTGGCTACATGCAGCTCTTGCTTTGATCTCAAAACAAGTGCATCTGATCACACCACAGCTGTAAACACAGTCCAGTTCAAAATAAATGGCACAGATCCATATGGCAATGGTCTATTTGCATATAAGCCTACTGCAGCTCTGATTGGCTATGCCACACCGGTCTGTGTAGAGTACGGGCTTAGTCATGCACAATAGAATCCTACTCCCATGCGTTCTGCCTACAACAAAATCTCTTGCATAGTTCGTTTTGTTTCGGTATGTTGCATTGAAAGTGGCTAATTTTGCTTGATTTGATCACAATTGCCATAGTAAAGGAAAACGTTGATAGTGTTAACTAACGGGGAAAACTATAGAAAGTTGAGTGAAGTTCAATCTCATGCTTCTCTCCTGTGTGCTGATATGTCTTCTACGCTCTGCTTGGCAGTCCTGGGAGCTGTGTGGCAGTCTCGGGATACTGCACGCTTGCGCTTGCATGCAGCTTAGAGGGAACATTGTTTACCACCTACAGTGCTGTAGGTATGTGCTTGTGTCTTATCTATGAGCCTACGTATGGTAATTTAAGCCATTTTAGCTCTCTGGGACAGATTTAAGACATGCAGGCTTTAGTTCCAGCCCAGATGAATCTGGTGTGTAAGTAACAGTAGTCTGCAACCAATGCTGTCACACCCTGTAGGTCCCCAGGACCAGGATTGAGAACACTGCTCTCTCTCTCTCTCTCTCTCTCTCTCTCTCTCTCTCTCTCTCTCTCTCTCTCTCTCTCTCTCTCTCTCTCTCTCTCTCTCTCTCTCTCTCTCTCTCTCTCTCTCTCTCTCTCTCTCTCTCTCTCTCTCTCTCTCTCTCTATCTCTCACCTCTCAGTTTTCCTATCTTCATCTCATGCCCTCCTTGTGATTGACAGGTCTTTTGGTAGCGTGTCGATGTCTCAGTGTGAGTACGTTGTCTGTCTGCAGGGGGCCTGGGGTGCCAGGTGTCTGGTGTCTCCCCTGGTGTCACTGTGTCATTGTCTTCTTTTCTGACAGGCCCCATGAGCTGCTGTACTGTACATCGCTTCGCTTTCCCTCCCTGTCCTTCCCTCTTACTCTCTCAGGTCCTGAGTCGTTTTACAGCACTTCTCTTTTTCTCCCCCGTTTCCCACTTTCCATCTCCCAACTCTTTCTCTGTTTCGTCTCCTCTTCTCTCCTCCACCACCTTCTCTCTCATCTAATATTTTCCTCTTCCATTCACCCTCTTCGCTCCCTCTCTCACCAACCTCTTTTCTCTCTCCCATCTCTTCCTTCAGTCTACCACCTTCTCCTACTCTGATGGCCCTGGGGCGCTTTACATTGCTTCTCTTTTCCTTCCCCCTCTGCCTCTCACCTTTTTCTCTATTCCTCCATCAAAGGGATATTCTTTCTTCTGTAGGACATCTGTCATAGGCCTTCAACCAGTAAGGCAATTCCATTGGCCTTTTGTGCATATTTGCTTCTCATTCTGCAGTATCTTTCACTTAGGGACTTAAGCTTGTCAAGGTGCTATTGACAGGGGAGCACTGATTTTGTTGTAGCTTTCTCGTTCCGCTGCTGTGCAATTGATTAACTTGTTTTAATGGTGGACAGTCTTGTATACACACTCCTCCCATGCCGCACTGTGTTCTCTAACACGTTGGTGTCATTCGTAATGGTTGCTTCAGTCAAGTGTACATTATACTGTCCTACAAAGGCAAAGCTATTGGTTGATTGGTAAAAAAAATAGCAGACATTGAATATCCTTTTGAGTAAGCTGAAGTTATTATTTACACTTTGGATGGTGTATCAATACACCTAGTCACTACAAAGATACAACTTCCTTCCTAACTCAGTTGCCGGAGAGGAAGGAAACCTCTCAGGGATTTCAGCATGAGGCCAAATCTGACTTTAAAACAGTTACAGAGTTTAATGGCTGTGATAGGTGAAAATTGAGGATGGAGCAACAACGTTGTAGTTACTCCACAATACTAACCTAATTGACAGAGTGAAAATAAGGAATTATGTACAGTATTCCAAAACATGCATCCTGTTTGCAACAAGGCACTAAACTAATACCGCAAAAAATGTGGCAAAGCAATTCACTTTTTGTCCTGAATACAAAGTGTTATGTTTGGGGCAAATCAAATACAACACATTACTGAGTACCACTCTCCATATTTTCAAGCATAGTGGTGGGTGCATCATGTTATGGGTATGCTTGTAATCGTTAAGGACTGAGGAGTTTTTCAGGGTAAAAAAGAAACGGAATGGAGCTAAGCACAGGCAAAATCCTAGATGATAACCTGGTTCAGTCTGCTTTCCACCAGACACTGGGAGATTAATTTCCTTTCAGCAGGACAATAACCTAAAACACAAGGCCAAGAAGACAGAGAATATTCCTGAGTGGCCGAGTTACAGTTTTGACTTAAATCTACGGCAAGACCTGAAAATGGTTGTCTAGCAATGATCAACAACCAATTTGACAGAGCTTGAAGGATTTAGAAAAGAATAATGGTCAAATGTTGAACAATCCAGATGTGGAAAGCTCTTAGAGACCCAGAAAGACTCACAGCTGAAATCGCTGTCAATGTGCTTCTACAAAGTATTGACTCAGTTATTATATTTATGTATTTTATCTTCAATAAATTTGCAAAAATGTCTAAAAACATGTTTTCACTTTGTCATTATGGGATATTGTGTGTAGATGGGTGAGAAAAACAAATATTTAATTCATTTTGAATTCAAGCTGTAACACAACAACATGTGGAATAAGTGAAGGGGTATGAATACTTTCTGAAGGCACTGTACCTCATTATAATATTAAATCAAAGATTTTTGACCAAATTTGTAGTTACTGCACTTTGCCTTTGTAGGGCAGTATGTATCGCAGGTTTCTTAAAGTATTCTTAATGAATATGCATGCGGTGACATACAGTAGTTAACTGAAAATAAGGTTGAAAAAGCATTCCTGAGTCTGTTTACTTGAAGTGGACTAATAGTTTCAAGTTTCACATTTTTTATGTCACATGCACAAGTACAGTGACATGCCTTTCTTGCAAACTAAAACCCCAACAATGCAATAATCAATAAGAATGTAATACTAGAAAAAACACACAAGAATTTTGAAAAAATATGAAGAACACAATAAGTAAGTAAGCAAGCATACTATAAACAGGGTCAGTTCCAATACCATATTTACAATGTGCAGGGATACTGGAGTGATGGAGGTAGATACAGTGCATTCGGAAAGTATTCAGACCCCTTCCCTTTTTCCACATTTTGTTACGTTACAGCCTTATTCTAGAAATTGATTAAATTACTTTTCCCTCATCAATCTACACACAATACCCCATAATGACAAAGTGACAACAGGTTTATAGAAATGTTTTCAAATGTATTAAAAATAAAAAACAGAAATGACTTATTTACATAAGTATTCAGACCCTTTGCTATGAGACTCGAAATTGAGCTCCGGTGCATCCTGTTTCCATTTATCATCCTTGAGATGTTTCTACAACTTGACTGGAGTCCACCTGTGGTAAATTAAATTGATTGGACCTGATTTGGAAAGGCACACACCTGTCCATAGAAGGTCCCACAGTTGACAGTGCATGTCAGAGCAAAAACCAAGGAATGAGGTAGAAAGAATTGTCCGTAGAGCTCAGAGACAGGATTGTGTCGAGGCACAGATCTGGGGAAGAGTAACAAAAAATGTCTGCAGCATTGAAGGTCCCCAACAACACAGTGGCCTCCATCATTCTTAAATGGAAGAAGTTTGGAACCACCAAGACTCTTCCTAGAGCTGGCAGCCCAGCCAAACTGAGCAATCGGGGGAGAAGGGCCTTGGTAAGGGAGGTGACCAAGAACCCTATGGTCACTCTGACAGAGCTCTAGAGTTCCTCTGTGGAGATGGGAGAACCTTCCAGAAGGACAACCATCTCTGCAGCACTCCACCAATCAGGCCTTTATGGTAAAGTGGCCAGACGGAAGCCACTCCTCAGTAAAAGGCACATGACAGCCCGCTTGGAGTTTGCCAAAAGGCACCTAAAGGACTCTCAGACCATGAGAAACAAGATTCTCTGGCCTGATGAAACCAAGATTGAACTCTTTGGCCTGAATGCCAAATGTCACATCTGGAGGAAACCTGGCAACATCCCTACGGTGAAGCATGGTGGTGGCAGCATCATGCTGTGGTGATGTTTTTAATCAGCAGGGACTGGGAGACTAGTCAGGATCACAGGAAAGATGAACAGAGCAAAGTACAGAGAGATCCTTCATGAAAACCTACTCCAGAGTGCTCAGGACCTCAGACTGGGGCGAAGGTTCACCTTCCAACAGGAAAACAACCCTAAGCACACAGCCAAGACAAAGCAAGAGTCCCTTCGGGACAAGTCTCTGAATGTCCTTGAGTTGCCCAGCCAGAGCCCGGACTTGAACCCAATCGAACATCTCTGCAGAGACCTGAAAATAGCTGTTCAGCGACGCTCCCCATCCAACCTGACAGAGCTTGAGAGGATCTGCAGAGAAGAATGGGAGAAACTCCCCAAATAAAGGTGTGCCAAGCTTGTAGCGTCATACTCAAGAAGACTCGAGGCTGCAATCACTGCCAAAGGTGCTTCAACTAAGTACTGAGTGAGGGGTCTGAATACTTATGTAAATGTGATATTTCCATTTATTATTTTTAATACATTTGCTAAAATTTCTAAAATTCTGTTTTTGCTTTGTCATTATGGGGTATTGTCTGTACATTGTTGAGGGAAAAAACTATTTAATCCATTTTAGAATAAGGCTGTAACATAACAAAATGTGGAAAAAGTCAAGTGGTCTGAATATTTTCAGAATGCACTGTATATATAAGGGTAGCGTGACTAGGAAAGAGGATATGAGATTAACAGAGTGGCAGCAACTTGTTTGTGAGTGGGTGTCCGTGTGTGTCGAGTCAGTACAAATGTACAGCACCAGTCAAAAGTTTGGACACACCTACTCATTCAAGGGTTTTTCTTTATTTGTACTATTTTCTACATTGTGGAATAATAGTGAAGACATCAAAACTATGAAATAACACATATGGAATCATGTAGTAACCAAAAAAGTATAAAACAAATCAAAATATATTTTACATTCTTCAAAGTAGCCACCCTTTGCCTTGATGACAGCTTCGCACACTCTTGACATTCTCTCAACCAGCTTCATGAGGAATGCTTTTCCAAGGGTCTTGAAGGAGTTCCCACATATTCTGAGCACCTGTTAGCTGCTTTTCCTTCACTCTGCAGTCCAACTCATCCAAAACCATCTCAATTGGTTTGAGGTCAGGTTATTGTGGAAGCACGGTCATCTGATGCAGCACTCCATCACTCTCCTTATTGGTCTAATAGCCCTTACGCAGCTTGGAGGTGTGTTGGGTCATTGTCCTGTTGAAAAACAAATGATAGTCCCACTAAGCACAAACCAGATGGGATGGCGTATCGCTGCAGAATGCTGTGGTTGCCATGCTGGTTAAGTGTGCCTTGAATTCTAAATAAATGACTGACAGTGTCACCAACAAAGCACCCCCATACCATCACACCTCCTCCTCCATGCTTCACGTTGGGAACTACACATGTGGAGATCATCCGTTCACCTACTCACAAAGACACGGCGGTTGGAACCAAAAATCTCAACTTTGGACTCATCAGACAAAAGGACAGATTTCCACCGGTCTAATGTCCATTGCTCATGTTTTTTGACCCCAGCAAGTCTCTTCTTCTTATTGGTGTCCTTTAATAGTTGTTTCTTTGCAGTAATTCGACCATGAAGGCCTGATTCACACAGTCTCCTCTGAACAGTTGATGTTGACATGTGTCTGTTACTTGAACTCTGTGAAGCATTTATTTGGGCTGCAATTGAGGCTGGTAATTCTAATGAACGTATCCTCTGCAGCAGAGGTAACTCTGGGTCTTCCTTTCCTGTGGCGGTCCTCATGAGAACCAGTTTCATCATAACGCTTGATGGTGTTTGCGACTGCACTTGAATAAACTTTAAAAGTTCTTGACATTTTCCGGATTGACTGACCTTCGTGTCTTAAAGTAATGTTGGACTGTCATTTCTCTTTGCTTATTTGAGCTGTTCTTGCCATAATATGGACTTGGTATTTTACCAAATAGGGTTATCTTCTGTATACCTTGTCACAACACAACTGATTGGCTCAAACGCATTAAGAAGGAAAGAAATTCCACAAAATAACTTTTAACAAGGCACACCTGTTAATTTAAATGCATTCCAGGTGACTACCTCATGAAGCTGGTTGAGAGAATGCCAAAATTGTGCAAAGCTGTCATCAAGGCAAAGGGTGGCTACTTTGAAGAATCTCAAATATAAAATATATTTTGATTTGTTTAAAATTTTTGGTTACTACATGATTCCATGAGTGTTATTGTCACGGATTCAGCCGAGGCTGCTCCTCCTCCTTGCTCGGGCAGGCTTCGGCGTTCGTCGTCCCCGGAGTACTAGCTGCTGCCGATCAATGTTTCGGTGTTTGTCTAGTTTAGTCTTTATTATTTATACCTGTTCCCCATTATGTTTGATTGTATTCCGTATATTTCCCCTGTCTCTCATTTGGAATTTGTGTGTTATTGTTTATTGTTACATGTGTCGTTGGTGAGCGGGTTAGTTCCTCCCTGTGTGGAGGTTTTCTGTGTTCTTTACTTCGTTAGGTAAAGTACGTTTCTTAGAGTTCTGTGTCCTGCGCCTGACTTCTTCCACCGCATTACACTGACATTCGTGACAGTTATTTCATCGTTTTGATGTCTTCACTATTATTCTACAATGTAGAAAAGAGTAAAAATAAAGAAAGACCCTTCAATGAGTAGGTGTGTCACAAAGACACAGCGGTTGGAACCACAAATCTCCAATTTGGACTCATCAGACCAAAGTACAAATTTCCACCGGTCTACTGTCCATTAATCGTGTTTCTTGGCCCAAGCAGGTCTCTTCTTCTTATTGGTGTCCTTTAGTAGTGGTTTCTTTGCAGCAATTCGACCATGAAGGCCTGATTCACACAGTCTCCTCTGAACAGTTGATGTTGAGATGTGTCTGTTACTTGAACTCTGTGAAGTATTTATTTGGGCTGTAATTTCTGAGGCTGGTAACTCTAATGAAGTTATCCTCTGCAGCAGAGGTAACTCTGGGTCTTCGATTCCTGTGGCGGTCCTCATGAGAGCCATTTTCATCATAGCCCTTGATGGTTTTTGCGACTGCACTTTAAGACTGTCGTTTCCCTTTGCTTATTTGAGCCATAATATGGACTTGGTCTTTTACCAAATAGGGATATCTTCTGTATACCACCACTACCTTGTCACAACACAACTGATTGGCTCAAATACATTAAGAAGGAAAGAAATTCCACAAATTAACTTTTAACAAGGCACACCTGTTAATTTAAATGTATTCCAGGTGACTACCTCATGAAGCTGTATGAGAGAATGCCAATAGTGTGCAAAGCTGTCATCAAGGCAAAGGGTGGCTATTTTTAAGAATCTCAAATATAAAATATATTTTGATTTTTTAAACATTTTTGGTTACTACATGATTGGCGTGGTCACCCCCCCATTTCCTGTAGTTCACGATCAGCTCCTTGGTCTTACTGACGTTGAGGTAGAGGATGTTGCTTCGGCACCACACTGCCAGGTCACTGACCTACTTTCTGTAGGCTGACTCATCGTCGCCTGTGATCAGGCCTACCACCGTCGTGTCTTCAGCAAACTTAATGATGGTGTTGGAGATGTGCGTGGCAGGAGAAAAATGAAATAGTGATGGGATATATTACTCCAAAGATATTTGTGAACAAAATATTTAGCTAATATAATTTTTAACGTCTTTAAAATGATGTAGACATTGACAAACTTACCAAGAGTCCCATGTACTTTGTAATGATCAGAATTTAAACAAATTAAAGGACACGTCCAAGTCATCTGTTAGCCACAGTTCACAGGATGTTTTGACTCTGTTATTGTCATTGTCCCTATACTCTGAGCTTCATAGCTGACAGGGGAGTGCAGGCGATTAGGAGCCCAGGTGAGTGACCTCAACCCTGGACTCGGAGCGCAGACCGCAGTGGACAGTCTTGCAGTTGAAAAAACATGGCTAGCTTTTCATTTAGTATCTCTCTGTCCTTCTCTCTCCCTACATCTTCCTCTTTTTATTTCTCTCTCTGCTTCTCTCTCTATGTGACATATCCCTGCCCCTGTTAAGTGGCGCTGGCCTCTCTCCTCTCTTACAGGTGAAATCTATTCTCACATAGGCCTCAGGGGCCTGGTCTGGACTGTAACAGAATTTCTCAACCCCTTTGGGCCAGACCACAAAGCTGAGAATAAATGGCTGAGGTGCTGGTGCTGGACAGAAAAATCAATGCATGTTTATACAGACATGCCAATCCTGGCGCCCAAGCAATTCGCTGCTTGCTCTCCTTGGCTCCCTTCAATATATCGCTCTCCCCTCTCTCACCTACTGTGCACTCTCCTCCACAGAGGTTAAAATATGTGCCCTCTCGAGAGGTTGGAGCAGTAAGTTACAGACTCTGTGTTATTATTATGTTCTCATTCCCTCTGGTATGAATTACGAACATAGCCAGGTCGTGATTGGGGGACCTGCGGTACTGTACATTGGTGACTTTGGACCACCTTGTCGTTCACCACTTTTTCTGTACACTTCACTGCTGGGAACATAGTCAGACAGACACACACTCACATTCTCACATACACATATGCCACCGTAACACAGATATCCCCCACTTCAAGTAGAGAGGTTCAATTGTTGTGAAGAAGGCGTCAGGGCGCCCAAGAAAGTCCAGCAAGCGCCAGGACCGTCTCCTAAAATTGATTCAGCTGCGGGATCGGGGTACCAACAGTGCAGAGCTTGCTCAGGAATGGCAGCAGGCAGGTGTGAGTGCATCTGCATGCACAGTGAGGGGAAGACTTTTGGAGGATGGCCTGGTGTCAAGAAGGGCAGCAAAGAAGCCACTTCTCTCCAGGAAAAACATCAGAGACAGACTGATATTCTGCAAAAGGTACAGGGATTGGACTGTTGAGGACTGGGGTAAGTCCTTTTCTCTGATGAATCCCCTTTCCGATTGTTTGGGGCATTCAGAAAACACCTTGTCCGGAGAAGACAAGGTGAGCGCTACCATCAGTCCTGTGTCATGCCAACAGTAAAGCATCCTGAGACCATTCATGTGTGGGGTTGCTTATTAGCCAAGGGAGTGGGCTCACTCACAATTTTTCCTAAGAACACAGCCATGAATAAAGAATGGTGCCAACACATCCTTCGAGAGCAACTTCTCCCAACCCAAGAACAGCTTAGTGACGGCCAATGCCTTTTCCAGCATGATGGAGCACCTTGCCATAAGGCAAAACTGATAACTAAGTGGCTCGGGGAACAAAACATCAACATTTTGGGTCCATGGCCAGGAAACTCCCCAGACCTTAATCCCATTGAGAACTTGTGGTCGATCCTCAAGAGGCGGGTGGACCAACAAAAACCCACAAATTCGGACAAACTCCAAGCATTGATTATGCAAGAATGGGCTGCCATCAGTCAGGTGTGGCCCAGAAGTTAATTGACAGCATGCCAGGGCGGATTGCAGAGGTCTTGAAAAAGAAGGGTCAACACTGCAAATATTGACTCTTTGCATAAACTTAATGTAATTGTCAATAAAAGCCTTTGACACTTATGGAATGCTTGTAATTATACTTCAGTATACCATAGTAATATCTGACAAAAAATATCTCATATCACTGAAGCAGCAAACTTTGTGAAGACCAACGACTGTACTCCAGAGGCCCTCAGCTATAGACTCCTCAGTCCAAACTGTGATGACGGCTTTAAGAAACAAATGGTCGACGCAGGCTGGAAACACTTGCAGCATTATTGTAATTACACCGGACAAATGGGCTGACACCCTTGAAATATTAGTCGTGTGTTATCTATTTAAACGTTATGAGCTCATTGAAAGCACAGGGCAGGATGAATTTATCCTCTTGAATTAAAGTCTAATTATTTTCATATGCTTTGTATGGTGCTTAAATGATCAATAGGAATGATACAAACCAGACACTGGAAAGCCAGGTCCAGGGACCTCCCTGTGCATACAGGTTTTCAATCCAAACAACAATTATGTTTGATTGAGCTTTTAATGGAATAGTGAGCTGAGTCTTGGTTTACCTCACTGGTCTCAGGTTTTTATCCTGTGAGAGGAGCTTCCAGAATTAATAACAACCTGAGTTTACGAAGACAAAATCTAGAGATTGTAATATAGTAATGATACAGATTGTTTCACATTGTCTCTCCACAGGGCGAATAACTGATTCCCCCCCCCCCCCCCCCCCCCCCACCTCATAGCCCCAATGGTTTCTCCCGGGCTGAGCTCTGTGTGATTAGCTGCTATTACAGTTTCCAGTGAAGGAGTTGACAGCCAGAGTTTCTGAAGCATTAGCACTGTAATAGAAGCACGATGCTCCAGCTCTCATAGTGGGTCATGAGAAAGAGGGCTATGTTCGTTTTCTTTCTTTCTTTCTCTTTCTTATTTTTCTTTCACTTACGTTTCAAAGCCTTTTTCTTCTGCCTGCCATTTGGTATCTTACCATGTAACAGGCAAATTTTAATGTAGAACTATTCAGTATTCATCCTCTTATTCCCGAGCTATTGATTTCTCCCTGGATGGATTTGTTTAGATCACCTCACTGTTTTCTGTTGAGACATGGGTAGGGTGTCGTGTGTGAACCATTGGGGGTAATTTTAAACTCATTCTGTTTTATGTCCCTGTCCCAAATAAAAACAGGAATCATGGCCTGCCAGAGAAGTCAGTCTCACAGTGGGCTGTCCAAAACAGCGCCCGCTGCGGGAATAAGGCCCCGGCGACAGTGGCACAATTGATTTCCTCATTGCTCCAATTTGTCGTCTAATCCAGTGATATGTTGATAAATGTTTGCGCTTTGTCAATTAATTTTGCAAAAACATTAGCCCCGGAATGGTGGATGACACATCAATACCAGCAGTTCGGTGACAAAATTAAGTGATACAATTAATTGCCCTCCATTCCTTCCTGTGAAAACATAACTAATGAGGGAGGCAATTATAGTTGTATGTGGTCTCCTTCGGGAAAGGAAGGGGGTGTATCTTGAGAAAAAAGACCATTACGATGATTATAAAAAGGAAAAAAGGGACCATAACTTGAAAAACATAGCCGTCCTGCATAAAAAATGGCCCCAAACCTAAAAGAGAAGGAGAAAATATGGGATTTGTTTTTGTTCGCGTCAGCTCAATGTAGCCATGGTGAGGAGGAGAGGACAATGGAAGACGGTCATCTTTTTAAAATTATTTTTACACAGGGCCATAATTCAAACCAAATGACAGGCTCTTGTACTTGTAAAGCCCTTTCTCCTCTGATTACAGTGTGTGAAGCCCCGTGGGCCGCAGGGGTGGTGCCGTGTGAGGCCCTGTGTCCCTTCGGCCTCCCTGACAAGGGCGTTGACAGCACCTGGGCAGCCGCCCACCACCCCGAGAACGAAGCACTAGCTCAATCGAGCTAGCAGATGAAAAGCACAGCGCAGATGTAATTTATTGTCAGCGTTTCCTCCCGAAATAATAATTGTGACGACTTGGAGCCAGTTAGATCGATGCGTATGGATCTTGTAGCAGCATGGCGTAAATGAGGGATAGGGGTTTGTGTAACTGTGTAAAAGAGGAATGTTCAGCGACGCCGTCTTGCAACATTATCATGCAAACCGGGAAGAGCTGGGGGAGGGGGGGTGGGGGGTGTCTGGAGTTATTCTAAGCAGCTGGTGCGTGGTATCCTGGGAGCTCTACCTCACATCAAGCAGAGGGCAAAGGTTGTGTGTTTGCCTCGTTTTTACAACAGCTGTTTGATGGAGCTGCCCTCCCATGTCATTTCTCTTGTCACCTGTAGGGTGTTGGGACAATATGCATCTGTCCAATCAGTGAAGGAGAATCTCTTACTGTTTCTTTGGTGATAATACTTCAGAGCAATGTTCTCAAAGCTCAGCATCTGATAGTGGACTCTCTCCGAGGGATTGGACAGAGAGTCACCGCACTAGCATTTTTAAGTGTAAAGTGGTTGCCCAAAAACGTGCATTCCAGTCAGTCTCTCTCTAAATGAACTAAAAAGCGAACTAACGTATCTAAATTATATTTTGCACAAGTTTGCTTAAACAATGAAAGGGCGATCAAATAACATGATGGACATATGAACTATATTTACCCAACCCTTATCAAAATAAAGACAGGATGTGCATTATACTCCATCGTAAATTGTTTAAATGGAATAATGAACTCATCAATTGCACAATGCAAATGATATATACAGTATCATTAAACTCAGAGGATAATTTTAAGTGAAGAAAAAATGCCTTTAAGCCCCAAATGGCCCGAGGGCACAATTCTGTAAAAATTGAGACGATTTGCTAAATCTGAAAGTTGACCCTGACAACGGCAACATTTTGTTCAGTGGCAATGCTTCATTAAGTGCAGTACCTTCAGCGGTTTTAATGAAGGTATTGCAATCCACTGGAGGGTACTAAAACAGAAAATAGCAGGAGGGAGTCAAGTAGGTTTAAGAGACCCTGGTTCACACAAACAACCTGGAATGAGTGACTCTCATGAACAAAAACATCTGCACTTAAAATGTTAATTGGGGTATAACAAATTAGAATGGGTAGAGCATTTCAGACAGATTTTTGGTGTGCCATTTTCTTAGTATATTGAGTGGATAGAGTAAATTTTTACATAGAAAATTCCTATTTTCTTAGTTGTTTTGGTGTATTTCTGTAAGTGTTTGAAAAGAGAGAGACAGATAATTTGACTGCATGAGTGAGTATGTGCGCGCTTGTAAAAAGAGAGATGGTCTCTGCGTATCAGGTCGACTTTCCCCGAGGAATAAGTGAAGGCTGCCATTAAGCATAGGTGTCTGTTTTAAATATAAATCAGTTCCCTTCTAGTTCAAGTTGTTATCTTAATAATTGAGTGAGACTGGGGGATGCATTATCGTCTTGATCTAAATGTGATATGAGTGGAAATCAAGATGTGCGACTGAGATGATAAGTGTTATGACAATGGAGTACGGGACAATGGCAACAAATAATAATTAAAATGTAAATAAATGATGGTGGTAAAACTGTTAGTGCAGCTGGATGACACACCATGCATGCTTCAGCGAGGCAGCAGTAAGCGGGTGCGGTAGGAAATGACAATGAGCAAAAGACACCAGCTAGATACTTACAATCAGCTATTGTAGACCTAATTACAATACCATTCCTTCCTATTGTACTGTAATGCGCAAATAAATAGACCACTATAACATGCAACTACACTAAATAGACGCTTTACACTATTACATTGTGTGCATAATAATATTAATCTATTAGACACCATGCTGCATAGATGATACAGTAATATACATTATGCAGTATCACTTCACGCATACAGTAACACACAGAATGTTAAAGTGCTTCACCACATTGTATACGATACAATTGCCTTTTCTTTACTGTATGTGTATGAAGGTACTGTATATGTGCATATCTGAGAGATCGATTTTTTTTATGTGTTTGTAAATACTCACAGTAGATGCGACAGTACGTGACAACAAGGCCCTCTTTACCCGCTCTTACCCTTTACTTCTCAAAGACTACTAAGTTTTTAGTTTCCGGTTCTTTAGGGTCACTATGGGGCTACTGTTATCATTGGTTCAGTAAAACATCTCTCTCCTGACAGAGCTAATGTAGCCCTCAGCTCATCGCCAGACACCACATCTTCTTTCCCTTCCTCCCCCGTTCCTCCCGCCATCAAGCAGCCAGATGCATGGGAATAGAGGGGTGGACGGGTAAAAACGAGGGAGGAGAAAAAAACACCCCAGATCTGCATAGAAACTGCTCCAGTGCAGAAAGCGGGCCCCATCTGGAAGACATCGAACCGAAAATGAAGATGTACAAAACCATTCCATTGAAAATAAAGCTAATTTTTATGGCTCTGACAAGTATGTAATTGTGTTCAGTGGTGCTTTTCAGATTCGATCACAGTCAATAAACCACAGTGCTAATTTCATTCGGGTTTGACATATTTACACGGAAACATTTGATTGGGGGGTTATTAGTAATCCTGAAAGCCTTGATAGATCCCTTTTAATGACCCTCGGCCTGTGGGCTCATCTGTTTGCCGCCTGTCGATCTCTCAGGAGATTTGCTTCCTGGGTGACCTCTTCAGACAGGATGTCATTTAGACCCCCAGTAGGCCTGAATAGCTTTCTATTCTCGTCTCCTTCCCATCCTAACCACTGATCTGAAAGGATGTAGTGGGTGAAAGTAATAGTGTAGAAACCCATCCACTCTTTTTATCAGTAAAGTCTGGAGTTTTTTCTGGTCAGGTCATGTGGTCAGGAACAATTCTGGGCCTTAGTGATCACAAAGGACAGGAGACGAAGAGAATAGTATTGGGACATTGACCTTAGGCAAGGAATACCTATCACATCCCATATCTCCATTTAGTTTTCATTAGAACTACTGACCTTCCTACTCTCCCATCCACTTTCTTCCCTCTACTTCCCTGATGGAAACCCAACAAATGGACACCTTCCCCATCAGAACACAACCTCTGCCTGGACAAATCAAGCTTCTGTCCTCCAGGCCTGTCCAACAGGCCGCTGATGCAGCGCAGCGCGACTAACGGCTCATTGATCGCCCTCCATTCCTTCGGGGAGGCACCACAGGGGTTGATGGAAAAGACAAGGTTCGTTCAGGGGAGGTGGGAATTGGTGGCAGCAGTGGGATCCGGCAGTCCTCCCATCCTCCTGGAGCTCAGCCTGGACAGAGGGGCGCAGCAGCGGGGGTCCCTGTCATAAAAAGCTCATCAGAAAGCCAGTAATTACCCAGGAAATTGGCGGTGAAATTGAAAAACTTTGTGGCCACTGTGGCACTTCTTTTCCCCACCGAGAATCCCTCTTGTGTGACTGTATAGAGCTTTAGCCCCGGTGATAAAATAATGGTTAGTCTTCGGTGCCTGAGTGAGTGCACAGCAAGGTATACCAGCTTCAAGCTGGGAGGAGATGTCTTTTATGGTCGCACTTGTTCCCATTCGTATCTATCAGCACTTTTGAAATGTTATCGTCAGTCTATGTTTACACATACCTGTTTGTGAAATTACATTTGATCTAATTCCAGAACAGAATCACATGTATCTGGAATAAAATGTGTAGTGGTGCAGGCCTAATTGGCAAATTTATACAAATAATTTCAGCACTGAAGTTAGTAATTGTAGAACGTTTTTCAGCATTCAATTTGGTATTGTCACGGAATACGTCTGATGCATTTTAGCTCTTGGCCTAATTATTTAGTAATCTGTAGTATTCAAGGTTGAATACCTCATTTTGAGACATGGACGTATGATTGATTTAGCTGTTGTAATCCCATGCATCGCCTACCAGTATGTAACAGTGCGTTTGGCACTTTCCAATCCCGGAGAGATGAAGACACTTAAGTACATTAAATAATGCAGCATGTCAATAGTAATGAAGCAGTGACATGCTCAGGAACGACCATGCGCAAGGGAGTCTGCATTGTTCTGCAGATTTAACAGCAATCTCCATAATCAACATGAAACCGCTACAGCGTGCAAGCAGACACAATACGGCCATTCGCAGATGAGTGATTGATTGAATTTGAAGTAATAAGGGGTTTCTGGCGCTCCGGTGGTCATCAAAAATCCAGCATACAAATCAAATGGAAATGTTATGCCAATGAGATGTATTAATGGAATCCAGGAGGCGTTTTAATGTTTTAATGTACAGCACAGCAATAAGCAGCCTAGGTTGTTTTAGGAAGATGACAAGTTGTAGCCATTGATTGGCCATTTCAGTACATTACTGTCAAAACAATGCATGTATTTTGGGTTGCCAGTTAATATTTATATTCCACTGCACAATTGAGCCAACTTTGTACAACTTTGTGCACCACCAGATTGCTGAGTATGAGGGTTGCCATTTCAGATTGAAAGCGATGATTCTTTATTATCATATGCCATTATTGCCACCAGTGTTGGAGTAGTACTGCTCTTGAATACTGCCATATGCTCTTGGCCTCTGAGTGACCCAAGTCTCAACCATTCTACCCTTCTACAGTACCAAACACTGAGATGTCACCTTTCTATTGCGCTAATGACATGGAAAATGCTGACTTTGTGTGCCATATTTTGTCCAACCAAGTGCCATTAATTACAATTGTGAGACCTACCCTCCCCACATCTGTATTAATTTTCTTGACTTCTGCCAAATTCCTGATGTAAATATTAAAAAAACGATTCAAGCCAAATTACAATACAGAACATTCTTTATTAATGAACTACATTCAAGAATATAGTGGTCTGACAATCATCACTAACTGTGTATGTTTTCAAAATGGACCTGGTAAAGCACAAGAGAAATCAGCAGTAGCAACATTGGGCACCAGTGGATGTAAGACTTGGTGGTCACTAACAGTTAGCGCTTTTGTTCCTCTGTTGATGCTAAGTGATATTTACAGGTTGTGGCAAATGAAATGGCATATTAGCAGCCCAATTACCATTTTATTAGCCCAGGGCACTGTGTAGCAGAGCTCAGCTGGTAGGCTACTGTCAAGTTCCTGATGCGTGCAGGGAAATCTAACATGGGCACCAGACAGCCCTGGTCACATGACCAGCGTACCCGTTAATCTGCTTGCATTTATTTTAATCTCATTTAAAGGTCCATCTCAGCAATTAAATCAACCCAGGTGGAATAATATTGTTTCGATTTCACAAATAGGTTGTCATTTGTTAACCAGCCGACGTCCTTCTGAGACACGGTCATGCATTATGCCAATATACCAGACGGACGGACGGCAGAACCCGCAAAACAAGAAATCTTGAATTAAGAGTGACAAATTCTAAAAGCCATGCTGTATATTCATCATAATACAATAATATTGTGTTCAACATTATCATATTAAAATGAACAGATTTATAGAACAATTCAGTTCTACAAACAGTCCTTTAAACAAATCTCTCATACAACTCAACTTTTGCACATAGCCCACTAGTGTATTGGTGCAGCCTCTGTTTTGTTTTCTATTTTGTTCGCCTTTTGTACAGCTGTTGAATTTTTTACTGAAATACATTTACCATGGATTATAGATTACAAACAGGCCTAGTGCGGTTTCCTGCCTGTATACTGTGTACGTTGCATATATTACAAAATGGTTCATGGAGTATCTAGCTCATCAAGACTGCTGTACTGTATGTTAGCATTTTGGAGAAGATGCTACCACTACTAGTACTATTACAGGTGTTTGAATTATTTCAGGGGAGGTGGGAGCGACTTCACCATAAGAGTTTGTAATTTGTGGCGAAGAACGATGGTACTACTACGCTAAAAGTGTTTCTTTCCTCTCAATTTAAAACTGCCGAAAAGTTATACTTTGAGTCAGTTCTCCTGTTATGAATGTCCTGTGAGTTTGTTATGTTTTAATCATAGATCCAATGGCTTAACACTGACCTCACCGCAACGCAACAGCCCAGAGAATACGAATGCAAATACTTCCCCGATGTCATGCGTTCATCCATTCGAAGAGTTTAGAAATTCACAAACGTCCCTAATTAGCTTTTTATGCATGTCCCATTCCCAACTATGGGGAAGGAGTTGGTCTAATTGTAAGGAGGCTAAGTTATTGCATTTCTGTTCTTTTTTTGTTATTGTTATTTTTCCAAGGCATACGTTCATCTCATCTGTGTCTTTAGGGCCAGCGATGCCAACAGACACACTCTGTTGGCCCAATTAATATCTCTAAGTGCATCACGCTCTTTACGATACTGATGCAGGCTGACTCTTAAATACAGTTTTATACTTGTTTTATGAGTATGACAATCATGGCATTTCCATATCTGAGACATTTGTGTGCCAACGTTCTCCGAGGACTTTCGCTCTCCCTCAACTCTCCCTTTAGGACTTTTATTTTGTAGTGTGTGTGTATGTGTGTGTGTGTATCTGTGTGGATAAGTGGATAAGTTCCATACATTTAGTTATGTTTCCCTTCCTCCTAACCCTCTGTTTTTAAGATATCACTTCTCTCCCTTATTAGATAGATTATCATAACAACATCCATGTCGGAGAGAGATTTGGCTTGGATCAGAACCGTTGTTGTCACGATCGTCTTGAGAAGTGGACCAATGCGCAGCGTGGAATGTGAAAATACTTTATTTTAGATTCACCACACGAACAAAAAAACAAACGATACGAAACGTGAAGTCCTTGGTCACAATACAAACCATACGGAACAAGATCCCACAACACACTGTGGAAAACAGGCTGCCTAAGTATGGTACCCAATCAGAGACAACAAGCAACAGCTGATACACGTTGCCTCTGATTGAGAACCACACCGGCCAACATAGAAACAAAAGAACTAGATAATAACCCTAGCACACAAAACACATAGAAACAACACACCCTGGCTCAACATAACAGAGTCCCAGAGCCAGGGCGTGACAGTACCCCCCCCCCCCCCCCCAAAGGCGCGGACTGCGACCGCGCCAAACATAAACCGAACAGGGGAGGGCCGGGTGGGCATTCCTCCCCGGAGGCGGTTCCGGCTCCGGGCTTGACCCCCACCCTCCCACAAACCCCCCAAAGCGCCCCTGGTCCGGTCTGGCCCTGCTGGCCGGTGCTGGACTGAACACTGGTGGAGCGGATTGCTCTAGCTCCGGAGTGGAGCAGCTGACCGGTGCCGGACCAGGCACCGGTGGAACAGGCACGGGCTGTGCCGGACTGACGACGCGCACCACAGGCTTGGTGCGGGGAGCAGGGACGGGCCGGACCGGGCTGACGACGCGCACCATTGGCTTGGTGCGGGGAGCAGGGACGGGCCGAACCGGGCTGACGAAGTGCACCACTGGCTTGGTGCGGGGAGCAGGAACAGGCCGGACCGGGCTGACGACGCGCACCATTGGCTTGGTGCGGGGAGCAGGGACGGGCCGAACCGGGCTGACGAAGCGCACCACTGGCTTGGTGCGGGGAGCAGGAACAGGCCGGCCCGGGCTGACGACGCGCACCACAGGCTTGGTGCGGGGAGCAGGGACGGGCCGAACCGGGCTGACGAAGCACACCACTGGCTTGGTGCGGGGAGCAGGAACAGGCCGGACCGGGCTGACGACGCGCACCACAGGCTTGGTGCGAGGGGCAGGAACATGCCGGACCGGGCTGGCGACGCGCACCACAGGCTCGGTGCAAGGGACAGGAACAAGCCGGACCGTACTGGGGACACACACCACTGGCCCTACGAGGGGATCAGGAACGGGCCGGACCGGACTGGCAACACACCCCAGTACCTCTCGCCGTGCCTCTACATTCTCCTTCCCCCTGGTGACCAGTGACTCCCGTAACCTGGCGGCCTCCTTTGCCAACCCGCTGAACCACTCTATCCCGGCCTCCTGCTGCCCCGTCGTCCACGGCGTGAGCCCCCCCTAAAAATTTTCTGGCCGTCTCTCCTCCCCGTGGGCCAGGCCTCCATAGCTCTCGCCAGACTCTCGCTCCTCTGCTCCAAAGTCCAGCCTCTCTCCTCCTCACGCCGCTTGACCCAGTCAAGGTTAATATCCTTTAGAGCCCTCTCTGGCGTTGGCTCCTGGACACGCTGCTTGGTCCAGTTATGGTGGGATCTTCTGTCACGATCGTCTTGAGAAGTGGACCAATGCGCAGCGTGGAATGTGAACATACTTTATTTTAGATTCACCACACGAACAAAACAACAAACGATACGAAACGTGAAGTCCTTGGTCACAATACAAACCATACGGAACAAGATCCCACAACACACTGTGGAAAACAGGCTGCCTAAGTATGGTACCCAATCAGAGACAACAAGCAACAGCTGATACACGTTGCCTCTGATTGAGAACCACACCGGCCAACATAAAAACAAAATAACTAGATAATAACCCTAGCACACAAAACACATAGAAACAACACACCCTGGCTCAACATAACAGAGTCCCAGAGCCAGGGCGTGACAGTTGTGCTGCCTGGTATAGTGAGAAAAAGTTATCCAGCTTCTTGTCAAGGTATTTTTAAACAGACGTTGTGCCCCGAGTTTATTTCCCCCTATGGCCTCTTGGAGAGGTGTTCCTTCCACAGGATTAATTTGCCAAAAGAATGGTTCCCAGGTCCCAGTCCTATTACTATGTACTGTACAAAGTTAAAGTAGCCTTTGGGGGCCATCTGTTTATAAGGGGGGGGGGGGGCGTCTAGTCTAGCCAAAGCTTTCATGGTCCTTATGTCAGCCAAGTGATTGCTTTTGCGAGCTTCTCTCTTTCCTCTGGCTACTTTCCGTTCACTCTGCTACTGTAAAACTGTTATGGCCACTCTCCTAGTCTAGCGCCTTAGCTACAGGTCTTCTAGGAGCACCCACCCATCAGGAAGGTGCTAACAAAGGCCCTGTGATAAGCTTGGTGTTGTTGCAAAAGTAAAATAAATGTTTCCTTCATTTACATGAGCTATGGTGGCTATAGAAGTTTAGTGTCCCTGGCAAGGTGATAAGGGAGAGTAATTGTATATTATACTGTCCCAGGACATCTGCCTCCACATGAGAGGGGAGATTCATCTATCATCGGCCCCTTACTCTGCGTGTGTGTGTGTTTGTGTGTGTGTGTGTGTGTGTCAAGCCCAGCCACACCACTACCCAAGGTTTGATGAGGGAGAGTGTGTGTGTGCACATGTACACATGTGCATGTGTGTGTGTGCAGTGTGTTTGTGCAGCGTCTGGACCAGTCCTCCTATTAATCAGTTGCTCATGTTGGGCAGCCCAGCTGACATAATTACAACCCAGCGCAGGGCACTTACTCAAGGCCAGTCCCTGTCACATACACTGCAAAACTCCACCACTCCGATCCCCCAGAGAGATAGCCTTATCACTGGGTAGAAGGGCTCCCCGCTACTAACACTGCTGTGGAGAATAGAAATGGTCGAATGTCTCAGTCACCCCATCGCTCTCTATTTCTCCTAAAATAAGTTATGGGACTAAGATGAAGAATAGTAGTGTTTTTGGAGTTTGTTAGGATAGGGTTGTGTTTTTTTTCCCTCGCCGGGGCAGACACAACATAGGTTGTTGTTACATTTTTCTTCGCAGTGGCAGACACAACAATGGTCAAATGAACGACTTTTTGTGGATTGCATGCGTGGATGAAGACATCGGAACGCTGAAAATTCTAGCAGAACATAGAGTTAAAGCCCAGCTCTACATTTCCATCTTCCCCTGAGAGTAAAGTTACAAAAGTTTAAAATTCAATAAAAAAATATGTTTAAACATCATATCAAAGTGAGTTCTAATAGTAACGATATAAGGAAAAAGATTAACAAGACAGATACCGCATTAACCCGCATATGATTGTGTGCTGTCAGAATAGCGCTTCTTGGACGTCCTAGTGCGAAGCAAATGATTTCTGATGGCCGTCCAGGCTCCTTTTGCTTTGAAAGCCGGAGATCAAATAGGCTCACTCTTGTCAGCGACAAAGCGGCAGGCTTTCCAACTAGGCGCCCGATTGATTGACAGGCAGACACGCTGGCTTTTTAATTAAACCTCCACCTGGGATGAAAGGGCCCAGGCTTCCCCACTTACAGTGTAAGAACTCCCAAATTATAGGAAAATTGAAATTATGATTAGGAGAGAAAATAGATATTCATTCTCCTGGATTTGCCAATATTGCAGATGGCTTCAGGTTTCTCAAAACGATAAAATAGTGATGACAATTCTCTTTTTGGTGTATTTCGGGGTTTTCAATGTGAAGTGTGTTGGATAGCACCTCTGTGACACATACCAAACATACATTTAGTGAAATTGTGATATCATTATATCTTGGAGTGAGTTTGAGAAGAAATTGTGCATACCAGTCTGTAGCAAATTGACTGTGGTCCAGGCCAATACTGCATTGTCCATATGGGGCATTTAGACAACTTAAGGCTGGACTTTTGTATCTGGACAAATGTGTCATGAGAATATAATATTCATTTGGCTACATATAATAAAAGTGACTCCAAAATGACACAATACATTATTTACTTTAATTTCTAATGGGCACAACATAATCCAAAATAACTGCAAATGCATCCAACAAGATTGTAGAGTCACAGGCTTGATGTAGTCATTGCGTGCTAGGAATATGGGACCAAATACTAAACTTTTGACTACTTTATTACACATATAAGTGGATTTGCCAAAATACTTATGATACCTTCAAATGAGGCGAATAGATACATCAAGTGCTTATATTTCTAAACGGTAAAACATATGTATGAAAATACCTTAAAATGGGAAATGGTGTACTGTTGCCTCATATGAAACATTTGATCTCAAATCCAAAATGCTGGAATATAGAGACAAATTAAGAGATTGAGCTTCACTGTCCAAATAAATGCGTAGGGGAGTGTACATCTACCTCTGTGCCAAATGTGATGCTTTTATCACAAAGTGCACTATTGAGTCAACATTTCAGTTTAGCCATGTACAGTGAGGGAAAAAAGTATTTGATCCCCTGCTGATTTTGTACGTTTGCCCACTGACAAAGACATGATCAGTCTATAATTTTAATGGTAGGTTTATTTGAACAGTGAGAGACAGAATAACAACAAACAAATCCAGAAAAACACATGTCAAAAATGTTATAAATTGATTTGCATTTTAATGAGGGAAATAAGTATTTGACCCCCTCTCAATCGGAAAGATTTCTGGCTCCCAGGTGTCTTTTATACAGGTAACAAGCTGAGATTAGGAGCACACTCTCAAAGGGAGTGCTCCTAATCTCAGCTTGTTACCTGTATAAAAGACACCTGTCCACAGAAGCAATCAATCAATCAGATTCCAAACTCTCCCCCATGGCCAAGACCAAAGAGCTCTCCAAGAATGTCAGGGAAAAGATTGTAGACCTACACAAGGCTGGAATGGGCTACAAAACCATCGCCAAGCAGCTTGGTGAGAAGGTGACAACAGTTGGTGTGATTATTCGCAAATGGAAGAAACACAAAATAACTGTCAATCTCCCTCGGCCTGGGGCTCCATGCAAGATCTCACCTCGTGGAGTTGCAATGATCATGAGAACGGTGAGGAATCAGCCCAGAACTACATGGGAGGATCTTGTCAATGATCTCAAGGCAGCTGGCACCATAGTCACCAAGAAAACAATTGGTAACTCACTACGCAGTGAAGGACTGAAATCCTGCAGCGCCCGCAAGGTCCCCCTGCTCAAGAAAGCACATATACAGGGACGTCTGAAGTTTGCCAATGAACATCTGAATGATTCAGAGGAGAACTGGGTGAAAGTGTTGTGGTCAGATGAGACCAAATTTGAGGTCTTAGGCATCAACTCAACTCGCCGTGTTTGGAGGAGGAGGAATGTTGCCTATGACCCCAAGAACACCATCCCCACCGTCAAACATGGAGGTGGAAACATTATGCTTTGGGGGTGTTTTTCTGCTAAGGGGACAGGACAACTTCACCGCATCAAATGGACGATGGACGAGGCCATGTACCGTCAAATCTTGGGTGAGAACCTCCTTCCCTCAGCCAGGGTATTGAAAATGAGTTGTCGATGGGTATTCCAGCATGACAATGACCCAAACCACATGGCCAAGGCAACAAAGGAGTGGCTCAAGAAGAAGCACATTAAGGTCCTGGAGTGGCCTAGCCAGTTTCCAGACTTAAATCCCATAGAAAATCTGTGGAGGGAGCTGAAGGTTCGAGTTGCCAAACGTCAGCCTCTAAACCTTAATGACTTGGAGAAGATCTGCAAAGAGGAGTGGAACAAAATCCCTCCTGAGATGTGTGCAAACCTGGTGGCCAACTACAAGAAACATCTGACCTCTGTGATTGCCAACAAGGGTTTTGCCACCAAGTACTAAGTCATGTTTTTCAGAGGGGTCAAATACTTATTTCCCTCATTAAAATGCAAATCAATTTATAACATTTTTGACATGCGTTTTTATGGATTTTTTTGTTGTTATTCTGTCTCTCACTGTTCAAATAAACCTACCATTAAAATTATAGACTGATCATGTCTTTGTCAGTGGGCAAACGTACAAAATCAGCAGGGGATCAAATACTTTTTTTCCCTCACTGTATACAAAAGAGAGATTACTTTTCATTCCTCCATATTAACACGGGAATCATGGTAAATTGTTGTTTTTTTCATCGGTAACTAGTTGCTAGAAAAAGTCGTAAAAGTGGGTTCTAAATTTGGTCGTTTTTTAAACCTTTGGGTTAAAATTTACCCCTTTTGGCGCTTTTAGGGTTAATTATATTAAATTATATATTATATATTCGCATCTTGAAGGGGATTGCACATTTTTTGCTTTTGGAATTTACTTTCTGATCTTCAACTGAATTCTGATTGGATTATGGTCTTCCTTATTTGAGACTTGTTGGGATTCTATGTATTAACTTTATTTACTTGTTCATTTTGATTGAAACTGTCATTGGTGACAATATGCTTATTTTGCTAACTACTTAATATTACTTTGTATGTTGTGCCTTTGTTGCTCTCATATTGACACAGTATTTCCTTGAACTTTTAAATTGTAACTTAGTTTGAGATCCCAGCTGATTGTTACACATGGATGTCCATGAAACTAGAGTTGCAGAGAATACATTTTGAGATATTCAGCCTCTTTATCTCAGGTGTCTGTTTGTCTGGACCTAGTATTTTCATTTCAAAGACTCACATGCATTCATGCAGCTAAGGCTGTGATATGGTTGACGTCGGAGAAGTAATATTAAATAGACTGTTACAGTTATTGCATGTGCAGTTTTATGAGACAACAGCCATAGTAAATAATGTATGAGCAGTAAACTGTGTTCGTCATACGGCTTGTAAATGTAACCAGTCACATTGAGGTCAGCGTCAAAGTAATATGATAGGTAAAGTTGAAGTCAGAAGTTTACATATGCCTTAGCCAAATACATTTAAACTTTGTTTTTCACAATTCCTGACATTTAATCCTAGTAAAAATTCCCTGTTTTAGATCAGCTAGGATAATCACTTTATTTTAAGAATGTGAAATGTCAGAATAATAGTAGAGAGAATGATTTATTTCAGCAATTATTTCTTTCATCACATTCCCAGTGGGTCAGAAGTTTACATACACTCAATTAGTATTTGCTAGCATTGCCTTTAAATTGTATAACTTTTGTCAAACATTTCGGGTAGCCTTCCACATGCATCCCACAATAAGTTGGATGAATTTTGGCCCATTCCTCCTGACAGAGCTGGTGTAACTAAGTCAGGTTTGTAGGCCTCCTTGCTCGTACACACTTTTTCAGTTCTGCCCACAAATGTTCTATAGGATTGAGGTCAGGGCTTTGTGATGGCCTTTCCAATACCTTGACTTTGTTGTCCTTAAGCCATTTTGCCACAACTTTGGAAGTATGCATTGTCCATTTGGAAGACCCATTTGCAACCAAGCTTTAACTTCCTGACTGATGTCTTGAGATGTTGCTTTTATATATCCACATAATTTTCCTTCCTCATGATGCCATCTATTTTGTGAAGTGCACCAGTCCCTCCTGCAGCAAAGAACCCCCACAGCATGATGCTGCCACCCCCGTGCTTCACGGTTGGGATGGTGTTCTTTGGCTTGCAAGCATCCCTCTTTTTCCTCCAAACATAACGATGATCATTAGGGCCAAACAGTTCTATTTTTGTTTCATCAGACCAGAGGACATTTCTCCAAAAAGTACGATCTTTGACATCGCCGAAGTCAAGGATCGGTAGGATAGTCAGTTTTACGAGGGCATGTTTGTCAGCATGAGTGAAGGAGGCTTTGTTGCGAAATAGGAAGCCGATTCTAGATATAACTTTGGATTGGAGATGCTTAATGTGAGTCTGGAAGGAGAGTTTACAGTCTAACCAGACACCTAGGTATTTGTAGTTGTCCACATATTCTAAGTCAGACCCGCCGAGAGTAGTGATTCTAGTCGGGCGGGCGGGTGCAAGCAACATTCGATTGAAGAGCATGCATTTAGTTTTACTAGCGTTTAAGAGCAGTTGGAAGCTACGGAAGGAGTGCTGTATGGCATTGAAGCTCGTTTGGAGGTTTGTTAACACAGTGTCCAATGAAGGGCCAGATGTATACAAAATGGTGTCGACTGCGTAGAGGTGGATCTGAGAGTCACCAGCAGCAAGAGCGACATCATTGATATACACAGACAATAGAGTCGGCCCGAGAATTGAATCCTGTGGCACCCCCATAGAGACTGCCAGAGGTCCAGACAACAGGCCCTCCGATTTGACACATTGAACTCTATCTGAGAAGTAGTTGGTGAACCAGGTGAGGCAGTCATTTGAGAAACCAAGGCTATTTAGTCTGCCAATAAGAATGCGGTGGTTGACATAGTCGAAAGCCTTGGCCAGGTCGATGAAGACGGCTGCACAGTACTGTATTTTATCGATTGCGGTTATAATATCATTTAGGACCTTGAGCATGGCTGAGGTGCACCCATGACCAGCTCGGAAACCAGATTGCATAGCAGAGAAGGTATGGTGGGATTCAAAATGGTTGGTGATCTGTTTGTTAACTTGGCTTTCAAATACTTTTGAAAGGCAGGGCAGGATGGATATAGCTCTGTAACGGTTTGGATCTAGAGTGTCACCCCCTTTGAAGAGGGGGATGACCGCGGCAGCTTTCCAGTCTCTGGGGATATCAGATGATACGAAAGAGAGGTTGAAGAGGCTGGTAATGGGGTTGCGACAATTTCGGCGGCTAATTTTAGAAAGAAAGGGTCCAGATTGTCTAGCCCAGCTGATTTGTAGGGGTCCAGATTTTGCAGCTCTTTCAGAACATTAGCTATCTGAATTTGGGTGAAGGAGAAGCGGGGTGGGGGGCTTGGGCAAGTTGCAGCAGAGGGTGCAGAGCTGGTGGCCGGGGTAGGCCAGCCGTAGCAAAATGCTTGTTGAAAGTTTCGATTATCGTAGATTTATCGGTAGTGACAGTGTTTCCTAGCCTTTTGGGAGTTAGTGCTACAGGATGCAAATTTCTGTTTAAAAAAGCTAGCATTTGCTTTCCTAACTGATTGTGTATATTGGTTCCTGACTTCCCTGAAAAGTTGCATATCGCGGGGGCTGTTCGTTGCTAATGCAGTACGCCACATGATGTTTTTGTGCTGGTCAAGGGCAGTCAAGTCTGGGGTGAACCAGGGGCTATATCTGTTCTTAGTTCTGACTTTTTTGAATGGGGCATGCTTATTTAAGATGGAGAGGAAAGCACTTTTAAAGAACAACCAGGCATCCTCTACTGATGGAATGAGGTCAATATCCATCCAGGATACCCGTGCCAGGTCAATTAGAAAGGCCTGCTCGCTGAAGTGTTTTAGGGAGCGTTTGACAGTGATAGGGGTGGTCGTTTGACTGCAGACCCATTACGGACGCAGGCAATGAGGCAGTGATCGCTGAGATCCTGGTTGAAGACAGCGGAGGTGTATTTAGAGGGTAAATTAGTCAGGATGATATCTATGAGGGTGCCCATGTTAACGGATTTAGGGTTGTACCTGATAGGTTCCTTGATAATTTGTGTGAGATTGAGGGCATCTAGTTTAGATTGTAGGACGGCCGGGGTGTTAAGCATATCCCAGTTTAGGTCACCAAGCAATATGAACTCTGAGGATAGATGGGGGGTAATCAATTCACATATGGTGTCCAGGGCACAGCTGGGGGCTGAGGGGGGTCTGTAGCAAGCGGTAACAGTGATAGATTTATTTCTGGAAAGGTGGATTTTTAGAAGTAGAAGCTCAAACTGTTTGGGCACAGACCTAGATGGCAGCAGTGTTTGTGCAAAGTTGCAGATTGATACAGTGAAGCATTGCAATACTGGACTATTTTGTATAAAGTCTGCCCAAATGTGCCAAATTGATCAATTGACACATTTTCAAGTACATAACTATAAAGAACATACAAAAATGATATGGTAATACAAAATGTAAGTTTTTTGTTTTTGTACACTCTCCTCAAACAATAGCATGGTCTTTTTTCAATGTAATAGCTACAGTTAATTGGAAAGTGCAGTTAGATTAATGGCTGTGATAGGAGAAAAATGAGGATGGATCAACAACATTGTAGTTACTCTACAGTCGTGGTCAAAGGTTTTGAAAATGACACAAGTATTGGTCTTCACAAAGTTCGCTGCTTCAGTGTTATGATATATTTTTGTCAGATGTTACTATGGTATACTGAAGTATATTTACAAGCATTCCATAAGTGTCAAAGGCTTTTATTGAAAATTACATTAAGTTTTTGCAAAGAGTCAATATTTGCAATGTTGACCCTTCTTTTTCAAGACCTCTGCAATCCGCCTTGGCATGCTGTCAATTAACTTCTGGGCCACATCCTGACTGATGGCAGCCCATTCTTGCATAATCAATGCTTGGAGTTAGTCAGAAATTCTGGGTTTTTGTTTGTCCAACCGCCTCTTGAGGATCGACCACAAGTTCTCAATGTGATTAAGGTCTGGGGAGTTTCCTGGCCATGGACCCAAAATGTCGATATTTTGTTCCCCGAGCCACTTAGTTATCACTTTTGCCTTATGGCAAGGTGCTCCATTATGCTGGAAAAGGCATTGGTCGTCACCAAACTATTCTTGGATGGTTGGGAGAAGTTGCTCTCGGAGGATGTGTTGGGACCATTCTTTATTCTTGGCTGTGTTCTTAGGCAAAATTGTGAGTGAGCCCACTCCCTTGGCTGAGAAGCAACCCCACACATGAATGGTCTCAGGATGCTTTACTGTTGGCATGACACAGGACTGATGGTAGCGCTCACCTTGTCTTCTCCGGACAAGGTGCTTTCCGAATGCCCCAAACAATCGGAAAGGGGATTCATCAGAGAAAATGACTTTACCCCAGTCCTCAGCAGTCCAATACCTGTACCTTTTGCAGAATATCAGTCTGTCCCTGATGTTTTTCCTGGAGAGAAGTGGCTTCTTTGCTACCTTTCTTGACACCAGGCCATCCTCCAAAAGTCTTCGCCTCACTGTGCGTGCAGATGCACTCACACCTGCCTGCTGCCATTCCTGGGCAAGCGCTGCACTGGTGGTGCCCCGATCCCACAGCTGAATCAACTTTAGGAGATGGTCCTAGCGCTTGCTGGACTTTCTTTTAAAGTTTCCAGTATGTTATTCTAACTCAATCAGCATGACAGAGTGATCTCCAGCCTTGTCCTCCTCAACACTCTCACCTGTGTTAACGAGAGAATCATTGACATGATGGCAGCTTGTCCATTTGTGGTAGGGCTGAAATGCAGTGGAAATGTTTTGGGGGGATTAAGTTCATTTTCATGGCAAAGAGGGACTTTGCAATTAATTGCAATTCATCTGATCACTGTTCATGACATTCTGGAGTATATGCAAATTGCAATCATCAAAACTGAGGCAGCAGACTTAGTGAAAATTAGTATTTGTGTCATTCTCAAACCTTTTGACCATGACTGTCCTAGCCTAATTAACAGAGTGAAAAGAAGGAAGCCTGTACAGAATTAAAACATTCCAAAACATGCAACCTGTTTGCATCAAGGCACTAAAGTAATACTGCAAAAAATGTGGCAAAGCAATTCACATTTTGTCCTGAGTGTTATGTCTGGGGCAAATCCAATACAACACATTACTGAGTACCACTTTCCATATTTTGAAGCTTGGTGGTCACTGCATCATGTTATTGGTAAGAAACGGAATGGAGCTAAGCACAGCCAAAATCCTAGAGGAAAACCTGGTTCAGTTTGCTTTCCACCAGACACTGGGAGATGAACTCACCTTTCAGCAGGAACATAACCTAAAACACAAGGCCAAAACACTGGAGTTGCTTACCAATAAGACAGTGAATGTTCCTGAGTGGCCAAGTTACATTTTTGACTTAAATCTACTTGAATATCAATGGCAAGACCTGAAAATGATTATCTAACAATGATCAGCAACCAATTTGACAGAGGTTGAAGAATTTTGAAAAAAAGAATGGGCAAATGCTACACAATCCAGGTTTGGAAAGCTCTTAGAGACTTACCCAAAAAGACTCACAGCTGTAATCGCTGCCAAAGGTGCCTCTACAAAGTTTTTACTCAGGGGTGTGAATACTTACACTACTTGTCAAAAGTTTTAGAACACCTACTCATTCAAGGGTTTGTCTTTATTTTTACTATTTTCTACATTGTAGAATAATAGTGAAGACATCCAAAAAATAAAATAACACATGGAATCATGAAGTAACCAAAAAAAGTGTTAAACAAATCAAAATATATTTTACATTCTTCAAAGTAGCCACCCTTTGCCTTGATGACAGCTTTGCACAATCTTAGCATTCTCTCAACCAGCTTCATGAGGAATGTTTTTCCAACAGTCTTGAAGGAGTTCCCACATATGCTGAGCACTTATTGGCTTCTTTTCCTTCACTCTGTGGTCCAACTCATCCCAAACCATCTCAATTTGGTTGAGGTCGGGGGATTGTGGAGACCAGGTCATCTGATGCAGCACTCCATCACTCTCCTTCTTGTTAAAATAGCCATTACACAGCCTGGAGGTGTGTTGGGTCATTGTCCTGTTGAAAAACAAATTATAGTCCCACTAAGCCCAAACCAGATGGGATGGCGTATCGCTGCAGAATGCTGTGGTAGCCATGCTGGTTAAGTGTGCCTTGAATTCTAAATACATCACAGACAGTGTCACCAGCAAAGCACCCCCACACCATATCACCTCCTCCGCCAAGCTTTACGGTGGGAACTACACATGCAGAGATCATCCGTTCACACACATCACGTCACACAAAGCCATGGCGGTCGGAACCCAAAATCTCCAATTTGGACTCCAGAACAAAGGACACATTTCCACCGGTCTAATGTCCATTGCTCGTGTTTCTTGCTTGGCCCAAGCAAGTCTCTTCTTATTATTGGTGTCCTTTAGTAGTGGTTTCATAGCAGCAATTCGACCATGAAGGCCTGATACACACAGTCTCCTCTGAACAGTTGATGTTGAGATGTGTATGTTACTTGAACTCTGTGAAGCATTTATTTGGGCTGCAATTTCTGAGGCTGGTAATTCTAATGAACTTATCCTCTGCAGCAGAGGTAACTCTGGGTCTTCCATTCCAGTGGCGTTCCTCATGAGAGCCAGTTTCATCATAGCACTTGATGGTTTTTCCAACTGCACTTGAAGAAACTTTCAAAGTTCTTGACATTTTCTGGATTGACTGACCTTCATGTCTTAAAGTAATTTTGGACTGTTGTTTCTCTTTGCTTATTTGAGCTGTTCTTGCCATAATATGGACTTGGTATTTTACCAAATAGGGCTATCTTCTGTATTACATTTACATTTTTACTCATTTAGCAGATGCTCTTATCCAGAGCGACTTACAGAAGCTATTAGGGTTAAGTGCCTTGGTCAAGGACACATCGACAGATTTTTCACCTAGTCGGCTCGGGGATTAGAACCAGCGACATTTCGGTTACTGGCACAACGCTCTTAACCACTAAGCTACCTACCACCACTACCTTGTCACAACACAACTGATTGGCTCAAATGCATTAAGAAGGAAAGAAATTCCACAAATTAACTTTTAACAAGGCACACCTGTTAATTTAAATGCATTCCAGGTGACTACCTCATGAAGCTGGTTGAGAGAATGCCAAGAGTGTGCAAAGTTGTCATCAAGGCAAAGGGTGGCTACTTTGAAGAATCTCAAATATAACATATATTTTGATTTGTTTAACATTTTTGGTTACTACATGATTCCATGTGTGTTATTTCATCGTTTTGATGTCTTCACTATTATTCTACAATGTAAAAATAAAGAAAGACCCTTGAATGAGTAGGTGTGTCCAAACTTTTGACTGGTACTGTATGTGCATATTATATGTGAGTGAGAAAATGATGGAGTGAGTGTGTGTGTGAGTGTGCAGGGCCCTGTGAGTGTGCATGGAGAGTGCAAAAATAAAAATAAAAGTTCAATAAAAATACAAGGTTAACGCATATAGTCCGTGTAGCTATTTTGTTAGCTATTTATCAGTCTTATTGCTTGGGGATAGAAACTGTTGAAGAGCCTGTCGCCTGTTGGCGATCTAGGGCGGTGCTATTGCCATACCAAGCATTGATGCAGCCAGTCAATATGCTCTCACTGGTACAGCTGTAGAACCTTTTCAGGATTAGTTTAACACTTTTTTGGTTACTTCACGATTCCATACAGTATACAAAAGAGAGATTACTTTTCATTCCTCCATATTAACACGGGAATCATGGTAAATTGTTTTTTTTTTCATCGGTAACTAGTTGCTTGACAAAGTTGTAAAAATGCAGGATACAAAAAATGGGTTCTAAATTTGGTCGTTTTTTAAACCTTTGGGTTAAAAATTACCCATTTTGGCGCTTTTAGGGTTAATTATATTAAATTATATATTATATATTCGCATCTTGAAGGGGATTGCACATTTTTTGATTTTGGAATTTACTTTCTGATCTTCAACTGAATTCTGATTGGATTATGGTCTTCCTTATTTGAGACTTGTTGGGATTGTATGTATTAACTTTATTTACTTCTTCATTTTGATTGAAACTGTCATTGGTGACAATATGCTTATTTTGCTAACTCCCTTTAAGAGTGTGCTCCTAATCTCAGCTCGTTACCTGTATAAAAGACACCTGGGAGACAGAAATCTTTCTGATTGAGAGGGGGTCAAATACTTATTTCCCTCATTAAAATGCAAATCAATTTATAACATTTTTGACATGCGTTTTTCTGGATTTTTTTGTTGTTATTCTGTCTCTCACTGTTCAAATAAACCTACTATTAAAATTATAGACTGATCATGTCTTTGTCAGTGGGCAAACGTACAAAATCAGCAGGGGATCAAATACTTTTTTCCCTCACTGTATGTGTTATTTGATAGTTTTGATGTCTTCAATATTATTCTACAATATAGAAAATAGTAAAAATAAAGAAAAACTCTTGAATGAGTAGGTTTTCTAAAACCTTTGACCTGTAGTGTATGTAAATTAGATATTTCTGTATTTCATTTTCAATACATTTGGAAAAAAATCTAAAAACACGTTTTCACTTTGCCATTATGGAGTATTTTGTGTAGATGGGTGAGATAAAAAAATCTATTTAATCAATTTTACATTAGGCTGTACAACGTCAACGGGTATGACTACTTTCTGCATGTATACCAGGTAGTACGCATACTGAAACCTAGAAAGTGTTACCATTCATACAAATGGTCAATATAATATCCACATGGTATAGCATTGATGCATATGAGGTCCAGATATTCATCAATCTTTCAATTTCTTAGAGAATAGGTCTTCTGACAAAAGCACATGTCATAGGCTATGACACTTGACAAACATACTACCACAGCTGTGTGAGTGACAGCCACGTTTAGGATCTCCATCTTCTCAAGCAGCCAGGTTATTGATCTGGGCCAGGCGTGAGTGCAGGCCTTCACAGGGATGATTAGCCACAAAGTAGCCTACCCCACTTCACCTACACTCTAGCTGTGGTTTTATCTTGCCAGAGGGGGCCTTTACAGTCTCAGAGTAGGAGTGCTGATCTAGGATCTACCTGTCCACGCAATCTTATGATTTATGATGTTTGACTATCTTACTATTTGAAACACATAACTGATCCTGTGTCTCTAAGACTCTTTGTCAATACGCCTCCTGATCTTAGAGTAGATCAACTGCCTACTTAAGCACTCAGAAAACTTCAGTGTTGTTCTGTCTCATTGCATTCAGCATCTAAACACATTACCACTGAGTGCTTTTTGTTGCCTGTACCAACAAACTCTCTCCATTTTGTTCAACATCTCACCTCTTAAACAAGGTACAGCATTGCATCTGACTTCCAAGGTTTCAACCCTAGAAACAGATAAGGACTCCATTTATTTTATTCTGTACTGTATTTCTCCATTCTTGAAATGTTGTCTCAGCTCTATTAGAACTGATTAATTGGTGTACTGGCAACCCTGTTTTTGAGAAAGATATACCTGGAGAAAGTGTTGAAGTAGCATTATGAGCATAGCATTTATTAGCCTAGTTTCCAATTGCCACAATTCAGATATTTTTGTGCATCGCTTTTAGATATACTACGGTGATAAGTGATTATTGATTGGAAAGTGCCCACAATGAGGTTTATTGCCACCAGAAGGCACGATCCAGGCAACTTTCTGTAATATCACTCACCCAAATTACCGAAGATTGATGGCAGAATATGGTGGCTGAGGAGGTCCACAGTTTTAAAATATGTTAATGATTTGGTCGAGCTGAACCGTTGGCTGCAACATTTGTAAACACATACTCTATAAAGAGCATCTGTAAAGCAAATCATTTTTCTTCTTCACTTGGCTGGTACAGCGTGAGTTTGTTACATCTTGCAAACTTTGCATCTGATGCAAACACTTTGTCAATCTTTCCCCAAATCTGGCAAACCCTGCAAATTTCAAACCTCCTTGTCAGTCAGTCCCCTACTACTATTGAACTCATCTTTGAAAAAAATTATGATAGCATGAATATAAATACACAGGGGGAGTCTCTTCATATTTCTTGGGGGAAAGATAAATATACCATTCAATGGATCATAGAGAATCCATCATTTGTCTGTGTGTTAAGATAAGTGCTGCGACTTGAGATCTGAGTGAAACGATCAGCTTGAATTGATGGCTTTAGAGAGAGACGTGCTATCTCACATGTCATGTCTAGCATCTTAACTTAAATATAAACTGTCTGGCAGAGGTCAACTTTGAAATAAGGCTCGTCACAGCATGTGTTGCTGCCATATCTTTCCCAGTTACTTGCATTAATAGAGTAAAGTCTTAAACATCATACATAAATGATGACTATGTAAAATACATGTTTAAATAATGATATAAAAAATGACCAGGTCATTTATGAAAATGTATCACTAATTGTAAGTCGCTCTGGATAAGAGCGTCTGCTAAAATTACTAAAATAAATTAAAAAATAAAAATGTACCATGTAATTTCATAGTAAATAGCAAATGTTTTCTGTTCTGTAAAATTAAGTGGAGCAGTATATATAAAGAAGGGATCTCACTTCCTTCCTCAGTCTTAAATTGGAAGTTGATTAGTTCACCTAAGGTTTAAAAAATGTGTTTGAAGAGGACGAAGAAGACTGTGGTTAAACACAGAAGGAAATGCTGTAGAAACTAAACTACTGTTGAAACTAAGTACTCCAACTTAATTAAAATGAAGAAATTGTAGAGCAGGTTAATTAAATATAAACCCAATGAACACCCATCTGATTTACAATTCCAAGCACAACGGTGTGTGTATGTGTGTGTGTGTGTATGTGTGTGTGTGTATGTGTGTGTGAATTGCCAATGTGTGTGAACAGCTCACCAAATACAGTACCCTGAACTTTTAGTCTAAGGTCCTAAAAATAACCCACATTTGACTTTTACATCCAATACAAATTCCATTTACCCCAAAACATACAGAACTTTCCATAAATATAAAAAACAAACAATTCACCTACCAGGAACTGTAAACGTTAATGTAGCTTTGTACTGAAACAGCCTAGTTTTCCGGCATGTGGTGTGAAACACAACAAACTGGCCCATCTGCCAGAAGTTTGGCCGACAACTGCTGTTTTCTTTGAAACGTGTAAAAACTTGCTTTTCAGCCACTTCTCAGTAACTTAATCGCCCTTGATAAATCACTCGGATCCTTAGCCTGCATCATTAAACTCCACGTTAGCTGCGTGAGGTATGAAAACAAACTTGTGGTGGCTTTGGGGTGGTAGTAGGCATGAAAAGGTCTTTGGAGAGAGACAGGGGGCAGTGCAAATAAAAGGATGGGGTTGTATACCTGACTGGCATAGAGAGAGCTATGGAAGAAAAGAGGCTGAAGGAGGGTTAATTTTTACAACATAATGCTCCATGCTGTCCCTTTATGAGTGGTGTTACAATCAGGGTCAGGGTCAATCTAAATAAGTCTGAAGATTAACTGAAACTCAATTCCTGAATTGGATATTTCCCAAAACATTCTATAAGGGTTTTTTAATTGATGAGCTTAACTTGAGTTTATTTCAGGAGGTGACTGGAAGTAAAATAGAAAACGATCCTAGCCCTGCTCTGTGTAAGTAACAGTAATTGTTTCTTACAGCTGCCACACAGGCTGCCAACACTACAGTTGCTTTAGAGAAGATAGATTCCATAGACCGCTAATGGCAACACACTGATAGAGAAGTAGCAGAGTTCCGTGGATAGGCTGAACAGAGGACCTAATAAAGTGCCTTCATTATGGACACATAAAGGGTTGTGCCAAATACTAGTTTGGCAAGTCAATGCTATGAGTGTGACTTTCTATATAGGGACTTACATCTTGGAGAGAAAAAGCCTGCATGAAATGTATCATACAACTTTACAAATGGCACCCAACATTTCGGAAGAACTGGTTTCTGTATTGATTTGAAGAAAGGATAATGCTTACGATTTTAGACAGAGTTAAGAAATTCACAATTTCAAGAAAAAAGCACATGGTCTTGCCTCGTTTTGCTTTCATTGTGTGCCAGCCAGTCAGAGTTTAATTTCTTGTCCCATATGCTTGCTTGTGGGTTTTTATTGGTTGCCAATATACAGTGCGAGTCAGTGAGTTGAAGGAAGCTGTGTAGGATGTAACGTTCATATCGTTACCATTAGAGATGTACTGTACATGATGGTAATGACTCAATTTAAGCCATAAAATGGCAAAAACATTTACGCCCCACCCCACTCCACCTTGCTGAGCAACCATACTGGGGGCCTTACCCCCACAGTTTACTAGTCCCCAACAGTTTTGGAGATGTCTGGTACAATGCCCTCCAAATCCTCCCATTGTGACTATGGTTCTGCATCTCAAACGTTTGAAAGAAACAAAACATGATGTCAACTTTTCCGCTTGTTTGTCCTGGAGTGTGTGCGTGTGCATGCATGTGTGTTGAAGTCCTTGGTGGCTTGGCATTCGGGTTGGGTTGCATCAGGGCCTCGTCGTATTGGAAAATGGAGTCATGCAGTAACGTCAGCCTCATTTTGTTCTACTTCTTGGGCTGTCCAGGCCTATGCAGCGCTCTGTGACACTCAAACAGCTTCAAATGAGCGCTGATGCCGTACCATCGATATGTTTTGCCATTTTCTGTTTGCCTCATCCATAACTCATGATGTTTAAGCATCGAAATGGTGCAACCCTTTGCCAACTGTAATGAAACGTGATCGTTTCAATGTCAATGTGTAAATATGAGTACGCTGCAGAGAAATTTAAAATGAAAAAGATCTGCACCATTTAAAGTCCTTGATCTCCACTCAAAATTAGAGCCGTTTTTGAAGCATATTTCAAAAACTAAGCGTCTGTTTGTTTTTAAGATGAATCAATTCAAACAAATTAGCTTCAACAGTATGTCACAAGTCGTATGCTTTTTTTCTATAAGAAAGCATTTTGAATGCCCATATCATTTGATCTATAAAGGAAACTTTTTTGAAAAAGTATTCACTGCATACATCCATTCATAGTGAAAAAAGGGGGAGTGAAAACATCTTATAATCTGCTAGTGTTCGTAACGGTTGTGGTGGGCCTCCATCATAAAGTGTTCTTTATGTGTCCCTTTCTTTCTCCATTTCTCTCTAACACACACAAAGGAGGAAATGTCAGATCCCCTGCTCATCAGCCATGGATGTGTCATAGTCAAAGGCAGTTAAATAGCTGTGAAAAGTTACTGGCAGCCCTAAATAGGTTCTTAATTGTTTATTTGTAGTCCCCTGTAGCTCAGTTGGTAGAGCATGGCGCTTGCAAAGCCAGGGTTGTGGGTTCGTTTCCCACAGGGGGCCAGTATGAAAATGTATGCACTCACTAACTGTAAGTTGCTCTGGATAAGAGCATCTGCTAAATGACTAAAATGTAAATGTACATTTGGTTTCAAAATACAGGACATAAATCCCTGTGCCCTTGAGGCTGAGTTCTATTTTTTATTTTATTTTGTTATTTATTTCACCTTTATTTAACAAGGTAAGCCAGTTGAGAACAAGTTCTCATTTACAACTATGAATGACAGTCAGTCACTATACACAATACACAAAGACGACTGCACTACTACAATTACCCTACTACCCTGCTTTTGTTTTCATGATTGAAAATACATGCATTATGCCACACAATAATTTCCCTGACAGGAAAAATGAAGTTATATACTTAACAGTCCAATCTTTCATGGTGTAGCTAGGAAAGGTTTTGACCTTCAGGAATACAAGGAATTGCAACTATGTTTAAGGTTCTCAGCTTTAGGCTTCTGTTCCACATCCCTTACCCTCACTGTTGTCAGAAATGGGATAGCTGCAATGACATGCTATCACGTGTACAATTACTAAATGCTTGAAGTAACCCATGAGTTCTCAAACTTGGGGCTTTCACATGGATATTATTTTAGCAATTCACTTACTGTGGTTTCAGTGACAATGTCTACACCAAACTCCCCATAGCCTAATTAAAAAGCCAAGAAAGGCACTCTGAAGGAGATTACAATGAAAGGGAGAAAATTAGCACTCAGAAGGGTGTGGCTTATTCACACTTGAACATAGTGCATGAAATAGCAAAATGGCTCTTGACACCTGTTTTTCTTAAAGAGAGTGAGCACAGGTGTGTGTGTATGTGTGTCTGTGCGTGTGTGTCTGTGTACTCGTGTGTGTGCATTAATGTTTGTTTTTCAGTATGTATTCACTATAGCTGATTGATACATATTGGTGGGGGGATGCGCTGAGTTTCCCCCATGCAATCTAGTGTGCTTTAGACTAAATGAAAAGCTCTACAGTGTATACTGTAAACGCAGTCTACTACATTATACTGTTACCGAAGCCTACACGGTTAATGTAGCTTTGCAGTGCAAGGAAGAACAGAGAAAAAGAAAACAGGAGACCATCTCTCCTCCAACCTCATGGTTCAGCTCTGCGTCTCCATCAACAAAGTGATTCTGCTGGCCAGCATTCCTTGTATGAAAAATGTGTTGATGGAGAAATGGTCAGAGTGGATGAATAATATCTGTCAAACATTAAACCACCGTAAGAAATAGATGTGGGTGCAGTGAAGTGAAGTGAATTTATCCCTCTTCTTCAGGTTATACTTTGAGAGTACATTAAATGTGTCCAATGTTTCCGAAATGTTTTCAATATCCATGGGAGATGGAGACCAGTATTCCAGTATTCAATAGGTAACATTTTGAAAGCCATTGATTCAACAGACTTTTATTAATATTTTTTGTAATTGAGAAGTGTGTGTGAAAATTGATGGCTTTTGGAAATGTATGGCTAACAGTAGTACCAACTGATATGCATCATGCACTAATATACAGTTGAATTCGGAAGTTTACATATACTTAGGTTGGAGACATTAAAACTTGTTTTTCAACCACTCCACAAATTTCTTGTTAACAAACTATAGTTTTGGCAAGTCGGTTAGGACATCTACTTTGTGCATGACACAAGTAATATTTCCAACAATTGTTTACAGACAGATTATTTCACTTATAATTCACTGTATCACAATTCCAGTGGGTCAGAAGTTTACATACACTAAGTTGACTGATCCTTTAAACAGCTTGGAAAATTCCAGAAAATGATGTTGTGGCTTTAGAAGCTTCTGGTAGGCTAATTGACATAATTTGAGTCAATTGGAGGTGTACCTGTGGATGTATTTCAAGGCCTACCTTCAAACTCAGTGCCTCTTTGCTTGACATCATGTGAAAATCAAAAGAAATCAGCCAAGACGTCAGAAAATAAATTGTAGACCTCCACAAGTCTGGTTCATCCTTGGGAGCAATTTCCAAATGCCTGATGGTACCACGTTCATCTGTACAAACAATAGTATGCAAGTATAAACACCATGGGACCATGTAGCCATCATACCGCTCAGGAAGGAGACGCGTTCTGTCTCCTAAAGATGAACGTACTTTGGTGCGAAAAGTGCAAATCAATCCCAGAACAACAGCAAAGGACCTTGTGAAGATGCTGGAGGAAACAGGTACAAAAGTATCTATATCCACAGTAAAACGAGTCCTATATCGACATAACCTGAAAGGCCGCTCAGCAAGGAAGAAGCCACTGCTCCAAAACCGCCATAAAAAAGCAAGACTACGGTTTGCAACTGCACATGGGGACAAAGATCGTACTCTTTGGAGAAATGTCCTCTGGTCTGATGAAACAAAAATAGAACTGTTCGGCCATAATGACCATCGTTATGTTTGGAGGGAAAAGGGGGGACTTGCAAGCCGTAGAACACCATCCCAACCGTGAATCACGGGGGTGGCAGCATCATGCGGTGGGGGTGCTTTGCTGCAGGAGGGACTGGTGCACTTCGCAAAATAGATGGCATCATGAGGAAGGAAAATTATGTGGATATATTGAAGCAACATCTCAAGACATCAGTCAGGAAGTTAAAGCTTGGTCGCAAATGGGTCTTTCAAATGGACAATGACCCTAAGCATACTTCCAAAGTTGTGGCAAAATGGCTTAAGGACAACAAAGTCAAGGTATTAGAGTGGCCATCACAAAGCCCTGACCTCAATCCTATAGAAAATGTGTGGGCAGAACTGAAAAAGCGTGTGCGAGCAAGGAGGCCAACAAACTCCAAGATAGCGTAGCAGTGCGGTCGTGTTCTCTTGTGTGTCCATGTAAATAGCCAGTTTTTTGTATTTTTTTATATTTTTTTGTATTTTACGTATATATTTCCCTATCACACTTTTCATCCTTCTACTAAATATACTTTCCTGCAACCCGTCTCACTCAATGTGGAACAGATTCTATTATTTACTCAACTTTATCTAGAATCTCCAGTTGAAACTAGCCAGCCAGCTAACTAGCTAACTAGCTACTTGCTATTAGCGGTTTTCACCAAGAACATCGGATTTTCTGCCGGAATAACTGAATCACTGGACCTTAACACCGGATCTAGCTAGCCGCAACCGAATGGATGTCGAATGGATGTTGCTGTTGGCTAATCACCACTGCCCCCGAAGCACCAGTTAGCCTTGAGCCTTGCGCTAGCCCCGGCTATCTACCTCTCTGTCTACCGGACGGGAGTAGCCAGCTAACCAGCTAACTAGCTACTTGCTATTAGCCACCGTTAGCGGCTTTTCTCCATTGTCCGTGACCTGCACTACCTACCAGCCAGCTCTAGCCTGGACTATTGTCGGCCAGTCTGCACTGTCTGCACAGCGCGTTATCGACCCAGAATCGGATATTCTGCCGGAATCACTGAATCACTGGACCTTTAACACTGGATAATAGCAACTAGCTAGCTGCAACCAAACGAACGTTGTTGTTGGCTAATCAGCCTTGAGCTAGCCTTGAGTCAGGCACATCTCCTGGCTATCTACCGTTCTGTCAACCGGACAGGACCTCCTAGAGTCGACATGGAGCCCTGCCGATCCATCATGACTGGTCTGCCGACGTAATCGTCTGTGGTTTCAACAGGCTTCCCGTTGCGAAGACCACGAAGATCCATCTGCTAGCCCCGGCCCGCTAGCACACGCAAACAACAAACGTGGACTGTTCCTTTACACGGTACCCTGTCCTGTTTATCTGTTTAGCCTCAGCCCAAACTTTATCGCCATTACCAGTTGTTGTCTTAGCTCTCTCTAATAACACCTGTGATTGCTTTATGCCTCTCTCCAATGTCAATACGCCTTGCCTATTGCTGTTCCAGTTAGTTCTTATTATGCAACTTCACTGTAGAGCCCCGTCCCCCTCAAACTGCCTCAAATAGTTCCTTTGTTCCACCCCCCATACACGCCGAGACCGGCTCAATCGGTGCCTCCAGTGATGCTATCTCTTTCATTGTTACCCAACGCTTAGGTTTACCTCCACTGTACTCATATCCTTCCATATCCTTGTCTGTACATAATGCCCTGAATCATTTCTACAATGCCCGGAAATCTGCCCCCTATATTCTCTGTACCCAACGCACTAGAAGACCAGTTCTTAAAGCCTTTAGCCGTATCCGTATTCTAGTCCTCCTCTGTTCCTCTGGTGATGTAGAGGCTAACCCAGGCCCTGCAGCCCCCAGTATCACTCCTACTCCCCAGGAGCTATCAATATTTGACTTCTGTAACCGTAAAAGCCTTGGCTTTTTGCATGTTAACATCAGAAGCCTCCTTCCTAAGTTTGAGTTATTCACTGCGTTAGCACACTCCGCCAACCCTGATGTTCTAGCAGTGTCTGAATCCTGGCTTAGGAAGGCCACCAGAAATGTCCATCCCCAACTACAACATTTTCCGTCTCGATTGAACTGCCAAAGGGGGTGGAGTTGCAATCTACTGTAGAGATAGCCTGCAGAGCTCTATCATATTATCCAGGTCTGTGCCCAAACAGTTTGAGCTTCTACTTCTAAAAATCCACCTTTCCAGAAATAAGTCTCTCACTGTTGCCACTTGCTACAGACCCCCCTCATCCCCCAGCTGTGCAGTGGACACCATATGTGAATTGATTGCCCCCCATTTATTCTCAGAGTTCGTACTGCTTGGTGACCTACATTGGGATATGCTTAATAATAATAATATGCCATTTAGCAGATGCTTTTATCCAAAGCGACTTAGTCATGTGTGCATACATTTTTACGTATGGGTGGTCCCGGGGTTCGAACCCACTGCCCTGGCGTTACAAGCGCCATGCTCTACCAATTGAGCTACAGAGGACCACACACCCCGGCCATCCTACAATCCAAACTAGATGCCCTCAATCTCACACAAATGATCAATGAACCTACCAGGTACAACCCTAAATCCGTAAACATGGGTACCCTCATAGATATCATCCTGACTAACTTACCCTCTAAATACACCTCCGCTGACTTTAACCAGGATCTCAGCGATCACTGCCTTATTGCCTGCATCCGTAACGGGTCCGCGGTCAAACGACCACCCCTCATCACTGTCAAACGCTCCCTAAAACACTTTAGCGAGCAGGCCTTCCTAATTGACCTGGCCCAGGTATCCTGTATGGATATAGCTCTCATTCCGTCAGTAGAGGATGCCTGGTTGTTCTTTAAAAGTAATTTCCTCTCAATCTTAAATAAACATGCCCCATTCAAAAAATTCAGAACTAAGAACAGATATAGCGCCTGGTTCTCCTCAGACTTGACTGCCCTTGACCAGCACAAAAACATCCTGTGGCATACTGCATTAGCATCAAATAGCCCCCGCGATATGCAACTTTTCAAGGAAGTTAGGAACCAATATACACAAGCAGTTAGGAAAGCCAAGGCTAGTTTTTTCAAACAGAAATGTGCATCCTGTAGAACTAACTCCAAAAAGTTTTGGGACACTGTAAAGTCCATGGAGAATAAGAGCACCTCCTCCCAGTTGCCCACTGAGGCTAGGAAACACTATCACCACCGATAAATCTACAATAATCGAGAATTTCAACAAGCATTTTGCTACGGCTGGCCATGCTTTCTACCTTGCTACCACTACCCCGGCCACCAGCTCTGCACCCTCCGCTGCAACTTGCCCAAGCCCCCACGCTTCTCCTTCACACAAATTCAGACAGCTGATGTTCTGAAAGAGCTGCAAAATCTGAACCCCTACAAATCATCTGGGCTAGACAATCTGGACCCTTTCTTTCTAAAACTAGCCGCCAAAATTGTCGTAACCCCTATTACTAGCCTGTTCAACCTCTCTTCGTAACGTCTGAGATCCCCAGAGATTGGAAAGCTGCCACGGTCATCCCCCTCTTCAAAGGGGGTGACACTCTAGATCCAAACTGTAACAGACCTATATCCATCCTGCCCTGCCTTTCGAAAGTTTTTGAAAGCCAAGATAACAAACAGATCACCGACCATTTCAAATCCCAGCGTACCTTCTCCGCTATGCAATCCGGTTTCCGAGCTGGTCATGGGTGCACCTCAGCCACGCTCAAGGTCCTACATTTACATTACATTTACGTCATTTAGCAGACGCTCTTATCCAGAGCGACTTACAAATTGGTGCATTCACCTTATAGCCAGTGGGATAACCACTTTACAATATGTTTTTGTTTTGTTTTGTTTTTGGGGGTGGGGTGGGGTAAGGGGGGGTAGAAGGATTACTTTATCCTATGCCAGGTATTCCTTAAAGAGGTGGGGTTTCAAGTGTCTCCGGAAGGTGGTGAGTGACTCTGCTGTCCTGGCGTCGTGAGGGAGCTTGTTCCACCATTGGGGTGCCAGAGCAGCGAACAGTTTTGACTGGGCTGAGCGGGAACTGTGCTTCCGCAGAGGTAGGGGGACCAGCAGGCCAGAGGTGGATGAACGCAATGCCCTCGTTTGGGTGTAGGGACTGATCAGAGCCTGAAGGTACGGAGGTGCCGTTCCCCTCACAGCTCCGTAGGCAAGCACCATGGTCTTGTAACAGATGCGAGCTTCAACTGGAAGCCAGTGGAGTGTGCGGAGGAGCGGAGTGACGTGGGAGAACTTGGAAAGGTTGAACATCAGACGGGCTGCGGCATTCTGGATGAGTTGTAGGGGTTTAATGGCACAGGCAGGGAGCCCAGCCAACAGCGAGTTGCAGTAATCCAGACGGGAGATGACAAGTGCCTGGATTAGGACCTGTGCCGCTTCCTGTGTAAGGCAGGGTCGTACTCTCTGAATGTTGTAGAGCATGAACCTACAGGATCGGGTCACCGCCTTGATGTTAGCGGAGAACGACAGGGTGTTGTCCAGGATCACGCCAAGGCTCTTCGCACTCTGGGAGGAGGACACAACGGAGTTGTCAACCGTGATGGCGAGATCATGGAACGGGCAGTCCTTCCCCGGGAGGAAGAGCAGCTCCGTCTTGCCGAGGTTCAGCTTGAGGTGGTGATCCGTCATCCACACTGATATGTCTGCCAGACATGCAGAGATGCGATTCGCCACCTGGTTATCAGAAGGGGGAAAGGAGAAGATTAGTTGTGTGTCGTCTGCGTAGCAATGATAGGAGAGGCCATGTGAGGATATGACAGAGCCAAGTGACTTGGTGTATAGCGAGAATAGGAGAGGGCCTAGAACTGAGCACTGGGGGACACCAGTGGTGAGAGCACGTGGTGCGGAGACAGATTCTCGCCACGCCACTTGGTAGGAGCGACCGGTCAGGTAGGACGCAATCCAAGAGTGAGCCGCGCCGGAGATGCCCAGCTCGGAGAGGGTGGAGAGGAAGATCTGATGGTTCACAGTATCAAAGGCAGCAGACAGGTCTAGAAGGACAAGAGCAGAGGAGAGAGAGTTAGCTTTAGCAGTGCGGACAGCCTCCGTGACACAGAGAAGAGCAGTCTCAGTTGAATGACCAGTCTTGAAACCTGACGGGTTTGGACAAGAAGGTCATTCTGAGAGAGATAGCAAGAGACAAGTCTTCACGGCCGTCACAAGTCGCAAGATTTTATCTGGAGAGAGAGGGGAGAAAGAAGTCAAAGCATAGGGTAGGGCAATGTGAGCAGGACCAGCAGTGTCATTTGACTTAACAAACGAGGATCGGATGTCGTCAACCTTCTTTTCAAAATGGTTGACGAAGTTATCCACAGAGAGGGAGGTGGGGGGGAAGGGGGGGGGGGGGATTCAGCAGGGAGGAGAAGGTGGCAAAGAGCTTCCTAGGGTTAGAGGCAGATGCTTGGAATTTAGAGTGGTAGAAAGTGGCTTTAGCAGCAGAAACAGATGAAGAAAAAGTAGAGAGGAGGGAGTGAAAAGATGCCAGGTCCGCAGGGAGTCTAGTTTTCCTCCAATTATCGCTCGGCTGCCCGGAGCCCTGTTCTGTGAGCTCGCAATGAGTCATCAAGCCACGGAGCAGGAGGAGAGGACCGAGCCGGCCGGGAGGATAGGGGACATAGAGAGTCAAAGGATGCAGAAAGGGAGGAGAGGAGGGTTGAGGAGGCAGAATCAGGAGATTGGAGGGAGAAGGATTGAGCAGAGGGAAGAGATGATAGGATGGAAGAGGAGAGAGTAGCGGGAGAGAGAGAGCGAAGGTTGCGACGGCGCATTACCATCTGAGTAGGGGCAGAGTGAGTAGTGTTGGAGGAGAGCGAGAGAGAAAAGGATACAAAGTAGTGGTCGGAGACATGGAGGGGAGTTGCAGTGAGATTAGTAGAAGAACAGCATCTAGTTAAGATGAGGTCAAGCGTATTGCCTGCCTTGTGAGTAGGGGGGGACTGTGAGAGGGTGAGGTCAAAAGAGGAGAGGAGTGGAAAGAAGGAGGCAGAGAGAAATGAGTCAAATGTAGACGTAGGGAGGTTGAAATCCCCCAAAACTGTGAAGGGTGAGCCATCCTCAGGAAAGGAACTTATCAAGGCGTCAAGCTCATTGATGAACTCTCCAAGGGAACCTGGAGGGCGATAGATGACAAGGATATTAAGCTTAAATGGGCTAGTGACTGTGACAGCGTGAGAATGACCACTTGGGAGAGATGAGGATTCCTGTGCCACCACCCCTCTGACCAGATGCTCTCGGGGTATGCGAGAACACATGGTCAGACGAGGAGAGAGCAGTAGGAGTAGCAGTGTTTTCAGTGGTAATCCATGTTTCCGTCAGCGCCAGGAAGTCGAGGGACTGGAGGGTAGCATAGGCTGGGATGAAGTCAGCCTTGTTGGCAGCAGAACGGCAGTTCCAGAGGCTGCCTGAGACCTGGAACTCCAGGTGTGTGGTGCGTGCAGGGACCACCAGGTTAGAGAGGCAGCAGCCACGCGGTGTGAGGCGTTTGTGTAGCCTGTGCGGAGAGGAGAGAACAGGGATAGGCAGAGGCATAGTTGACAGGCTGTAGCAGATGGCTACAATAATGCAGAGGAGATCGGAATGAAATGAACTAAACATCTGGGAAAGGAGAGAGCAAGGCCTCCCTCACCAAAAAAAAAGGCAGCAGCCTCTAATGTGGTAGTAAAGGCTATGCAACAGTCCGATGGCCTTGAGATAGAAGCTGTTTTTCAGTGTCTCTGTCCTAGCTTTGATGCACCTGTGCTGACCTCGCCTTCTCGATGATAGCGGGGTGAACAGGCAGTGGCTCGGGTGGTTGTTGTCCTTGATTATCTTTTTGGCCTTCCAGTGACATCGGGTACTGTAGGTGTCCTGGAGGGCTGGTGATGCGTTGGGCAGACCGCACCACCCTCTGGAGAGCCCTGTGATTGTGGGTGGTGCAGTTGCTGTACTAGGCGGTGATACAGCCCGACAGGATGCTCTCAATTGTGCATCTGTAAACGTTTGTGAGGGTTTTATGTGCCAAGACAAATTTCCTCAGCCTCCTGAGGTTGAAGAGGCGCTGTTGCGCCTTCTTCGCCACACTGTCTGTGTGGGTGGACATTTCAGTTTGTCAGTGATGTGTATGCCAAGGAACTTCAAGCTTTCCACCTTCTCCACTGCGGTCCCGTCGATGTGGATAGGGGAGTGCTCCCTCTGCTGTTTCTTGAAGTCCATGATCATCTCCTTTGTTTTGTTGACGTTGAGTGAGAGGTTATTTTCCTGGCACCACACTCCCAGAGCCCTCACCTCCTCCCTGTAGGCTGTCTCGTCATTGTTGGTAATCAAGCCTACTACTGTTGTGTCGTCTGCAAACTTGATGATTGAGTTGGAGGCGTGCTTGGCCACGCAGTCATAGGTGAACAGGGAGTACAGGAGGTGGCTGAGCACGCACCCTTGTTGGGACCCAATGTTGAGGATCAGCGAAGTGGAGGTGTTGTTTCCTACCTTCACCACCTGGGGGCGTTCCGTCAGGAAGTCCAGGACCCAGTTGCACAGGGCGGGGTTCAGACCCAGGGCCTCGAGCTTAATGATGAGCTTGTAGGGTATTATGATGTTGAATGCTGAGCTATAGTCAATGTACAGCATTCTTACATAGGTATTCCTCTTGTCCAGATGGGATAGGGCAATGTGCAGTGTGATGGCAATTGCATCGTCTGTGTATCTATTGGGGCGGTAAGCAAATTGAAGTGGGTCTAGGGTGGCAGGTAAGGTAGAGGTGACATGATTCTTTACTAGCCTCTCAAAGCACTTCATGATGACAGAAGCGAGTGCTACTGGGCGATATTCAAGTGATAGGCAGTTTTAAAACTCTTCAGCTGCAATATAAATAAAATAATTACAATTAAAAAACAAGGTGACCCCGGAAAGCCAGATGAAGATGGGTAAATTAGACGCACATAGTCTATGCGGCAGCAAATTTAGGCCTACCTGTTACAAGAACAAAAGTTACCATGATGAGAGGATAGGTCTACATGCATTGTGAACTGCGCTCCATACTGAGATGGGCTGTCTGTCCCCACCCTGAGCGTTGACTCATCATGCAGAGGTCGTAGAGAAGTCCAATTTAGACATCGCATTCATTTAACAGTTCAATTTCACGGCATGCTGTTCATATAAATAATTTCTTTGAATTATCGGTTTCTAGCAGTTATTTATCCCGGGAAAAGGTAGTGGTTTTGGGCGGTAAATCTCGGTAACCGAGTTCATTCAAACCTAACACACTAACCTAACGCACACATGTCAGTGGATGGGGAAACCTATTTTTGAACCCTCTGGAAACAAGATATATGAGCTCTAAAATCAGCCATCACCATGTTTAACATAATGCTTATACAGCCACTGACAGGGTCCTGCCAGCTGTCAGTGAAGAAACTCAGCTAGCTGTTTCACTTTGCACACCGGTTCACTCCCAGACTCCACCTCCTCTCCTCTTGGCACATCTCCTGTGCCCCCATGATGATTGGAAAGGCAGGGGCCACCTCCTAGGGAGGCCAAACGAAGTCAAAGGTGTCCGCAGTTCCGAGTATGATTTCAAATGGAGCGGCAGGCGTCACTTCCTAGACCACATAATTCATTCACACCACACAGACTATGCCGAAACTTTATGAATTAAAGGATTGTGCTGTTCTGCTCGGCTTGGCACCAAATCCCCCGGCGTGGCGGTGAATATGCAATGGGGTGCAGCGTGCAGGCCTAACGGTAACGTAGGGAAGCGAAACGAGCCGCAAGCGAGCTGAGGGGATGACTTGGAAGAAAGCAGGAGGTCTATGCCAAGTGGTGTTAGCGGTGGTGTGTGTGGTGGAACTCAGAATTTGATGTTAAAGCAGTCTGTAAGAATTCCAGTCATTTCCAGTCAACTAATGAAATATACCCCTTGACAGCACGAAAGTAGCAGTGACTAACATAGGCCAACTGCAGATATTTCTCTATTTATGATTTCTACACTCCCTAAGTCTTTTAGTGATAATAGAAGGGAAATAAATAAAACAAATTATTTTCCTCTTTATTGTGATCAAATTACGCCCAATTAACACTGTATATTGATATGCCTCAAGTTTATAACAGGCCCAGACTACTCCAGGTAATAATTGAATGTTGCCGCTAAAAAGTCCTCTATGCCTCCATATTTTCTGTGTAATTTCCCACAGTTCTGCTGCCCTCCAGACTATAAAGCTCAGCTGCTCGGAATTGTCACTACATTTCAAGGATTCACAGACAGGTAACCCCCCTTCTGTCCCGACTTCAGAGGAGGTGAGAGGAGATGCTTCTTCTTTGCAGCAGAGCAGCAGGAGCGGAGACTATACAGTGATGTATCATTTACCACGAGCATGGCATCACTGCGGTAACAAGCCAATGGGTCACGTATACCCAGCTGTTTCCCAGCATGCCTTGAGAAAAGTGAGGATGCTGAAAACAGCGGGGTGGGAAGTAGGAAAGGAGGAGGGAACCCAATCGTCAAATGTAATTGAATTATGATGGGAAATGTATCATTCTCTTTCTTCATTCTGTCGCTGTCTTTCACTTTATCCAAACATCATTACCATTTCAGTGTACCCACCTTAGTTCTGAAACTATAAGGATGTGGGCAATATGTTGGAAACAAGCAATTGGGATTGTGAACTAACTCACATTTTCTCTTTTTTAATCAGGGATCAGAAAGCTGACAGACATCTCTCTCCTCCCACCTCTCTTTCTTTCCCTCCATCCCCTACTCGCTCTGCTATGAGTCAACTGGTGAGCTTGTCTATCATATTGATTGAAGGCTCTCAAGTTGGAGCAGCACATTTTTGGCTGTGTTTGATTGTTTTGTCTGCCTTGTCTGGGGACCCAATTTTGTTCAATTTCTTTCACTGAAAAGACCTGTCCATCAAGTTGAGTGGCAGGCCTCAGGTTCTGTCAGGGAAAGTAATGGCACCTGCCTCCCCCCGCCGTATGTGTTCTCCTAGGAATGGTTTGAATCAAACAGCCATCACCATTTAATTGTATAGTGGATTATTTGGTAGCCTAGTGGCTTTTGTGAATTGGTCCCAAATTTCAGATGACAGAAATCCATGTATTTTCAATGCGTGTTCTCTCGCTCCCAGACTGCGATGCTGTTTTGCTGTTATACACGGCCGGAATTCCTATTTCATAAACATCCATATGGATTTTATTTTTACACAAGGATATTCATATTTAATATTTACTTTTATTCATTTAATGCAGTTACACAGTTCAAACTGAGATGGGCATTTTTTATATACAGTACATATATACAGCAGGATTTTAACTTTGTCACGACTTCCTCCGAAGCTGCCTCCCCTCCTTGTTCGGGCAGGCTTCGGCGTTCATCGTCACCGGCCTTCTAGCCACTGCCGCTCCATGTCTCATCATTCCATTTGTCTTGTCTTGTCAATTACACACACCTGGTTCATATTCCCCTCATTAGTACGTGTTTAAGTGTTCCCTCTGTCCCCCTTGTCCTTGTGGGTGGTTGTTCATTGTGAGGATTAGTAGCTCGGTTGAGCTCAGAATTTTGCATTGCTGGGGTATTTTCCCCGAGTGCATGTTTGTTCCAGTACGCCTGTTTTGCGCACTGGACTGGTTACGCTGGATTACGGAATAAACTCTGTATACTGTGATTTAACCTCCTGTGCCTGACTCCTTCAAATCACGCATCACAGAATCAACCACCCGCTATGTAGTCAGCAGGAGAGAAGCGCATGCCTGGAGTCGTGGCACGGGACCATGAGCATTCAACAATGCTAGCCAGCTTGGGAGAAGCGATGGATCGGGTTCTCCAGGTCGTCCAACACCTGGAGAGGAGAGCACCCAATCTGTCGAGACCAGCTGGGCAACCGGATCCAGCCACCACACCCCAGCACCCAGAGGGATCCATATATCCCGACCACGGGAGTTCGACGGGACAGCTGCTCTCTGCCAGAGATTCCTCCTCCAACTGGAGCTCTACTTCTCCAGCATCAGGCTGGCCCCATCGGAGCAGGAGAAGGTGTCCGCCCTCGTCTCCTGCCTCTTGGGGAAAGCCCTGGAGTGGGCCAACGCGGTCTGGAATGAAGGAGGAGCCGCATTGCAGAACTACGGGGAGTTCGCTCGCCTCTTTCGGGCTGTCTTCGATCACCCGCCCGAAGGTCGAGAGGTGGGCGAGCGGCTGGTCCACCTGAGGCCCGGGGACGAGGACTGCGCAGGACTTCACCTTGGAGTTTCGGACTCTAGCAGCTGGGTCCGGGTGGAACGAGAGGGCCCTTATCGACCACTTCCATTGCCATCTGTGGGAGGACGTCCGAAGGGAGCTAGCCTGCCGAGACACCATGTTGTCCTTCACGCAACTGGTGGACATGGCCATCCGTTTGGACAACCTGCTGGCGGCAAGAGGACGTCCTGGAGGGGGTCTGCCCGTTCCAACCCCGACCTCGGATCACGAGCTGATGGAGCTGGGTGGAGCCGCGATCCGAGAGAGCGGAGGATGACAGCGCCAGTGTCACTCTGGTGGCACGAAGGGACATTACACAGCACAATGTCATCATCGTTCTTTTGGGTCTGGAGGCGGCAGGCAGGGCACTCTCGCATCACCCCAGGTATCGAACACCCACACTTGTTCAGAGCCCTCTGCTGCGCACTGTACCCTACCCATCCACTTTCCTGATCACATTGTAGTTCCCCAGTGTAAGGCGCTGGTCGATTCAGGTGCAGCTGGGGACTTTATGGACAGGGCATTCTCACACAGTCTAGGCATTTAATTGGTTCCCCTTTCCATTCCACCCCCATCAGAGCACTTGACAGTCGACCATTAGGGTCCGGGTTTGTTAGGGAAGTTACCGCACCAATCACCATGGTTACCCACGAGACTCATTGCGTGCAAGTCACGTTTTTTATCATTGAGTCTCCTGCTTTCCCTGTGGTACTAGGTATCCCTTGGTTAGCACTCCACAACCCCCATTCTCATGGCCGCAGAGGGTTCTCACGGGGTGGTCGCGAGAGTGTCAGGGTAGGTGTCTCAGTGTTTCCGTTGGTGCAACCACGGTGGAAAGTCCAGACAGTACCTCCACCGTGCGCATTCCCCCCGAATACCTCGATTTGGCACACACGTTTTCCAAAACGCAGGCGACCAAGTTACCACCTCATCGGGCGGGGGATTGCACAATAAACCTCCGGGTAGACGCTGTGCCTCCCAGGAGTCATGAGTATCCCCTGTCACAGGCTGAAACGGAGGCTATGGAAACATACTTCACAGAGTCCCTATGCCAGGGGTTTATACGTCCCTCCACTTCACCCGCCTCCTCGAGTTTCTTTTTTGTGAAGTAGAAAGACGGCGGTCTGCGCCCTTGCATTGATTATCGATCACTGAACAAGGAGACGATACGATTTAGTTAACCTTTCCCCCTCATTCCTTCAGTTATCGACTCAATCCATGGGACGCGCTTCTTCACCAAATTAGATCTCCGGAGTGCGTACAACCTGGTGCGTGTCTGAGAGGGGGATAAATGGAAGACAGCATTCAGCACAACCACGGGGCATTACGAATACCTGGTGATGCCCTACGGTTTAATGAATGCTCCATCTGTCTTCGAGGTGTTTCGGGACATGCTTGGTCGCGGTGTAGAGGTCTACATCGATGACATTCTGGTGTTTTCCACTACGCGCACCGAGCATGTGTCCATGGTTTGCAAAGTGCTGCACACTGGACTGGTTATGCTGGATTACGGAATAAACTCTATATACTGTGATTTACCCTCCTGTGCCTAACTCCTTCAAATCACACATCACAAACTGCACTGCAGGAAATGCAGATGAGCTTTGTGATTAACATAAATTCACTGACACTAACACACGGTTATATTAACAGTATTGCACTTTTCATGTAAGCAACACTATGGACTAAACGTTCAAATCCTGTTGCTGTAGGATTATTTTGCTGTGACAATACAAGTGAAATTAAGATCCTACATCTGTAGAATCAATGTAATGGACCAGTCAGTTAGTTCAACCCCGGACTCTAGGGTGAACTAGTGTCCCGCATTACATTTTAACTAATATGTTCCTCAACTTCGAATTGAATTGGAGCGGGCACTGGAGATTGAATTTGTATTGACACCTTGAGAAAGATTGGCTCGTCAATGCTATTGAATTCCACTGTGCTCCTGACAACCTAGTTGTTGCTTCTCGCCACTAAAGTTGGCACTAAATTATCTCCCTTTGAACCTAGCTAAATATTAATGTCCACGTTACGAATATTTAATGTTTTGATAAATATTCACATAGAGCTCCTGTACAAATCTCTCAAAATCCAGAGGAACTTGCTTTAGTAATTTATTGATTCCATGTACTTAGCATGACTATCAGTTACCATTAAACTGTCCTCTGTTGGAGAAAATAAGTTGTCCTTCGAGTGAAGAAAAGGAATGGTGGGGCCTTTGAGTGAAGAGAGAGCAAATGTGTACTATTTGTGTGTGTTTGTATGCGTCTTTGTGAAAGTATGCCTGTATTCCACTGCAAACATAAGTGTGAGATAGAGAGATTTTGTGTGTCTACGTGTATGCCTGTTTATCTGCCAATGTGTGTATCTACAAAGGTGTGTGTGTGTTTGCAGACACGTGTGTGTGTTTTCCTAGCAGCCGGAGAGGACGGCCCGCTCACTGACCTGCAGACTCCGGAGGGCTTTATCTCTGCGGTGTTCCACACATTATTGATAGCCACGTTGCTATTGACAGCCGGCGCAGAGAGGAAAGGGAAAATAGGAGTTTGATATGACATATTGTGCTTCTCAGCAGCGCTCATAAATAACTCTGACACATTTTGTATGCATGGGAAGGCCTCTGATTCAGCCTCCCATAAAAATAAACTTCTATTATGGAATGTATTTGTCAAGTGGGCCCATGATGGATGGAGTAGCGTTTAGCCCTTGGCAGGTGGATGGGCTTTCGGCAGCAATGCCTTGTGGGGAGGATTTGCTAGCGGGAGTGGGAATTGGTGAGGAGGGAGAGGGCTGGGCCGGGCTGGTGCAACTATTCAGCATGAAAGTGGATCATTTCAGCACCTGCATTGTACTTTATGGCGACGGGTCTCCGTTTTCCCTGCATGGGGACAGACAGTTAGCCGTTGAAAAAGCTTCCCGGTTTTCTGCTGAGCAGGAAGTTCGCTCACAGTAAATTGGTTTGTTTCCAGAGATGTTGTAGATTATTGATTGAGGTAATTGCGTATAGGTATGCTATTATTGTTGGACCCTGTTATAATGTTTTCAATGAAAATGCATATCTTAAATTGGCATTAAGCCAGCTATGACTGAAAGGCATCAACTCTTTGTTCTTGTTTCTCTGTGTGTTTGTGTATGCCTGCGTGCATGTGGGCATGTGTGCATGTGTGTGTGTGTGTATGTGTGTGTGAGACAGAGAGAGAGAGAGAGAGAGAGAGAGAGAGAGAGAGAGAGAGAGAGAGAGAGAGAGAGAGAGAGAGAGAGAGAGAGAGAGAGAGAGAGAGAGAGACAATAAACAAATGTTTTTGTTTTAAGGTTGTGTATTTTGTTGGTAGGTGCTCATGGCATTGCTTTGGGTGCATGGGCAGTTGGCAGTGGGCAGTCTGGTGTGCGGGACACCTGTTACCCTATGAGCTGGCTGTACCCTTGCTGCTTCGCTACAGATGCTCAAATGTGCAGCACTCAGATGAGAGGGCTCCAGAGTTCTCAAGTACAGCCACATCCCAGCCTCCATCTGAATACACTGAAAGTGTGTGTGTGTGTGTGTGTGTGTGTGTGTCTGTGTCTGCATGCGTGCGTGCTTGTGTGTGTGCATGCGTGTGGTTGGAAGTAAGGAAAGTGTGTGTGGGGGGTCACATTGAGTCTTTGTGTGTGTGCACATCTCTATCTGTCTCTCTCTGTTCATAGTCAATTTCCGCTGGCTAAAACTCCTGGACATTCTACCTACCACATTGTGGGTCTTTGACAAAGAGTTAATATGAGTGAACTTCATGAGTGAACTTCAACGTTCATTAGGCACCAAACGGAAGAAAACTGATTGAAACAGGGAGAGATTACCTGAATTTGTCCAGTAGGAAATGCTCATTTTCGTTTTCTATTGCAAACCAAACATGTTTCTTTGCATGCCCAAATGAACATGACCCAAGCTGGCAGGGAGGACCTGCTTAAGTATGCACAGTAATCTGTCTACATTTGCACAGGCTGAGATCCCTAATCCCCTCTCATGGTGTCTATTGCAGGCAGGGGTCGGAGGTTCGTCACACAATTTGGTCAATAGGCTTACAAGACTATTAGAGACTATAGATTTTGGTGGACCTTACCCGCCGTGCTACGCTAATTGTTTCATTTACTAGCCTGTGGCAAGGAAAACATTAAATTCGCTGCTCATGAATTTTAAAATTGATTTAGGTGAGAATGTGTTTCTGCAGGCCTGTGTGGATGTCTGTATGTGCGTGTTGGGAGAAAGACCTAGAGTGTAAGAGAGGTAAAGATGGTGGTGTTATTACGTTTAAAAACACACTTTTACCATTATGGCTAGCTATGGCCACATGACTTACTCAAAATCTTTCGTTGCGGGATTTCTCCTGCCGTGTTCCCCACTGAATTAAATGCCTGGTATTGTCATCAGAATCTGCAACAATTTGAACACAAGCCCTGGTATTTACAACAAGTACTAGCTAACTAATTAGGCTAATGTTAAATATGAAGTTGTTGCTCAACAGCAAGCAAGTAACCCTGTATGTAGCTAACTGATCGTTATAACATACGGATGGTCAGTTCAATTATCCCTGTGACCGCAAAGACAATCAGATGATATAAAGATCTGTGTATCGGTGCAGGAGGCCCCTCTGAACCCATGATTCCCATGAACTCTCAGCAGCCCAGAGAGCGTGTGATGGAGGACACTTAGACCCTCTCATCCATTTCGTATTTGTTCAAATCAATTATTCAAGCTGACAGCCAATTACAAATGAAAGGATTTGAGTTGCCGGGGAAGATTTGAGTTCAGCTGTCCAAAGACCTGAATTAGACAACTCACGGTCAAGAATAATTGGCTCAATGAATTTAGCATTGTAGCGCACGGGAGGTGTTTTCATTCTCTTCTGCCACGAAACGATTGCAGACCCCTCGATTTCAGACCAAACGTTTGATTTAAAGTATTAAGATCAGGAAGCGGGGGTGTGGAGAGTCAGCAGTTAGATTTAAACAGGTTAAAACAAGAGTTTTAATTGTGTTTTTGATCTATATGATTTCATGTTTCTCTTCTTTAATATGCAATTATTTTTCCTTTTGTCCGTCTAATTGGGACAGTGGAGTGTCGTTAGACTGGTTACACACAAACGAGGAAGGCAGGGAAGGAGTTAATGACAAAATTCATTTGCGTTTGATGTATTCACGCCACTGCAGTGGAAGGAGGGAATTATAGTGGGATTTTAATTTTATTTCTGCTCTATTCCATTGATCAATTCCACAATCATTTTCATTTGATGACCAGATTGATGGCTGAGTAATTTATCTGTTTCACTTGACTGACAGACCATAATGGGACGACATTCCATCTGGATGTTCAGACTCGGGATAATTTCCAATTTACCACTCATCAACGGTAACCATGGCAATGATGGGAAGGAGAGGAGAGAGAAACATGCTAGATTTACAGTTGAAGTCGTAAGTTTACATACACTTAGGTTGGAGTCATTAAAACTCGTTTTTCAAGCACTCCACACATTTCTTTTTAACAAGCTATAGTTTTGGCAAGTCGGTTAGGACATCTACTTTGTGCATGACACAAGTAATATTTCCAACAATTGTTTACAGACAATTGTTTACAGATTATTTCACTTACAATTCACTGTATCACAATTCCAGTGGGTCAGAAGTTTACATACACTAAGTTGACTGTGCCTTTAAACAGCTTGGAAAATTCCAGAAAATGATGTCATGGCTTTAGAAGCTTCTGATAGGCTAATTGACATAATTTGAGTCAATTGGAGATGTACCTGTGGATGTATTTCAAGGCCTACCTTCAAACTCAGTGCCTCTTTGCTTGACATCATGGGAAAATCAAAAGAAATCAGCCAAGACCCCAGAAAAAAATTGTAGACCTTCACAAGTCTGGTTCATCCTTAGGAGCAATTTCCAAACGCCTGAAGGTACCACGTTCATCTGTACAAACAATATACGCAAGTATAAACACCATGGGACCACGCAGCCGTCATACCGCTCAGGAAGGAGACGCGTTCTGTCTCCTAGAGATGAACGTACTTTGGTGCGAAAGTGCAAATCAATCCCAGAACAACAGCAAAGGACCTTGTGAAGATGCTGGAGGAAACAGGTACAAAAGTATCTATATCCACAGTAAAACGAGTCCTATATCGACATAACCTGAAAGGCCGCTCAGCAAGGAAGAAGCCACTGCTCCAAAACCGCCATAAAAAAGCCAGACTACGGTTTGCAACTGCACATGGGGACAAAGATCGTACTCTTTGGAGAAATGTCCTCTGGTCTGATAAAACAAAAATAGAACTGTTTGGCCATAATGACCTTTGTTATGTTTGGAGGAAAAAGGGGGTAGCTTGCAAGCCGAAGATCACCATCCCAACCGTGAAGCAAGTGGATGCTTTGATGCAGGAGGGACCGGTGCACTTCACAAAATAGATGGTATCATGAGGAAGGAAAATTATGTGGATATATTGAAGCAACATCTGAAGACATCAGTCAGGAAGTTAAAGCTTGGTCGCAAATGGGTCTTCCAAATGGACAATGACCCCAAGCATACTTTCAAAGTTGTGGCAAAATGGCTTAAGGACAACAAAGTCAAGGTATTGGAGTGGCCATCACAAAGCCCTAACCTCAATCCTATAGAACATGCGTGGGCAGAACTGAAAAAGCGTGTGCGAGCAAGGAGGCCTACAAACCTGACTCAGTTACACCAGCTCTGTCAGGAGGAATGGGCCAAAATTCACCCAACTTATTGTGGGAAGCTTGTGGAAGGCTACCTGAAACATTTGACCCAAGTTAAACAATTTAAAGGCAATGCTACCAAATACTAATTGAATGTATGTAAACTTCTGTCCCACTGGGAATGTGATGAAAGAAATAAAAGCTGAAATAAATAATTCTCTCTACTATTATTCTGACATTTCTTAAAATAAAGTGGTGATCCTAACTGACTTAAGACAGGTAATTTTTACTAGGATTAAATGTCAGGAATTGTGAAAAACTGAGTTTAAATGTATCTAAGGTATCTTCAATTATGCTTGATTCACATATAGCTTTAAGATATGTTTTTGTACTGTTACAGGCTGTGCCGATTCTGAGAACTCTTCAAACCACATTTTCTGTTCAGTGCTTTTCTATCAAAATCAAAAGAGCGAAAGGGTGGGGGTGTTGGAACCATTTTCAAAATGTCTTACAAGATTGAAGCCTGTAGAGAATGGAAGTTCAAGTGTAGAGGTGTGATGAAGTCACGCCTCTATTTAACAATGAGCTGTGACTTTAAGGAGCTAAGATTTGCTGAGTGCTCACAATACACAACGTATAATCGCTGGTTAACATTTTACCTCCCTCTCTCTCTATCCCAGGATATATTAGACAGAGTAACTTTAGTATTGTCTTCTTGACCCTTTTAAATGGCTGCTGTTTTAGACTTGGGGCCTGTTCAGGAGGCTGCAACATTACAGAACATTCAAATAGAGAGGCATTGTGAAGAACAGATATGATTGTCTGTAATGTAGAATAGGGATCCTTGTAAGCTCTATTTATAACATTTCTATCTGCAAAGATTCAAATGTTTCACCTCCCTGAATACAACCCCGAGGAAACTATGTGATTGGATCTACTAGCCAATCAAGAAGAATCATAAACGCAACAGGCACTATGGCCCCAGAGAACTGGCTTGGTGCACCCCCTTAATTTAGCAGGCTTGTTGTCTCCTTCCCTTTACGACCAGACAAGCACAGGTGCAGAGGGTCAGGGCCTCTGGGGACTCCCTTAGAGCCTTTTGTGGCTATGATGGAGTTCATTGAGGAGATAGAGCAGACGGGACGATGAGCACAGCCATGCGGCACTCAATCACTCTCCTTCCCAGTCTGTGTATAGACGTTCCATCTTACCATCTCCCACCAGACTGCCCTATGTGGGGAGGAGAGGGGTGTTCTGGTTCAAAATGGCCGCCACCCCTCAACCTTTTGGTTGCTACACCTTTTAGGTGGATGGATTGACTTTATGTGTTGAATTGTCCTTTTGTATTGTCAGGATGATATACAGATGAGCTTTGAATTAATTAAAAGGCACTAATTATTGTTAATCTTGAAGATTCACTTTCCGTTTGGGTTTGCTGTTTCCTTGCTTAGAATGAATGTGCTTTCCACTAAATAGACACTGAGGTTTCACTGTTGATGGACCAATTGATCTGTCAAAGAGAAATTACCACCTATTGCAGTCCATAAGTCGCTATCAGTGGATACTCGCTATCGGTGTCCTCAACATCGAGCTTGCCTTCCAGGAGAATATACACCCATATCTGTTCATCCGTTTGTCTGTCATTCCACCATAACTCTGCCCTCCAATGTCCCCCAATCCCCAGTGTAAATGCAAGGCAGCCAAAGTGTTATTAAACAAGCCCCTGATTTACCATCACATCACTCAGGTTCACAGGTTGAAAAAATGTGATACGCCCAACATCTGTTAGGCTAAACATTCAGACGTGCCGCCATATTTCTCCATTTGACTGAGGTTTGACCCGCTATCGGATGTGAATAAAGCTTGTTTTGAAATTGGCCGCCCATGTGTGTAACTGTCTACAGGGTGCGAAGAATTGCAATCCAATTGTGCTTTTTGTATGCAAGTGTGCGGTTATGACTCGAAGCACCCCCTTCCTCACAATCAACCTCAACCCACTTGTTTTATTCACATCCCTGAATACAACCTGCTGGTATTCAATCATTTTGATTAAAAGTCCAATTTCTCCTGGAACTGCAGCGGGAGTTGGGAGTTGAGCGGCCAATGACAGTTGAGGATTCATATATTTTCATAAACTTTTAACAACGTCAATGGGACATGTCTTCAATCTTAGCTTTTGCCACAGCAAGGCACTCCATCTTTCTTTGGCTTTCGACAGAACATTTGAATATGAGCATAGGATTATTAATGTGCCAGTTCCTATGGCAGGCTTCATGGGGAGATTCAACAAGATTTTATCGCAAAACAGTAAGTGTTGCTTTTTAATGGTAGACATTTTAAAAAGACAAGTGGTAATAAGGAAGAATCTTAATTTCTCCATAGTTCCTGTGAATGGCTTCGGTTACATATATTTCAATTAGCTTCAGATTCCTTCCTATGACTGAGCCAGGGGTATTCGTTTTAACCAGAGATGTTCTGTTGTCCAACTGGTTATATAAGAATACAGGGGAAATCTAACTGTAGTTAATTTAAATTTTCCCGATGAAGTGTAATTGATTGTTTATATTTATTGTGTTTCCAGACATAACAAGTCAACATTGTTATGTCTGGGTTCTGCTTCAGTGCAGGTTAGTTTCCGACAGACAAACAAACCAACAAAGGGAATGTAAAACCTTATTCCAAGGTAGGTGTAGGTTTAGGAGTAGTAACTTACATTAAGAAAGGGGTACAGCTGCAAACTACAGAAAACAGCTCCTACTAGTACAATTGACTGAGCGAGTACTCAACCAGGGTGCTTCCCTTCTTTGTATAAGTTCACATTCAGCAACTTTTTTGTATCTTTTTCCTTTTCTTCTCTAGTCTGTTTGTTTCCCCCTGGGCAGTCACATCCTTCGTTCCTCCTCCTCCTCCTCCTTCCCTCCTCTCTTTATTCCCTTGTATCAGTGCTTTCTTGTAATAAGAATGAATTGAATTTGTCCCCTTTAGTGCAAACAACAATAGACAGAGTGGGGACCTGCAAGAAAACAAATCGCCAAGCCCCCTGTCCCTGCTGGGGATAGGAAAGGTGTGTGTGTGTGTGTGTGTGTGTGTGTGTGTGTGTGTGTGTGTGTGTGTGTGTGTGTGTGTGTGTGTGTGCGGAGGCTGACGAGGAGTATGAGGTGGCAGATGAGGAACATGCCCAGGCCAGAGAGACACCCGCGGTCGTTTATTACCATGCCATCTTCATAGCGCCTGCTGAACCGGCGAGCGTCTCAGACAAATGATGTTAATAATAATAGCTGGCCCTGTGGCGAAAGAAAGTGGAAGTGCTAGCTACATAACACAGCTCAAGCCTGCACCTGATACATACTCCCTCCCTCCATGAAGAGAGGAGAGGAAACTTTTTTGTTTTTGTCTTTGCGGATAGGATACCATAGTTCTAAAGTTGGTATGCCTGTCTGAATATGAAATAGGATATGAAATTATTCAATTTTTTGATTTTGTTATTGTACTTCATATGAAATGTAACATTGTCAGTTCATCATGATTTGCACATGAACAAGTACATGCAATGAGAGTACATTTTATCCTGTTGAGATGCTCAAGAACGAGTATCTTGAATTTATCAGTTTATTCGCTGTCTGTCGATACAATGAACAAGTTATTGTCAAACCATGCAATACATGCATTTTTGTAATGCATCATAAGGTCAATATGAGCAGTACATATTGTAATGAAATATAAAAAAAATACAAAAATATAAACACAACATGCAACAATTTCAAAGATTTAACTGAGTTACAGTTCATATACAGTTCAAATCAATTCCTTAGGCCCTAATCTATGGATTTCACATGACTGGGAATACAGATATGCATCTGTTGGTCACAGATACCTTAAAATAAAGGTAGGGGCGTGGATCAGTATCTGGTGTGACCACCATTTGCCTCATGCAGCGCGACACATCTCCATCACATAAAGTTGATCAGGCTGTTGATTGTGCCTGTGGAATGTTGTCCCACTCCTCGTCAATGGCTGTGCGAAGTTGCTGGATATTGGCAGGAACTGGAACATGCTGTCGTACACGTTGATCCAGAGCATCCCAAACATGCTCAATGTCTGGTGAGTGTGCAGGCCATGGAAGAACTGGGACATTTTCAGCTTCCAGGCATTGTGTACAGATCCTTGCGACATGGGGCCGTGCATTATCATGCTGAAACATGAGATGATGGCGGCAGATGAATGGCACGACAATGGGCCTCAGGATTTCGTCACGGTATGCCTGCATTCAAATTGCCATCAATAAAATGCAATTGTGTTTGTTGTCCATAGCTTATCCCTGACCATACCATAACCCCACTGCCACCATGGGGTACTCTGTTCACAACGTTGACATCAGAAAACCACTAGGCCACGGTTGGAAGTATTGCCAAATTCTCTAAAATGACGTTGGAGGTGGCTTATGGTAGAGAAATGAACATTCAATTATCTGGTAACAGCTCTGGTGAACATTCCTGCAGTCAGCATGCCAATTGCACGCTCCCTCAAACCTTGAGACACCGTGGCATTATGTTGTGTGACAACAATGCACATTTTAGAGTGGCCTTTTATTGTCCCCAGCACAAGGTGCACCTGTGTAATGATCATGCTGTTTAATCAGCTTTTTGATATGCCACACCTGTCAGGTTGATGGATTATCTTGGCCAAGGAGAAATGCTAATTAACAGGGTTGTAAAGAAATTTGTGCCCAAAATTTGAGAGAAATAAGCTTTTTGTGCATATGGAAAATGTCTGGAATCTTTTATTTCAGCTCATGAAACATGGTACCAAAACGTTACGTTGCATTTATATGTTTGTTCAGTGTAGCTTCCTTCAAAGCGACATTTAATTTCAAGCTTCTCCTTTGATTTGAGAAATCAACCTTGCTGCACTGGACATGAATGGTGATTGCCATGTGTCACATCTTTGATTCTTTTGGAGAGAAAAAACACAATTGAATAAACAAGAAAAGCTACAATATGGATTGTCCACTTCAGTTCCTCTATATGCGGCGGCACTGAGTCTGATAGAGGTTAGCTAGGGTCATGGAATGGACACTTCGAGTGTTGTCATGAAATCAATTTGTTTGCGGTGAAGCCCTCTCTCCTGATTCTCTCCCAGTCAAATCTCTGCTCTTGCAATTGTAACATGGTAGGGAGGAGGGAAATGGATCATCTGCCCAACTGGTTACGGTCAGTGTTAAAAGCTTTTGCAACACTATCGCTGAGTGGCTGTTGTAATAACACTGTCAGAAAAATGACATAACACCTGTCATTTGTGGCATACCACATCATGTATCAATGTTGGTGAAGGTGAGTGTGTTGAATCATGGTTATCCGTGTTACTACTTCCAATGTGGTTCGAAATATTTTTCACCTATTCGGCTCAGGGATTCGAATGAGCGACTTTTCGGTTACTGGCCCAACTCTCTTAACAGCTAGGCTACCTGCCGCCAATTTGTTTTGATAGATAATATTCTGTCAAACCGTTCGAACATATGTATCAATATGATAGATTAAAAATAATACCATAGTGATTATTCTCAGTGGCCTAGTGTACTAATATGGATCACATACTAGTCAGCTTTTCTAAACCATTCTTACTAAATCTCTCCATCCATTTCTGAGACGAGAGTTATTTTACAGCAGTGTTTTCCCCTTTTGACCTCGGTGGTTCTTTTTGTGTACTATGACTGTGCCATGTCTAGAGTTGCTGACCCCAATAAGGTCAAGGACATTGGTGCCTTGCAGCCTCTCCCTCCCTCCTTTTCTTCCTCCCTCCTTTTCTCCCTCCCTCCTTTTCTTCCTCCTTCCTCTCTCGTTCCCTCCCTCTATCAATCCCTCCATTGATTTGAGATGATATTTCATCACTTGGTCTCACCGGGAGTTTGGTGAGAGCGAGGGGTGTGATGTGGATGTTGCCCAAGGACAGTTTAATGTTTTACTCCTAATGCTGTAAGGTTTGTGTTGAGGTTGGGAAGGCTGGTGCTAGATTGGGTGGGTGGGTCGGTGGGTGCTTGCAGGGGCACAACTTTCACTGGGATGGGGGGAACGACATGCCCCCCCCCCCCCCCCCCCCCCCCCCCCCACACACACACACACAATCTGAAATTGCATTTTTGTCCCCCCCCAGTTTTATAATTGGAATGTGATACAAAACGAGGCAACGGTGTGCTTTAGGACCATGCGGACGCCTCTGAGCGGTCGGGTAGGCTGTTTGGAGTGTTTATCCGACAAACAAACAAAAAATAATGCCCCCCCCCCCCCCCCCACTTTTAAAACCAAAGTGGCACCCCTGGGTACTTATGTGTGTGTGGGAGGGTGTGTGTCAGTGTGTGTGGTTATGTACTGTATGTCTCAGACTTTGCTTTGCGATTATTTTCATTTAGGTTCACAACGTTATCAATAGCTTTTCACAGTTACTGTAAGGTCAATAAAACATGTGTAAACCAAAAACACAAGCAACCATTTCCCCTAAATACACATAGCATATTGTATTTTACCTACCTTTCACTTATTAATTTCTCCATACCTCTGGGTAAACGTTACTTCTCTTCCCATTTGTCATTTAATCCACAGGTTAAGTGTGGCTGCTGGCTATTATACATCATTAGGGGGAGTAAAAGTAGAGTAGAGGAAGATAGAGGTATTTCAACTGTAGCTGCCCAGGCATTTCTTCTGTCATCACCTATAATCTACATCAGAAATTAGCTGAATAATGCACAGTTTAGCCTGAGACTCCGATACTAAGTAATAAAAAAAACTATTTTGGTTCTCTATGGCTGTTTTAGCCTACCTAAGACATTTTATGTAAAACAATGTACAATGTTATTAATTTATTTAATTTCAAGAAGTTTGAGGGAAATGTAGAGTGTGTGTGAGTGCGTGCGTGTGAAACTATTCTGTTCTGAGAACCTACTGTAGCGCTGCCAGGTTGTTAGCCTTGAGCTCATTTTAGACTGAATTGCTACCTATGAGAACAGTGGACAGGAACAAGATCGAGTTATAGCCTATAACAAGCTTCACAATGTTTTCCCTGCCAGGTCAAAATGCCATATTATGGCTAATAACCTGCCCACCCGGAGTGTGGCCTTAAATATAGAAATATTCCATACAACTGGTGCCCCACGTGAGGACAATTCCTTCACAATTCCAAGTATTTTTCCCTTGTCAACTCCCTCGAATGGATCTGCAAAAGCAATCTACCACAGATTTTCTGATTCCTCACAACTTTCTCTGTGCAGAAGAGGGGGCATAAAATGGTAGATCATCGATAGACAGGCATCAGGTCATGCAGGCAGACATTGTCCAACCATTTAAGATAATCATGACTTCTTTCAAACTGAAAGGGAGTTTTTCCGTACGCCAAATCAGTTTCTGAATGGGTAATATACATTCCAGTCCAGTGTTGGTCTACAATAAGAGAGAAAGAATGGGATGTAGGCTAAGTTGATTAATGAAAGAGAGAGGGATAGGCTTATGCAAGGCTCTATGACGGCAATGCTGTTTGAATGGAGAGTAAAAACAATAGGAACCTAAAAAATTCAGAGCTGGAAACAATCCTTCCATAATTCAGTCATTTGTGTGTTTCGACAATCATTTTTATCGCCCACAATGGCATTTTGTGAGGAGTCAAGTTCATTTGAATATATAAGCTAATATGACGACATATACAGTTCAGTTCATTGGAGCTTGGTTATGGCCATTCAGACTGTGAATAGTATTTTCATTCCTTTCTTAGTCCTTTTATTTGAAGACTCAATTAAAGAACTGGAAAGGGCATGAGACTAAATGGTTATTTGTTAATCGGTTTAACTCAGCATGTTCATTATGACGATGGTGTATTTTACTCAGACAATCGCAGGCTTAATACATCTAGAGCTGGTGTGCATTGAGGGTTTTTATACTTTTGTGAGGCTGTTGTTGAATGGTTTGTTGCTTTCTCTCTGGCTCAAGACCTATTGTGGTTGTAATGTATGAAGATAGATGGATTTTTTTTTGTAGATCTTAGGTGTACCTCTTTGGTTAAAAATTATACATTTTCAGTATGAAAGTATTTGTTTTGTCTATGAGAATACTGTGTTATTTATTAATTTATTTCTAGGAGGAAAACGCCTTAGGAAGATATCAGTCTTGTGATCTTCTGTTTTCTGGGGCATAGGAAGTGAATTTACCACCCCCTTCAGTTGTTTCTCCCACAGTTGCCAATCAGATTGACCTGTGGTCATGATTGAATGTGTCACACTTCCATTGTGAGGCTAATCCTAAAGCTATGTGTGTTTAATGCAAATTCAAAGCCTTTGATATTTTTATGGTAATTATGATAAGTCCAATTATCTACTTCATCTTGTCACAGTCTTTTTGGAGATTGAAATGTGAGAAATGTGCAGTGAAATGCATTTACAATGGAGGCAAATTATGAAACTGTAACGAAACAACCTAAACTCTCCTATCAGGCTAGAAATGGCAGAGCCTTGGTTTACGGTGTCCATATTAGGACAGCTCTATCCTAATATTGACACTGTTTTGGCAACTGCTACTCCTACTCCTACTTGGTTTACTGCAACCTATTAACACACATTCTCCAGTGGGCAGCCTTTAGGAAGTTTCCAAATAGTCTTTAGCAAAGCCTGCTCCCAGGCAGCCATCAATCTATCCATCTACAGGTTGGGATCCTTGGCCAACTTCGATGGAGCTAAATATTTACGCTGTCCAACCCACCCTGTCTCCATGCAGGATGAAAAGGGGCATTCAGTAGATGCTCTCCTGGATCTCTTGCACCTCGCCTACAAGATGGAGAGCCAAAGCCCAAAACCTCCCACTGTGACTCAAATTGCTATATTTAGTCACATCCCAGCCATAAATATCAATATCTGTGTATATATTGGACAAATACTGTCTGAGGTAGTATAAACTGATCCATGATGGCTGGCATAAGAATTAGGTAAGGTTGAAGAGTTGTGTCATTTCAGCCTTGTAACCAGTTTGCTTATGACAGGGATATAGAACTGGCAATCTCATGTTTTCAGACACACACCCTCATGTTCAAGAGATGTTAGTCTTGTGCTAATAGTATTTTTCGAATGACTATAGCACCCTCAGGATGCAGTGGTCTAACCAGTGAGCTACACCAGAAAGGTTGGAACCCCTAGTACAGTCAATGTGTAATTATCTAGTTCTGATTATTACATGTTACTTGTTTTGTAATTTGTCTGATAGCACTGTATCGTTGCATACCCAGACAGCAACATTTGTATGGCTTATATCTGGCCCACAACTACAAGGTCACCGCTTATAACTTGGCCCCAGTACGCATATCAGTGTGACAGGGTTGGCATATCCCACAATCAGACATGTTCTGGGCCATATGACGCTTTGCAGTGCCAGATCAGGCCCATAGTTGCCTGCTGTCTAGGTAAGGACTGTAAAAGATCAAGAAGCTGAAAGTTCAAGACACTCTAGCAGCCATGCTCCTATGCTCATACATAGCAAAGTAAAATATCTGCTTCATCATCTGAGCCAAGGGCGTTTGCTAGAACCACAGAGTGGCAGGCGCCGTAAATAACATTTAAGGAGCCAATGTGTCATCAATAAATGCCAATAGCCACCATTACCTCACTTCACTACCGAAAAGCCATAAACCGTTGATGAGGAGGAAGGCCTTAAAATGATGCATCAATATAACAAGCTTCTAAGAGCCAATTGATTCTGGATTTGAACACTCGATAACAACACTGAGCACTTGTGGCAACTTGCTGACAATGGGGTAAACATTGCTCCAAACGCTATTAACACCTAATTAATGCTTTCAATTACTTTTCACATAAACCAAGGTTGTATGTGCATAGTCGGATCAAATATATACATTTTTTTGTGTCACAGTGTCAGAATCAGACTATGAACATATCATGTGAGAGAAAAACATATAACTTTGAGGCTAATTACACCACATAATTCAATTATGCTGAATAATTAATGTCTCGTTTCCCAACTAAATATCCATAATTAATCAACAAATCAGCGAGAGAGAATAGGCTAATTGGCTTCAAAACTCAAACCTGACCACTTAATCCAGAGAGAGAGTTGAACACAGCTAATTGTGGGAGTAATCGAAGTTCTACCCTTTGGGAGTTGATGGAGGGATTCGTAAATGGGGGGGGGGGGGGGGTGACGACTCCATCCGTTACCAGAGAGTTGGTTCATAATAGTCAGATATGTTACAGTATCATTAAGTGTCAATCATTGTAACAATTGTTTATCATTGTTATTACATGAAGTAATAAAGGAACTGAGTTATTCAATAATATACACAAAGTAACATAGCTATTAACTGATAGAAGTTAACTGGAGGAAAACACATTAGTCTCAAAACTGTACTACCAACTGTTTGTTTCTGCCCCTATGGAAACAACTTATTTTGCGATTGCTCTAGAAAGGTTATTATATCCCACATTTATTTATTCTCTTCATTACCGGCCACTTTGTCCTTGAGGTGGCATTCAAGATTTTTTTTTCACAACCTTATTTTTGTGTCAATTCCTATTTTAATTGGACATTTTTGTCACCAAACAAGATTTATTACCGGCGTACAGGTGAGAGTGAACCTGGCTGAAATTAGAATATTTTTTTCCCTCCCGTGGCATGGGCATATCCGGGGAGGGGTGCGACCTTGTAGCCAGCTCTCTAGGGGTGGACCAGTGCCGTGTGTGTGCATGTGTGTGTCAGAGAGAAACTGTGTGGGAATGGGAAAGGGGATACTTAGTC